>NW_027210611.1:3625000-3937500 GCF_029030835.1 Brachyistius frenatus
TGATTTTACTTTTAAACTTGAGTTTTTATTGCAGTGCAAGAAATATGCTCTCAGAACTGTCTTTTATGTTTGCTTTCAAAAGACACAAAAATAAATTCATACTGTAGAAGTAAAAATACATTTTGTGTTGACATAAAAATTCTGATTGGACTCCTAAAGAGAATCTAGTGTACACGTCAAACTGCTTATTGTCAGAGAATGTCAATAACACGAGCTTTTCATTTCCATTTCTGTTATATTCGACAATCTTTCTCGATGTGCTGCTGCAGCTGTCACTTAATATGAACTCCAGATTATCATGAACCAATCAATACAGCAGAATTACAATACCATCAACAGATGCTCTCATCTCATCTGCACATCTGATCTCCTAACAGGGGAAATTAAAACTGCCTTTGCCCTTCACGCTCCGGTTTCGCAGAACTCTCCGCATTTGGTGCATTTCATCATCGTGACATCATCTGACCACGTTTCATACAAATATGTCACAGTGAATTAGAGCTCACATAACCAGGCAGTGATTTCAGAGATGAAATCCAGAGTGAAGTCGGTTTAATGTGGAGCACACTAGTCCTGAATTCTTTGATAAGACGTCTGTCAGAGCTTGTAGACGCTTTTTTTTTTGTCGTGCCGTCTGCTATTTAATCTCATATCTTTATGCTGTGCGTGCAAATTACCCTCAGTTGTACCTTGTCCTTTAAAAAAGATGTAGAGCTGCGAGGCGATGCCACCAATTTACAATCCCTTGTCAGCTGTCAAAAAATAGCTAGCTTGAGAGATTACATCCCAACTGTCTCCTAAACCTCTTATGCCTTCTGTCCCCCTGCTAGCAAAATTCAGTTTCCCGCCTGCTGTGCCTCATGCCTTGTTTTTTTGTAAAGCCTTCATGTTCCCTGTGGATGATCAGCCACTGTTGCTTGACAGTTGCCTCTGACATGTGCAACATTGTTTAATCTGAAATTAGCCCATAACATGCCGACAGCCGGGGGTTGTTGTTGTCATTTCAAAATTTCCAGCGTCGGGAGCAGAGCAGGCTGGTGTTCAGGCAGCAGGTCTGGTCAGTCTGGCTTTTGAGTTGATTAGAAGTGATGAAGCTTAAAGCAGACAGTGCGGAAATAGCTTTCTAAAGCCTCAGATGACAGCAAAAATCGAACTCCGAGATTGGATTTGTTACGTATTTAGAATCTTGGAGATGGACAGACATTTGTTGACTAATCAAACAGCAGAGAGAGAAACCATCTTTAAACTAGAGGATCCACATCCCCCCTCTGGGAAATGATCTTTGATCTCTATTTCAGTTTGTGGGTTCAGTGACAGAAAATAATATGCTGCTGTGTCACAGACTGCACCCTCACTTTTCTGGAAGTGAAGCATGAATGACAATTAAATCATCAAAATATCTCAGAGCTCCAGATGGTGTCTTCAGATTATTTGTTTTGTCCAACGATCAGTGTAAAACACCAACATATTCAGATTAATATCACACGCGTTAAAGAAAATTCTACAAATGCTTGTATATGAGCATCTTAAACAAGCTGATGTTTGGCATTTTTATTGAAAAAAGAATGACATTAAAGGGATTATTAAAAGAGTTTCAGATACATTTTCTGTCAATCAGCTAATTGCTTTACTTGATAATAAAGTATTATGTAAGTGTTTGCATAGTAACGGTCCCTGGGCAGGTTGATTCACTGCATTAAAGGAAATAAGACATAAAATGCAGATAAAAATATCAATACATTGATTAATTGGCTGATTCTTTCTGCTCTAATTCTCATAAATACAACACGTATATAAATACCTAGACAGGCAAACATTTTGAATAAAAGTAACAGTGTCTTAATGATGTCACTCTTAAATGACTTAAAGTCATTACATTGTGGGGGTTAACTGTGCAAAATGTTGTGAAACTACACAATTAGGTATATAATACTGCAATATTGAACTTTTAGAGTCACTTTTTTTAGATTGTCTGTGTAAAAACAGAAATTTATATTCCCTATGTTTTTTTTCTTCTGTATTTCCTGTAAGCATGATAGAAATCTATATATTTTTCACTTATTTTTTGCAGAGGCTCTGCTTTGTGGAGCCCCAAAAGGACACAAGGCAGTCAAAGGTTAATGGACAACTGAAACATACTGAATTAATCAATAAATAACACTCTTAATAAAATAATAAAAACAAAAGAGGAATCTGAAAAGAAAAGGAGAAAGCTGTCAATTGGTAAAAAAAAGCAACAAAAAAAGAGGACTTTTGTTTTAATTGTATAAAGACTGGATTTGAAACTTGTATAATATTTTCATAGAAAAAATACATTATTAATTAAGAAGAACTCGACAAGCGTTGGGAACCTTCACTCATCTTACCTCATGCCTGGATGTTCACTTTGATGCGGCACCTGCTGCTCGGATTAAAAACCCTTCTGCTCGTTACCTGGACTGTCGGCAGGGACGAATGTTTGAGGCTCTCCGCATCATCATCACAGACTGAGAGCTCATTGTTTAAGAGCTCATTTAAATATAAACGCCTGATGCGCTGGGCTTCTGCTAGACTAAGCACATGTAAAGGATTTGTTGGCACCCTGTCAGGACCGTCTCTTCCGATGAGCCCTTCAAAATTCAGCTGATTTGTGGATGAGTTGATTCCCTGTATGAGTTAGTGTGGGTGAGGGGAGTCAAGTGGTGATCCATAAGCGATTTGGGTGGACTGGCATTTTTGTTTTTACAACCCTTTAAAGAATAACAAAACATCTGAAAAACTGTAGCTACAGTAGATTGTATTATCTAAGAAAGACGTCTCCCAAAGCCAAATAATGCTGCAGAGTGACACTGAATCCACAAAGAATACGAATATTTGACAGAAAAGGAGGAATCTGTTTATTATTTTTTTCCCACCTCGTCTTTATTTTTTATTTATTCAAACATTCGGCTCAAAGTCGAGAAGTGTTCGTTTCGGTTTTAGTGCCAAATGCTTTAAAAACATTCCGGGTAAACAGTCCACTTCTTATTACTTTCATCCAAATCAAAGTAGAGAGGAGATTTAAAGAGACGCACACAGATGACAAGCTGGGTCTTGTAGCGGTGTGTTGCCAGAGCTTGTTAATTTCTTCTACACATCACCAGTCATGAGGAAATTATATTTGAAACCTCGACTAGCGGAAGTTGTTTTTCCTGCTCTGCCCTTACTTTACCAGCACCGCTAATTCTTTTGAGTCTGTAATATTTATGTGGAGAGGTTTCTGATTGACACGAATCTACCGAGTCAAACTTGGTTAGTCAACCTCACATAAGAATTAACAAAGCTAATGTGAGACAGAAAAGACAAACTCTGAAGGTCAATGTGTTCATTGTACTGTTTCTTTTGTACTGTCTGTTTCCTCTTTTACTACATCACAAATTGTTTTTTTTAATGAAACTTTAACAGAAAACATTTTAATAACCAACTGACTTCTTTTCAATCAATCAACTCTATTCATTAACTGAATTATTTGTAGGTTGTTTATCCGTGACATTTTGAATTAAACGTGTTTATCTCCAATATAGAAATCGGTCTGCTGGTGTTTCTAATTGCTGCAGCTGTTTGTCAGATTTTAAATTCTTCCCATGAGTAAATCTTAATAATTAGTGCCTAAAAGTGAGCCAATTTAACTGATGAAATGGAATCCAGCATATCAATCATTGTAGTCAGTTAGTAATGGTGTTGTAGTTGTTGTAGTCCTGTAGCAATGACATGGAAAAAGTGAAATCTCCTCTCCTCTCATACATGAAACTTAAAGTCTTAACTGTACAAATGTTCATCTCGGCCGGATATTCTCATCACCATATTTCTCTTCATTATCACAATACAGATTTTTTTGTTTTTTTCTCTCTTCAAAGGGATGTGCATAATAAGCCATGTTGGGATATCACTCTCCCAGAAATTTGGCAGTCGGTAACAAACCACTAAAATTACACATTTCTCTATGTATTTGAACTCTTTTTTTTTTTTTTTTTTAAAGAAAAAGCTGCTGTACACACTGTGTAGTAACCTACATTCACAGTTTTATTTTTTGACAGCCTGAAGGATAATATGATGTTGACGAATATGAGCAGCACCTTTCTCATGATGAGCAATCCTTGTTAACCGAAACAAGCTTAGGTTAGCCGAAATATCTAAATACACATCTCAACTGTTTGTTTTTTTTGTTTGTTCATTTTTTCTTATGTTGCAGCTGTATGTTGCTCCAGCTGCTCCTGCTGTTACCATTTCACATGCTATTATGCAGTATCTCCAGCATCTATGATACAGTATTTGTGGTGCCATAGAAAAGCATGCAGTCACATTTTCTGTATTTTGGCATTGACTTGCTACCAAAGTATCATTTCTCGGTTCGCTTTTTTTTTTCTCACTTCAAAAGGAAGTTTAAAGTTTTGATAGGAATGTTGCCAAAGCATCGAATTATAGTTTCTTATGTTGGACAGTACACAATTATATCAATTTTAACACATATGACAGCATTTGTAACAGTCTCCATGCAGAACAAGGCACAGAAGCTTTTTTTTATTTTTTTATTTGACGCCTACGTTGGCTATAAATAATCTACACAACAAGATAAAAAAGAAAATTCTTATCTCACACGAATACACATGAATAACATTTGATTTGGGACTTGTAGGATGTTAATTGGTGTTTTGTTGAACCCCCCCTCCACCCTGACCTCCTCTCTTTGTCGATATTGTGGCTTCATTCAACTTTTTTACCCTTCACGTTCAACAAACGAGTTATTTATTTTTTTACAGCTGCCTGAGAATTTTATCATTTGAACATTAGCATGTTGTTGTCTTGAGGTATTTGTTAAAACCTACTGATGCTATCGTTTTTCTCGGGTCTGAGCAGATTTGCTTAATAAGAACACGGTTTGGGTGCAATTTGTTTTCTTTTAATTTGTTGCAGAACAAAAGCAAAGTGAAAATGAAAGAGGTCACCGCTGCACGATTGAACTCTCTGTTTCTTTGAGATATTCCTAATTTATATTGCATGCATTTGGCAACAGTTTAAAAGGCACCACATTTTCTAACTGTTGTCATGGTGCTCAATGGTTTGCACATATGGCCAGGTCTGCATTGTTCTGCAGTGTGGGCAGGCAGCAGAAGCTTAAGTGGTGATTTGTCACCTCGTCCTACGTCTTTCATTGTGCTCTATATCTTTGTGTGTTGACAGAGGGGCTGGCAGATTTAGCTTTGCTCATAATTCAAACCTGACAAACAACATGGTGGGATTCCTGTTTTTTATTCTTGGCTGTAGTTTTTACCTACAGTTAAGTTATTTTCCTTTATTCCTATTCTATTTAAAAAAAAAAAAAAAAAATGAGGACACATCCTATGGTTTTATACCTAAATGCATCTTTCACTGTACATGATAATTTTGTAGCTCTAATCGCCATATAAAAATGATGTGAAATGAGAAACATTGTACACTAAAGAGCTTGGAGAACATCCTTCCACTGCAAAATGCACTGAACACTGCAGTGCTCGGTCCAAAGGGAAAAAAAAGGTGTATTTCAATAGCTGTTTTTCAGGCTGTTGAGTGAAGCTCCAGTGTGGTACATTACCATGATACCTGCATTTAGGTCACTTCTTTGAGCTGTAAAACGCCTTTCTCTCTCTCTCTTTCTCATGTGCACATTCACTGCTCCAATGCACAGCATGCATGCACTTTCACGTGTATTGGGTCCATGCCATGGGGGAAAATGAACAATCAGTAGCTGCAGCAATCAGTAGCAGCAGACTAGCAACGTAAGGCAGCATGAAAGTGTGGAGGTGTAGCATCATACTTTCTGGTTTGCATTTTGCTTGCTGTCCATCCTAGTTGATCTAAAACAATAAGTCTGGTCAATAAATCACGATAAAAGCCTTTACATAGTTGATTCTACTAATAAGTATCCAGATATGGCTTATTACTCTGTGCCATAGAGCTGCACTGTAGTCTCAAAAGACTTGCACCTTTGTACTGACTGACATGTTCCTTTATTATAACAAAGAAGGCCACTGTAGTGAAACCAGTTAACACCATGTTGCTGCTGTAACTATTACCTCAAGACCCAAATGTGCATTAAGCAGTGGCTGAAAATAGGTCCCAAATGAACTATTCATTACAACTTACTCTGCTACATTTAAAATGTAACTGTATATTTTAAACCAGTTTCTTAGGGATTTATAGCTTCAGTAGAAATTAATAGGTTTGCAGCTAAGTGTCATAGATAGAGAAGAGAAGTTAGAAAGTCTGGACACGCAGAATAACACATTGTTGGTGTTTTTTTTTTTTTGTTAATATAAGAACAGTGTACAATAATCCCAGCCTTGTCTCTTAAAATGACAGATTTCTCATTGTTTTTTGCATCAGGATAAAAATGGAAAAGTTCCACATATGCGGGCGAGTGGAACTACAGTTTATTACGCATAACAAGATGCCTGTGTGCCAAAACTAACAACCGGGACAGTTAAGTAAGAATTGAATTGAATTGAATTGAGGATATTTAGTTGAGGATTGTCAGACCAGTCTTTTCACTATGGGACTTTTCCACACCCGCACCAAAACTGTCTGCTTTGGAAGTGATTCTTCTCTCCTCTGCCCCAATTAGGCAGCGATACTGGATCAGCCTCGCAGCATTTGGACTGGGACTCAGCCATCTGTGTGTTCAGCACTGTTGTTCCCGTGCCATGACTTTTCTGTCAGGGACTGCATATTGTCTCCTCTGATGTATTATGTTCTGGTGCTCTGTGTCGCTTCATATGTCCTCCCACACTCCATTACACACAAAGCTTTATTTCTTAATTTAAAACTTGATTTTTACTCGATCTTTTATCATTTAGCATCATGAACAAATTTCAAGCAGCAGTACTTTGTATGGAATTACTACTAAACTACTCTTAGTTGATGACTACATTAATAATCAGTTGATACCAAACATTCTCCGTTTCAGCTTTGCAAATGGGAAGATTTTCTATAAATCTCTGTCATATACAGTGTTGTGCAAGTTATGGAAAATTAGCGACCGTCTGTATTTACTTCTTTTTAAAGTAATGAATTGCTTTACCATTTACTGCATATTAAAGTAATTCATCACACCATAAAGTAACTTTTTCATTGCTAATGAAAGTATCCTTCAATTCTCTTATTCGGGTGTCTCACCAGACCCACTCTCGGCAGGTCCCCCCTGGTCTGGCCCTCTGTTGGGACCAGATGACCCTGTGTCTCCCACTGCTTTATATAGACGTCATCTGAACTATGTTACTTCTGCTGGAAACCAGATTGTCGTTATTTATACGACCTCGAGAGGTCACTTAACTGGGCCGTGATAAGCTGCTACTTGGATTCGAAGTATTGAACAACATAGCTTTGCAAATGTTTCATGAACCAGGAAATGCATTCAATACCTTTGTTAGACTACACGGCAATTTAGCAAGAAACACTGAATATAATCAGTTATTTATTTTTTCATTTGTTCTGTAGAAAACTCCACAGGGTAGCTTTAAGTTGTAGATGCACAATATAAAACTCTGGGAATGTTTCCAGCTTAATTTTGGTGCACATTTGATTTAACTTTACTTTGGTTTTATTTGCTCGTTGTCTGAGTTTGTTTATTTTTGTATTCCTAACTTTACTAAAATGGAATTATGGGTTTGTGTTGTTGTCCCACTTATGAGCAGCTTTAAAAAAAACTTTGCTGGCAGAAAAGGAATGGGTACAAGGAAGAAACGAAAGGAAATAAAGACCGAACGGGTGGAAATGAGGGAGGAAAGGAAAGACGGGTTGGAGGGTGAGAAAGTGAGGGTGAAAGAAGAAATGGGAGGATGAGACTCAGGATAAGAAAAATGAGAAAGAAGAACTTGAGGATAGAAAGTATGAAGGTAGAAACAATGACTGTGACTTCAGGATTTGTGTCTTCACCTTTATTGAAAGTAATTAATACCCCTTTTGTGCTCTGCGTGATCTTGCCCCTTTTATGCTCTCTGTATTTTAGTTTTTGCCGTAATGCTGTTCTTATGTTACCTTGTTGTCATTTCTCTTTTGAAATAGAGATGTGTAATGACACCTTTACCAGATGAAGAATGAAATTCTTTACCCAAAAAGAAGTCTAAAATGTAGCTAGAGAACCTGCGTGTTTTCTTTTACATTTTAAAGCATTTAAAAGTTTCAGACATTTGATGTTATCAATGTAACTGGTGGTTACACAGCCTCCAGCTGGTGGTCTATTTGTCACTTTTGTTTTGTTGCTTCTGTTACGAGTTGATAGTTTATGCCAGAATATAATGCTTAGGAATTACAGATAAATGCAACCAGTGTAACTAATAGACGTTTCAGTCCTGGGTGGGTCTCTGATTCCCAGAGCAGTTTAAACTTATTTTCCCACAAGAAGTCAATTTGACACGAGAAAGAGAATAATATCCAACAAAGCTGGTCTCTCTACAGCGTTTTGTGTGTGTGTGTGTGTGTGTGTGTGTGTGTGTGTGTGTGTGTGTGTGTGTGTGTGTGTGTGTGTGTGTGTGTGTGTGTGTGTGTGTGTGTGTGCGTGTGTGCGCATACCCATCGCATTTTTGTGTAATCCCATCTGACTATTGCATCATGCTGACACTCACGATTGTTATTATACAGTTCATTGTAATAGCAAGTAAAGTTGTTCCGACAGCTATGTGAGATGGGTCGTTTTCACAAAGCAATGAGTCATTTTACTGTTAATTACGTTTTATCAAAATATAGAAAATCAATGCCTAATTGAAAAATTGGAAGTTTTTTGTGGGGGAGTTTTTCTCATCCAAACCAACGGCCTGGAGGGATTCGTTGTAAAGCCCTCTGTGGATAATTGGTGATTTTGGACTGCATAAAAAACATTGGCAAAGACAAATCAGTTAAAATGCGATTTCTTTTGGACGCAGTAAAGGGTAATAAAACCAGGAGCATTTTTTTCAACACTTCTGGATTTTGAAAATCGAAACCATGCTAAAATTAAGACTGATGCTATGAGGACATGGCAGTCAACCACTGACATTGGTCGCTGATATGTCCGCCCTTCACAGTTGCTGAGTGAACATTAATGCGAGCAGGGTGTCCAGAAGTTAATCACAGTGAAGACAATTGCAGCTGTAAGCAATAGTCTGGCAGAGCCAAGCTAAATTCAGGCTGCCAGTTTTCCTGTTTTCAGGTTTTTCAATGGACATGTGGATTTGTAGTCAGTGAGGGTAAATTAATCAGGAAACTGAATTTCTTTGGAATTTCTGATATCAGATTGTCCAATAAAGGCTAATAATGTGTAGCTAGCTGCCTCTGAGGACGGTGATGTTAAACTAAAGCGCCAGAGCAGACTGAACAGATGGAAGCTCTGCTGTCTGGAGTTAACCTGAAGCCACACTGAAGCAGTTTGAATGGTTAACGTTTAAATATTAAGACTGGTTATGATGAACTAGAAGATGGATCCCTCTGCTGTTGCTCAGCATAATTAGTGTAATCTTAATCTTCTAAATTTTGTATGGTTAAACTCAATGAACAAGTCACTTTATCATTATTTGCAGCTTTTTCAATACCACACTGTGTCCAGATAAAGGAGTTATAGATAGATTGAACAGAGGAGGGTAAAACGTGTGCCTTTTTCATTCCTGTTAAGTAAATTTATTTATTTATGAACTTTCAATAATTCAGACTTCAATAAGATTCAGTGGAAAGTGAAAGTGTATTTTTCTCTCGGGCTTCCTGCATGTTGACACCCTGCTATTATACAAAAATGAATTTCTGCCATGTTGAGTCATTTTTGTAGAAATTGTGACCAGTGAGTTCAGCTGCATTTACTCTTGAAAGTTCAGGCATTTTGTCCAAATCAGTTTGAAAACAATGAAGCACAGGCTGTGATTTGATTCATGGACATTGTTTAATGAACATATGATAAACCCAGATTTTCATTCATCACATTTTACAACCTACAAGCAAGAAAAAAACTGTTTTTCTCAGTGGACTGGTTTTGATGTTGTCAAAAAAAAAGTTAACCACCAGAGAACAGCTCTGCTAATGTTGGTCTGCAGACAAAGAGATAGAAGGATTAAAGCAGCTGAGCAATTAAATACTCCAACTTTGGTTTTTTTCTGTTTTTGACTGAAGCAGCATAACAAATATGAACACCAGAGACGGTGCCGTGGATGTGATCCTTGCAGTTGGGCCATGTAATCCCACAGCCAGATTTTCTCTGTGATAAAACTGTCACTTGTGCCAGCATCTCTGGCAGGAAGTAGCCAGCTGGATGCAGCTCTGAAATGTGATTTAGCTACTTACAAAAGTTTCTGAAAGTTGATTCATTATACTTCACATCATAACAATATGATAATAATATACACAGCAGGATTATCACACCAACAGCCTGCCATTGCAGAATGTGTTTTTCTCCACTGTTTCGAGAAATAATGTTCACACATTACGTTCTGACGGTTTTCTGTTGTTATTTTGGGTTTTCTGGTGATTGCTTTCAGACCAACGTTACCACTTCTTCAAAACACTCTTTCTTCATCTCACTTGAGACGACCCAAGGGATCGCAAGATGGTTAAAAACATAAGGAAGAATATACTGTATGTGTCCCACCAAATTGCACTTGCTTTTTCTCGTTCCAATTATTTCTGTGAAATAACTCATGCTTTTATCTCATCGCCCCACTAAAGGAAGGGAAAGTCACTCGAGTTAAACTGTTCAAGCTAAAGCCGTAACCCGTGACGACAGGTCACAAGTATATAAGTAGATTTTCAGAGATCACAAGCCATAAATTGAACTGTCCTATAATACGATTATCCTTTTCTGCTGTCTTTGCCTCACAATTGTTCAAACAGAGGAGAAAAATATAGTTTTCAGAGTTATTACATCCTTTGTAAACTGGTTTGCATCACTTTGGCTTCTGCATAACCATCACACTTATATATTTCCATGTATAGCTTACGCATAGTTTTGGTTTTTCTCATTATTCAGTTCCCACAAAGCAACGGAATTTGTCTTAATTTGTAATGGTCATAATGTAAGAACAATAAGTTTTCACACTGGCTAAAAAAAATACTGTTGTTCTTTCTGTATTGCACCATTTTTTAAGGTTTGTATCAAGCTCATTAAATATCATGATTATAACACTGAGATATTCCCATCATAGTTGACGGAGACCTGCATCATACTGGGCCATGTAAAAATATGACCACATCCACCCTCAGTGGGAGCACAGTTAACCGAGCCAGACGAAGACAGTGTTGTCTGTACATATGGCAGACTGGTACCGTCTCACCCTGTGGACCGGGGGCCCCAGAAGAGGCCATGAGATGGATCTAAGAAGTCTAAAGAAGATTACTGATGCGGGGGGAAAAAAAGTAATTATTTTCCATAAAGTTCTGTTAATTTGTCAGACTTGTCTTCTTCATTGTGAAATATGCCTCTTCAGGCCTCCAGAAATAATTAAAATGTCTGGAAATCGTACTTCAAACTGCTCACAAGTCAAGACATCCTGCGGTCGCTGGGAGATGCAGAAGTGTTTTCTATTAACGGGAGTCAAGCAAAAAAATTCAAAGTTTGATAGTTGATTAAAATAGACATACAGCTTGCTAATTATTAGTTTAATCAGTCTATGGAGTTTCAAGTTGTTCAGCTTTTGAGTAGCTTTCACTGACACTTTCTATCCCTGTCATCATTTTGCTCTCAGCCTGTCTTGTTTTCTCTCTCTGTTCCTGCATTGTTTCACCCTCTCTAATCCCTTTTTGCTTTGTTTCCTTTCCTGCCAGTCTCATTTTCCATCCATCCTTCTGTCCATCCATCCATCCATCCATCCGTACATCCATCCGTCATTTGTGATGCAGCCATCGTATGCCACGTAGCTTATCAAGTCTCACAGAGCTCGGGCTATGCTAATGTGATGCTTGTGCTGACATAAACAGTCTGTGTTCCCTGTTTGCATGGCTTAGCAGACAAAGAGTGATGTCCCTTTACGAACCCCTGCACATGTCTGGCATCTGTTTTCCTCAAACCTCCAGCTCCGGTTTTGCGGCCTGTTTTTGCATCAGTGGTTACATTTGCAGCCCATGTGCAGATGTTTCTCTGCTGATTGTTTATGACGTGATGAAAAGCACAAAATCTCAGTTCATTGTATGCCTTTCTTGCAGCTTCAGAAATGTCCTATCCGTGTCTAAATCTACGGAGCCGTCCCACTCAGTTGTATTTGTGAGTGCTGTGCTTTAGCCGGCAGTGACCCCGATATACGATGAAGCTGCACTGTCGAAAATGCCTCATGACAAACCAGAAATACTGTTAAAACAAACAAGAATATCTCGCAGTTCAAGATTTTGCTGGGTGCTGGATTTCTAGCGGCGGCATGTGGCAGGCTGGCATTTGAATATCGGCCCCATAACACCTGCGTCAGCAAATGTCTGGCAATACATCACGTTCAAATTTTCCCACTTGCTCATATGGCTTTCATGGAGCCGCCTAACATATTTTACATAACAATGAAAACTTTTTTCTTCTTTCATACCCAGCTGACCAATCCTCTGAGTCACATAATAAACAAAAATGTGCTGCAATACAACAAAAAAACTGCAGTCCTTCCAAAAAATTACACATTCTGTGCTTTTAGTTTTCATAATCCGTTCTGTTTTTCAACTTCTGTTCATAAAGTGCTGCTGGCTGTCTGTGGATTAATGACTTGAAATAAGGCCTGAATTTATTCACAAAGTTTCACATGAAATGTCACATGTGTTGTATGCATCCTAAGAAAGTACAATACATAATATTAATTATTCATCCAAGTCATGGGAGGGGGGGAGAGAGGGGAGGGGGTAAAACACAAAAGGAGTACAGTCCCAGATAAACAAACCCTCTCACTGTGTCTGAAAGCACTTTTTGTGCAAACAAGAGAGGCCAGAGAACTGCAGGCTTTGCTGTGAATGAGAGGAGCAACTGCAGCTCAGAGGGCAGAAAGATCAGATTACCGTGATGTTCTCCTCTCCTCCTAATATTGAACTATTTTCTCTCATCCCTTCTCTTCACCCCGCCTTCTTTCACTCTCATTCCAGCAGCAGCAGCAGCAGCACAATGATGATAAATATTTTAAGATTTGGATTCCAAATATATTCACTGATTTCTCGCTTGGTGCACTTTTGGTCCTTTCTTTTCGTACTGAGAGCTGCGCGGAGCAGAAATACGCTCTAGTTACCGGCCTGAATCACAAAGTAGGGACAAAGCACAGAAGAGCAAATGAAGACCTCGCAGACTTCCTCCTCCGGGCCATGAAATTCTGGCTCCATCTGTGCATAACAAAATGGATTAAATTAAAGCTTAAAGCTGCTGTAATCAATAATCTTGATTAATAATTGATCATGTGGCTACATGTGATGTGAAAGGGGTTGTTCGTAATGAGTTACCCAGTGAGCTTTAGCATCCAAACCTACTGCCTCGCTCTCAGCTCTTGTGTTGCATTTTAGCATCTTTGAGCTTATTGTTTTGCTTGCACTATCATTACGCATTCTAGTTGCTATCAACGGTGCCATACTTCTTCAACTTCAAGTCTCTGTCAATGCCGACAAAGTTATCAACCAGCTGTTGGACATAGTGGAACATTTGGCTGCTAAAGATATTTTCCTCAGGAGTTGGTGGAGACGTAAACAGAGCTAAAATGCAATTGAGTACTGGTCCCACATTCCCAAAGTGGAATTCAATCAAGTTTTGGAAAGTGCAGAATCAGCAGGCAACATTGCTCTAGTTACAAAGAATACAAAGACCAGAACATACAGCAGAAGACAAAAATAAATATAAAATAAAAGTAAGACAAGTACATTAAAACATCAATGCTAAATAATTGTTGCTGGAAGTAATACTACAAATACATGCTAATGTTGCTCCATGTCTTTTTGAAGTGTATAAAGATAATTTAACAGCCCCAGGTGGCTACAAATGCAATTATTGCTGCTTTTATTGTTATTATAGTTATGTTGAAACATGCAGCTTTAAGCCAATTAAAAGAAAATGTGTCACAACTCTTGTGGCCTAAAAAATAATTCATATACTACATATTTGTTTTGGTAAATACATTCTTAAAAAACCCAATGCTGATTGGATTTAGTTTTTTCCCCCCCAACACAACCAGTACATGTTTATTGATGAATGAACCAGTGGCAAACATTTTGCATGGACAATGTTCATATCTGCTCCTGGAAACTGTGAGGCATGATAAATGCTTTTATGGATATGTTTAACCTACTTAAAGAATGTGGTCAAAGTTAGAGAATAGATTTCAGTCTTGGTTGAAAAAAGTCAGAGCTGACTGAAGCAGACCGTGACCGTTTCAAACCAAACGATGATCTTTACCTTAACAACCCTTCAACATGGGGGATGCTCGATCCAGTCGTCCACTCAACCTTTTCCACATGACTTGTGTGCAGTGTAATAATGGGAATCCGAAACCAATGCTGCCACTGATCACAATCCAGACAGCAATTAAACCGCTCCCGAAATGCATTTGGCAAAGCATATCAGCAAACAGATTTTCTAGGCGGTTGATGAGTGTTCAGTGCTTTTACAATTTCTCAAGAGGGAGCGGCAAGATTAAAAGTCCGCAAACTCTTCTGTTACTTTGCAACACAGTGTGCTTTTCAGTTATTCATTTATTCATTCAGTCTGCTTGTTTTGTTTCCATCACGACACTCATGTAATTTCAGACCTTGCGATTCCCACCTCTATTGATGGAGTGGAGTCACCTGACCTGCCCTGCCTCTCCACTCACCTGCATCCACTTCACTAATCATCCCTGCAGTATTTATACCCTCGGATCAACAGCTCTCAGTTTCCAGATTGTCACTTTGAACCTCGTGCCGTAGCCTTCCAGTGTTCTGTTTTCCTGTTTGCATCCTGTCTGGGTTTTTTTTGTTGTTTTTTTTAACCTCGCCCGAAATCTGCATTCAGCTTCTGTCCGCTCCCTTGAGTTTGTTCGCCTGTCTGGTTTTGCGACCCGTTTTTAAATTAAGCTCAGTTTTTGCTCTCACCATCTCGCCTTTAGTGCGGTTCTCTAATAAACTCTTGACAGGATGCCGTTGCTGCTTAATGCTCAGTAAGATATTTGTTAATGTAACAAGAATTAGTGTTTCCACCTCCCTCTATTCACATGTGCTGTTTTCTAACCATAATGCAGTCACTGTAGATCAGAGGGGCCCAAATTCTTTCCCATGAAAAGCCAAAAAATAATCTGGATAGAGAGCTGCATGCCAAAAATAAATGTAATGTGCAATTACATTTTATTACAAGTTTTATATTGTTTCAAGAAAATAAAGAATATAAAACTTTTCTTTCAAGAAAATAACATTTGAAATCAAACATTGAATTTCAAAGTAATTTAAACAGTCCTCTTTAATCTGCGTAATTGTAATTTGATTAAATTTGTGCCGCTGCCTCGATCTCTCATCTTGACTGGCAGCCCAAAGACAGTGATGTAGATCATAACAGCACATGAGAGAATATAATAATTAATTTTAGATAAGATGAACGCTAGTGTATTTTAATAGGGAATCTTAACATTACAATGCTGTATATTGCCATAAAACGTACTTTTAAGTTTACAACATTTATAATTCAAATTAGGATGGTATAGCACTTCAGAATAAGTAGAATAAGCACGAGCTTCTCGAATGTCATGGTGGGCCAAAACAAAGAAAGCACTCTGGTTTAGATGTTTACGTTCGTATCCAAGACTACATTACCTTCTGGGAGGCATCTGATCTGCTCCGGCCTCTGCAGCATGACAACAACCCCCAACATACAGTCAGAATCCCAAAGGACTCTCCTAAGGAGGGGGCGGGGAAGAAGAGGACGACGAGGACGACAAAGAAGAAGAAGAAGAAGGAAGAAGAAGATTAGTGGGTGAAACTTTTTGTGCAGTACTTGTGTAAATGCTTGAAGCAGAAATAAATTAAAAACCGCCTGGCTCATTGACCGAAGGATGTCACACCGACATTTTAGCTGCAGCAAAACCACTCTCAGGCGTCCACAGGACGGAAGAAAGGCAGCAGAGAGGAGATAAAACGATCGGATTACTTTGAGAAATCTCCTCTCTGTTTCTCTCTCTGTCTCTGTATGGCTGGAAGTGAACCAGCATGTTGAATAGGGAGTAAAGGGCAGCAGCTGATGGAGAGGAAACAAAAGAAGCCCTCTGTCCTTCCCCTCTCCTCTCCTTCCCTCTTCCTCCTCCTCCTCCTCTGTGCATTCTCCCTTCTCTCTCTGTCTATCATTTTCTCTCTCGGCCTCCGCTTACTTTACTTTCTCCTTTTCTTTATCTCTCTCCCACTTTCCTCCCTCCTCCGTCTGCTCCGCCTCTCACCTCCTGCTCCTCTCTCCGGGGTTCTCCTCATCCCTCTCTTCTTTCAGGTCTTTCAGAGCACTCTGTTGAAATCGGATCTGTCACTGTGTCTTTGGAGACCGATAGAGTTGGGTTGCCAGGGGTTTCAGCCCGGCAGAAAAGCAAGACTGCAGTTACATCAGTTAAATCAGCTCCCGTTTGAGCCACAGCCAAAGTCCGAGCATCTTGTGTGTGTGTGTGTGTGTGTGTGTGTGTGTGCGTGTGTGCGTGCGTGCGTGCGTGCTGGGCACTGATTTTGTGAATGTAGCTTTGAGAGACTTTCTGTGGTTTACATTTTACATCCAAGTTAGTTATCCTTTCTATAAATCCGGGCTGAAGAGAAGTGTAAATATTTCCAAGATGACAAACAGAGTTTTGAAGCTTATTTTAATGCAGATTTTCACGACATTCGTCAGAAAAGACATAATATTAAAAACATTATAAAGCTGCTCTGCCATGTTTTCATTGCTGTAGTTGTTCTGTTGAATCAGTGATTGATGTCATTTGGGGCACAACATAAAGAAGTGAAGAGAGACGATTTGTTGTGAAGGCTGTGATATATTGATATTGAGCGGCTCTCGCGGTGTGTTTGTTCTTGTGAGTGTATATATCTGTAATTGAATTGGCGAAGGTGTGTGTTTTGTCAAAACTGAAATGCACCACTCCTTGTTGCCTGCTCTCATTCCTTCGGATAGATACCATCACCAGTCACAGACATGTTGGCACGCACAAGCTGCGAATGTTGGCTGTGAACATCTTATCTCTCTGTATCATATTACGACTGTTGCGCTAATGATGAATAAGAGTCATTTGTAACATGTAAAGGCTCTAATTGTAAGTCTTCAGATCCAGATTTCCTATCCAGGATCTCACCAAACTCTGTGCTTTTTTTTTTTCCCCTCCTTTTTCGGCTTTGCTGCAAACTTCACTCCATATAAAAAGTGCAAGGTGCTGGTTGCCATCCGTGTTTGTTTGGTCATCGGCCATCAGAATTGATTTGGTATGCTGTCTGCAGTGCTACCAGTTATGCTCCTTCCTGACTGTTGGAGATTAAAAAAAAAAAAATATGTGCAAGCTGATGGGCACTACCTGTATGTGAGGTTTGTCCAAACTTTGTTGATTCCAACTAGCTTTCAATTTTGTCCCGAGCTCAAACACAAGGTCACGTTCTCTCTCTTCTGTGTCTGTGTGTCCTGTATTGTTTTTTGTGTGCAGGTTAGCGTCATTTCCCATTGCCTATTTGCAAAACACCGAAGCAGCGTCCAAAGCAATGAAGACTGTGATTTCCAGGCCAAGAAAAAAGAAGGAAATGTTTTTTTTTTTTAAATGCTTTCACTTGATGATGTTGGAGTATGAATGCTGAACCGCTGCTGCAAACAAAAACTCCAAATCTGCTGTCAGGCCGAATGCGAGCGGCTTCTAAGGGCAGCTGCTGAGTGCTGATTTAAGCACGCTGCTCAAAGCATAAATCATTAACGTATTGAGGTTTGCTTGCAGCTGACTATAACTGAATAAAAAAAAATTAAAAAAAATGCACCTTCACATTTTTTTCCCCATTTTATCTTTAGAAGTCAGGTGTACAAATGGAGAGAGAAGCAGGAGAGACCCCAGGTGTTGGGAAAGTCTCCACCAGGCTCTCAGGCCTTCTGGCTGGCAAACACTACCAGGTGGAGAGATTGAAAGCATCACCCTCTTTCTTTCGCTCAATCTTCGTCTCTCTTATTGGTCTGCATTTTCCTTCATTCCTCGGGGTGTTTTACAGCTACTCTCTCTCTGCCATTACATCGCTCTGTGTCTGTCTTACCTGCTGCTCCACTAACCCAACATTTCCTCTTGTGAGTAGTGGGGCCGTATTATTTCTGAATCATTAAGATTCATTAGCCCCCTCAGTTCATTCTCATTATGTAGGATACTTATTACTCATTATATTCATTATTTTTTTTTTGTCCAGCCCTGCTCTTATTACTTTGGGCTCGCTGACCGCAGTCTGGTTTCCACAGTTCTTTCAAAACCGTCAGTCTGTGGCTTTTAGTCAGTCTGATATTATTATTCGATTTCAGGACACCCGTATGTGAACAAATTAGGCCTGATAATTAAAACATTTGCATGTTTGTACTAATGTACTAATATTGCATGTGATTGAGTAATATAACAGGCAAATAAAGTAGTTTGACTACGTGTTGGGTCAGAAAATGGAGCTGATGTGCTGAGTTAATGTTGCCTCAGAAATCTGTCAGGTTGCATGTATTAACATCCCGCCACCACACTGTTGGGAAACTTCTGAGTGGGCACTGAGTCAGCTGGATCAATGACCGGTGGGCCAATCCAACCAAATGATACACATTGTTCACAACCTTTTTTTTTTTCTTCTTCTTTTTTTTTTAAACTTATTTAGCAAGTAATGCAGAGTTTGAAAAAGATTTGAAGAGAGATAACTTTGATATAATAATTATTTTTTACTTGTATTGGAATGGTGGTAAAGCTGGTTTCTAAACCAGGAAACCAGAAAAGAAAAATACCTTTAATGCTGCTTTTCAGATGTTAGGAAGCATCTTCAGGCAGCCAGAAAGGGTGTGAGCATCAAGGAACACAAAGAAACGTCAACAATGTAGAAATTCAGTGCATTTCCAAACTGTGTTTACAGGACATAATGTATGTGAGTGTGTTGTTACTGTTCTCTTTGTGTGTGTGTGTGTGTGTTCAGAATTCAGCATTTTAGCACCAGGTGCAGCACACGCGTAGAAATAACAAAAAATATTTATAATAACGGTGACAACAATAATAATAATAATAATAATAATAACAGGAACACAATACTTTTTCAATTCTGTTCATAAACAGCAGGTTTAAAACCATTATATTTTTTTTGTTTCTCTGAAAACTCTTAATTTGAGTTTCTGCTATTTTCTGCGAGGTTTCCGCTGCGTCTCTGTGTGGCTCCTAATTACGGTGAAGTGCTCTGGAGTAACCGAGGGTCTGACTTATCAGGCGGCTTTTGATCCATTGTGCTGCTGCGGCCGCTGCAGCTGCTGCGACGGGCAGGACAGGCGTGGGTGACCTCGGTTGTAATTTTTCCTTGCTCGTTTCCCTAATTGAGCTAAGTTACAAAAGAACAAAAACAAAACAAAAAAACTTATACAGTGGAAAAAACACAGTCATATCTTGTAGCTGCAAGGCGCTCAAATGAAAACATATAGCCCAAACTTCGCCCTCACAGTCATTAAGGCATTTTACACCTAATCTAATTACATTAGAGGGCAAAATCATTAAATAATGAGCCATTATGCAACCATTTTTAGAGGTCAAATTAAGCTGTTTGCTGAACTGGAGAGGAGTTGAAGAGGAGTTCTCCTTTTGTTTTAGTAATTTAATGGAGAATTACACTCAAGTTAAGGATCTGGCTACATTTTTATGAGGATGTCATCTTTAAGAAATAAACTGTCATTTCTTCCACATTTCATGTTCATTAAAGGTCCAGTAACTTTCCACCTCACTGTCTGTGTGGGTTCAGAAAGTTACGCATATATCCTTCTACACTGGTAATTATAACTTTTTTTTTTTAATTTTTTTTTTAATCATTAATCCTTCTCCATCCTGCAGTTATGAAGTTGTGCCTTTTTAAAATGGGCCTTTAAAACTGAGGGGCCAAATTCTGATAAGTTGATGAAATATTAAATGAATTGCCAACAAATTTAATAATCAATTCTTTCAGTAATTTTTCAAGCAGAAATCCTAAATATTCTCTGCAGCCTTATGTTTTAATGAACTGATTCAGTTCGGTGTCTTGGTTGACTAAAACAAGCTGTCTAATATTAACACCCTGGGCAGGGAGAAATTAAAGTTTTCCCTATTTTCTGTCATTTTGTAGACTCACTGTAACGATTAATTAAGAAAATAACCTGGAGTCAATAATGCAAATGATGATTAGTTGCAGCCCTATTAGTCTAATTCTTGCCTCTCCCATAAGGAACCCTGTTACAGTAAACTGTAGAATTTTTTTTGCAACAAATTACTAAACAGTCTCCTTCCATTTCTGAGCTCCTGCCATGCAGAGAATTGCGATCCTCTGACTAAAGGCTCTTGTCTTTTCTCAGATTCAGTTTTGTCAGAAGCTGTTGAAATAACAGAACCCATCTCCCTCTTGAATTCAATCCGCTCACTCAAATGTCAAAATTTCAAGCTAAACCTAAGCTAAACATTTTTTTTTTTTAATGTCTTCATCGCTCTGTTTGTCCTTCTGTCTCTTTGCAAGCTTGGCACGAACGCTTTGAATTAATTTAAATTACATTTCTCATAAGCTTTCAGGTCCACCTGACTGTCTGGTGTCCGCGTGTGTGTTTAGGATTTGCGTCCGTACACAGTCGGAAGCATGTGTATAGTCTTTAATGGTGACGGACAGGAGAAAGAAATTCCAAGGAGGAAAAGAAGTAGAGGAGATTAAAGCAGAGGAAGATCAGGACAGACGTGAACAGAGGGACACTGATACTCTCAGATGGGTTTAAGTGCGTCTGTCTGCAGGTGTCTGCGTGTCGTTGAACACATGCAAATGCACACATGCATGCAGGAAGTGTCAAAGTGCGGCATTCAGAAATGTCAAACGTCAGATTCAGTTCGGTGACAAATGTTTGCTTGACATGAACTGCTCACTCAAAGACTATTTAGTTTCCTTTTCTGTTTAAACCACCATTTAATAATCCTTCTCGGTCAAACGGACACTGTGCGTTTGCTGGGGATTTCATGTTTGTGGGATGTACAGTTGATCCAGTCGTCCAGATTGACACTCTGCTGGAAGGATTTTGAGATCTGATCCTGAAGGTTTAATGAGATTAAGTTTGTTTGTGTGCTGAAAACAGCTCTGCTCTATCTTCTGAAACTATCTAAATAAATTTGGACACATTTTTCAGACTCGGCCCAACACATGTGGAGGAAATAATTGAGGGTTTATTTACAAAAAAAAATGTACCGCCACAGACGAGTACCATATGCACCAACTGTTGGCTGATTGTTTGAATGTGCTGCTTAATTCCTTCCTTTTTCTGTGTCTCCACGTTAACAAAATGGAGCCATCCATGTTCAGACTTCTCCGTTTTTCCGTCAAAATGCTTTGAACTGTTTTCATCGCCAAATTCAGCAGCTCAAGTTACTGATGTTCATCTTCATCAACCGTAAATTTAAGATCGATGAAGCAGGGACGACTGAGGTTTCATGAGCAGCAAACGTAGCAGCCCAGTAATGACATTTCATTTAACGTATACCTCAGGTTGTAAGCGACTCAACATTAAATAATAGATCTATATTATGTGTTTCCCATTTAACACTCAACTCCCTGGTATTCCTACTATGTATATGTCCTCTTCCATGAAGCAGGACATGTTGCACCACCCAGAAAACACAAACCAAACTCTGCATTTCTGTTGCTGTCTGTGCTACTTTCAACGTGCTTCTGTATTCACTTGTGTTCTCTGTATTTGCAGCATTTTTTTTTTTTTTTTTTTTAATCCTGCACCTGTCCTATCAAATCTGTGTTTCCTTAATTTCCTAATGTTTTTTCTATTTGCATGTATTTTCCCAAGTTGCAATGCGCTGAGCTCTGAGGGCCACCGTAGATTATGCCAAATAATAACTTTATGTAATCTTAAAGTTTGGGTTGGACAGAGTTAGCAGCTAACTTCTGAAATCTGACTTCATACTCAGTACGGCACCAGCACTGAACATATTCTGCAGTGTTATTCCTGCTTATTGTATCTTGGCGTCACGAGAAGTGTCTGCATTGTAATCCTCTGGCAGCCTGAAGCGAGCTCCCTGCACCATTTCAAGTGTTTCCCACCGACCACTCCAAACCACGCGGTGCTCTGACAGCATCGTGGTGTCTGCATGTGTTTGGCTGCTCAGGATACTTCTGAAAATCATGTTTGTAATCTGTGTGTGTGTGTGTGTGTGTGTGTGTGCGTGCGTGCGTGCGTGCGTGCGTGCGTGCGTGCGTGTGTGCGTGTGTGTGTGTGTGTGTGTATTTGGCAGTACAGCTACAGGTCTCACTTCCACTGTCCAGCTGGAACACCGATGTGGTAGATGGCACGTGTGCAGATCCATGTACACACACACACACACACACACACACACACACACACACACACACACACACACACACGCACACGCTTATGCCCACAAGTTACATGCACACATAGTCCCATGCTGGCACGCTAGCACTGCTTCATCTGCCAGTCATGCAGATTTGGTATCATGTAATGGGGAGAACAGTCCAAATCACACCAAAAACAGCATCTAGGGAAATACACACAACAGCACACGGGTTTGTGTGGTTGGGAGGGAACAGCGTCTCTGTGCCTGCTGTCCCTAGATTACTGAGAATAGGTTAATTCCAGATTAATAGGATGATGATAATAAAGGATTACATTTGCATGATTGTCAGGTTTTTTTTTATGAGCCAACTGATCAACGGTCCATGTGATTAAAATTAACACAGGATTATTTTTCTTGGCCCTCCTCTTTTCTGTGATTAAGGAGCATTTCTGCATAGTTTATAAGAGGTAAAACAAAGCTAAATTGCTTTTATTTTGAAAGTAAGTTGTATTTTGTCGGTCAAAAATACTTCAAATAATTGAATATTGTCTCTGTACAAACTAAGATAACAATATATGTACAGTGTGTGTATTATTGTGCGTTAAGTGTTAAAGGATTATTTTTTTCTCGTTGACATTCAGTGTTAACAAGAAATTATACAAGATGACTGTGAAAAGCCACAAATCAAAGGATGATTCTGGTTTATTTCAACCTGCCATATTTCCTATTAATCTCGTGGCTGTGCACGCTGGCTGACTTCCTGGAAACTGAACAAATAAAGTTTGATGGTGTCGTTATTGGAGATCATGGAGTCAGTTATGTATTCTGGTGTTAACTCCCTTCAATCCTTTAAAATGGTAGCCGGTGAAATGATTTTTAACCCGGTGAGCTGTTCTCTCTCTCTTGTTCGATCTGGTTATGAGTCTGGCTTTAGCATTCTGAATCAGCTGAAGTTTATTTCGGCTTTGTTGTTTAAGGGAAGAAAAAAGTGGATTGTTGTGAACTCACCTCAATGCAATGAATGAATGAATGAATCTTTTTGTGCGACTCCTCATTTTCTCAGATCTCACTAGAGACTTGAATGGAAAAAAAGACAGGGTTGAAATAACCCCAAAATCCTATTAACGCCTGAACCATCCAATTGTCCAAATTTCCTTAAAAAACAAAACATGTACCACGTCAAAAATACAATAAAATTGTAATTAATTTAGTTTCCATCTTTGTAAAATTTTTTTTTTTTTTTTTTTTTAAATCTTTTATGGAAATAAGAGCTAATAAGTAGTCTGATGACAGTTAATTAAAGGCTGTTGTGAAGTCAAGGAGCAGAGAGGCAGCTACAGAGTCTCTTTATCATTTGCACTTTGTGCTATAAAGTGAGTTTCTCTTGATATTTGATGTCTGACAGCCTGTGATTCAAAGCTAATTAGAAACCTAACAACTACAGTAGCAGGACTGCAGTGTAGTGAGACACCACCTTCATTTCAGTGTTGTGTTGCCATGGTATTTGGCGCTCGACCTCACACTTTCTGTCGTCTCCCCTTCACTTTGTTTTTCTGGTGTTTTCTTCCCGTGTTTCTTCAGCTGTGTCATTCTCTCTTTTTCTGATTTCATCTACACTTGCTTTAATCAGACATTGTAAACCCTCGTCTTTCAGGCTCTTTCTTCCCTTTATTATTTCTGATGTTGCCTTTGTCTCTCTTTCGCACACCCTGCTGGGATACGTTGTTGTTTTACACGCATTCTCCATCTGTTTCATGCACCCCACTTTCCAACCTCTTCCGTCTCCGAGCGAAAACACATCAGTGAACATACTGTGCATGAGGATTTGAGCCATTAAGAGCCTTTTGCCTGCAACACTGGTGCAGAGTAGCAGCACTTCAGTAAATGCTGATAAAAGTTGTGTTACTTGATGTAAGAAAACAACAGCATGAAAGCCCTTTTGTACAATCAGCACTCAGTTCATCAGCCTGCAAAAAATTCACACTCATTAATGAAGTTTCTTGTGAAGGCTTGTCTGGTTACATACATGTTGTTTGTCATACATTACACCAGAAAATGAAAAAGAAAGATATTTCCTGATGATTAAAGATCGTGACTCAATGGATTCGTAGCTGCTAACGTGTCTGAACAGAAGAGCAGAACAAATCCGAGGGGAAACGCCTGTGGCAGAGCTGTGGTTCTTTGATTCCACATTATAATCTGTTTCAGTGGAATTGTGATAAAAGACAAAACAAATGGAGCTGGTAAAATCATTTTATGGATGCATACAATGTCACACATTCTGTCTAAACACTAGTTAAAGAACGTCTTATCCAGTCACATTTAATCAATCTTAATTGTGCAACAAGCTCGGACTCTTTCTCATAAAACTGCTGCTAAAGGTTGTTCTTGGTCCTAACTGTTCTAATAATAATATGTCTTAATGTTCAGAGTCACTCCTTCACTGTGTAATGTAACCTTCATATAGGTTCATGTTTTAGCCAACAGCTGCTCCATAATTATTTCAACGCGTTCTGAGAAGCCATGATTTTTTTAGGTTGCTTCTGGAGATACCCATGAGCCTCGAGTGCCATTGCTGCAGAGAAGGAGGCAGAAATCAGAGCTTTAACGGATCCAGAATCCAAATTGTGAATTCATTTAAACAGCTGAATTAATGATCATGTCTCGACATAGTTAAACTTTTAGCTCCAGCTCCAATGTGGAGGTTGCGGTTGAATTATTTGCTTGATTTTTCATCTACACAGGCTTGTGTTGATATTTTCTTACATAGTTGCTCGTCTTTTTCAACCTGCTATTACCAGACCCAAATTCACTGTGTGAATATACAGGTCTGGCCTCAGAAGATTGTGTCCAGGTGTTGCACCCTAAGGGGTGTAGACCTCGAGTTAATTTGGAAACTAATGGAGCAGCCTTTAACCAATCGACCACTCGACCAATTATTAGAACTACATTGAGAAACAAACGCTTGACTTCAACGTCTTCTCACTGTGCCACCCCCACCGGTCACTGATTGGTCTGCCCTTCAAAGTGGCCAACCAAACCTCAATGCAAGCATGGTTTCCAGACTATAATGACAGTGAAAGACGAACCCACATTGTCTTTTGTGCAAGCAGCTCATTACAATCCACAGTTAGGTTTTAAAGTAAAACTACTTCTAGTGGTGGTAAACGTAAATGACAATCTTGTGTCCTGGAGAAGTGACGCAGTTCAGATGACATCTGTTTATTGTGAGTTTTTTCTTATTAGGAGGAGGATGGCAATTGGTTAGATAATTCGATACAACAGCAGGTTTGGGTGCAGGAAACCGCTGTTTGCTTCCTGTTTCTAACCACGAATCGGGACAGTTTTTAAAACCTCGTTCACTGTTGCCATGATGATGAAGATCGCATAACTTTAAGGTAGAAGAAATTGTAGCACAAAACATGCTTCAAGTCATAATTTCAACCCTCACCTTGTGGGTTTTGTGTCTAAACCTGATTTAGGAAACACTCCTCAGGGTCGTATTTGAGGGTAGGAACGATTGACCTGGTTGTCTGGGTTGGAGGACTTGTTGGAAGAAAATGAACGGCACTTTTATTTTCTAAACCTTTGACACTTGAAATAATACTCTTATTTTTCTATCTCGTCCAAATACAGTTCTCCTCTCCTGCTTGGTTGTGATGTCTCTTCACTTGTGCATCTTTTGTACAAAACAATCTATTATCTGATGCTGTTTTAAAACATTTGGATTTCTGTTCATTTTTCAAGGTCTCTCATCGTTGGTCTGTTCTTGGAAATTCACTCTCTTGTGCTCTCAAGGGTACGCTGGCTGTTTGAAAGACAGCTGCAGAAGGGCAACCTTTTTAATCCACGAACAGACCAGTTTAACATCATCCTTTTTGTAACGTTCATGTTTCCCTTTTCGTCATCTGGATTTCATTTTCCAGCAACATTGCTTGCGAGAACAAAGCTATCAGTTTGTTGATGTTGCAGCCTCCTCTGCAGCCTTTTGTACTCGACGTTGTTGAACTGTGAACGAACACACCACTGTGTTAACCCTTTATCTCTTCATTTCAGGCGGCCCGGAATGGTATGTACATACGCAACAACGCAAACAGATGAATGGATGTTTTTTTGCGCGTCGAGCAGATTCTTAGATTGCAATAATCCTCTGATCCCAGTAAATTCACACGAACATGCAGACCCAGAAACATTCGCACACAAACAGGATTTCATAGTCTAACACAGCCTTTGCCTCCAATGACTTCAACAATCCACAAAAATTACTCTTGAAAGGAGGTGAAAAAGGGAGGAGGAGGATGCCAACATAGGGACAAAAAGAGATGACGATAAACACAATGAAAGGCATTGTGGGAGAGGCTTTTTCTGCCATTCGTTCCCTCCCTCCTCTCTAACACACTCTCTTTTGTCCTCCCCACCCCATTGTGTCTCTTTCTACCTCCACCCTTTTCTCCCTTTCATCCAGTTGGGAAGAATAGCAATTATGGTGTACAGTTGGTAGAAGCACTTGTAAATGATTGAAGGGGAGGAGACGGGGAGAGTGAACGGGCTAATAAGATTCAGGGAGCTGAAAGTCTCTATTGTCACGGAGTCTGTGTCAGTGGGAGGCAGGAGGAGATGAACGATCTCTCCATCCCTCTTTTCTCTCACTCTTTTCTCTACTTCTTTTTTTTTTTCTTTCCATTTATTCGCTTTTTCTAACTGTCATTTCCTCATCTTCCTGAGGCCAGAGAACCAAACTCAATTATAAACTCAGAACTTTTCTCAGAAATCTGACCCTGGCGCTGCTTCAGTTGTCACTTTGTGAAGGCACAAAAACTCTTGGAACAGGACTGCTGATTAACAACCAGCCTGTCGTGTGGTTTTGCACAGTCAGATGGCCTGGCCAGTGGCTCTGTAGCGACACAGCCACTCGTGGTGTTATGTGCATGAACTCGGACTTAAGAGGAAGAAGAGGAAGACAGTTGTTTAGTCTACTGCCAAATGCAATCAAAGTAAATCAGTTATCTTTTTATGCCGTTTTGATCCCCTTCATCTGTGCAGGGAAATGTTTTGTTAGTGTTAATTTAGCATTCGGATGTATAACTGTTAACACTGTGCATGGAGACGTGATTGTGGCCTGGAATTATGGATTTGATTGCAATCACTGAACTCGCCGTCTTTTTTTGTTATTTGAAGCACAGTTTCAGAAAGCAGTAAACACCGTATTTAACAACGTAATTTATTTTGACTGATCAACAATTGTGCACGTATTTCAACATGGACTCATGAGGACATGTAAGATTGAGTCTTTTTTTTTTTATAATTGAGTCCCTTTCTAAAAGGGATCAAAGATTCAATCTGAAATGCGGTCGACCCAAACGGACCCAAATATAGAGAGCACTGTTGTTATTACTAGTTGGTAACCATGGCAGCATGATGCTCCACCGTGCACTTCACAGTTCACACCGTCGGCCTGACCTCACAAAATATTTTTTTCTCCTGCACTGATTGACACACCTCATGTTCAGAGCTGACAGACCAAGTGGCAAAACCAATCTATTCATGAGCTGCTGTTTTGAGGCCTCTGGCATTTTGGGTGGCACCATCTTGGTTTTTTTGGGCCAGAAGTGACCATATTTGGATGAGCTGGGGAGGAGGGAGGGTTGCTATGCATGCCCAACTATACTGGAAACCTGACTGGACCTCAGTTCTATCACTCAAACCAATCATCCCCCCCCCCTCCAATATACCTATATTTGAGGCCCAATATCTATTTAATGATTGACTCATTTCCAGAAGGACCACCAGAAAACTATTCAGAAGGAGTGAATTTAGCAAATGGAACCAGAATGACATGGGAACAATTTATTGACTTTATATTTCATTAGAAAAAGTTGATGATTTTTTTTGCAGTCTGTTGGTGTCAGAGTTTTTTTTTTTTTTTTTAAACCAGCCTGTAGTGGTCCTCCAATGGTATTGAGTACCACTGTGATTGTAAAGTCACTTCTGCATTGGTTTCACTTTTCAGACCTGGAGATTACATCTATTTGTTTACAGACTATTTATTAGACATATTGACACAGAGCCCATATGTAGCATAGAATAGGGCTTACCTAAGGCTCTCCTCAGGTGCCAGGACCAGGTGGACCTGTAAAACGCAGTAACCATGTTCAGTGGAGTGGAACGAGAGTGACAGGAAGGGAAGACGCGGTCTGTCAGCTTTGATATGTATGAGGTGAGAAGGGCAAACAAATCAACAACATGAGACAGGAGGCAGAGAGCCCTTCACAATATCTGAATGTATACCACGCCACACTGAAAGCCCTCCAAACCAACAAAACATTGTGTGCTCACATTTTTATCCTGTTTCCTAGTTATCAAGTCACACCCAGGCTGAATCACAGCCTCAAACAGGCCAACTCGCTCTGTGTGTGTGTGTGTGTGTGTGTGTGTGTGTGTGTGTGTGTGTGTGTGTGTGTGTGTGTGTGTGTGTGTGTGTGTGTGTGTGTGTGTGTGTGTGTGTGTGTGTGTGTGCGTGTGTGTGTGTGTGTGGGGTGGGGGGTGGGTGTGTGGGTGGGTGGGCGTGCGTGCGTGTGTGCGTGCTTACAGCCCGAGGTGTGCGCTCAGTTTATTGTGTCAGTACATCTGCTGCTAACCTAATGGCGCTGAGATTTTGTTCATTATTATTGTGAGGGGAAAATTTGGTGGTTATACAGTGTGTGTGTGTGTGTGTGTGTGTGTGTGTGTGTGTGTGTGTGTGTGTGTGTGTGTGTGTGTGTGTGTGTGTGTGTGTGTGTGTGTGCGTGTTTGTAAATGTGTGTGCCTGTGCATATTACTGTGTATGTTTGCTGACAACGCAGTGATGTATCTCCCAAAGTGCAGCGGGTGTCCCAGATAGAGCGATCAAGCACCGTGATTATAATGTATTACTGTAATATCACCACACAGATAAACATGTGATATTAGGTGTGTGTGTGTGTATGTGTGTTAGATAATTGAACTACTATCAACGTAACACATTACAACTTTCATTCATCATTTTTCTATCCAAACACACATTCTGCCTTTATTCTTTCTCTTTTTTACAGTACACACACACACACACACACACGCACGCACGCACGCACACACGCACGCACGCACACACACACACACACACACACAATTTATATTAGTCATGTCTTGTGTGTCAGCAGCACAGTCATGCCAGTATTTATTCTAAAAGTTCTCTTTATCTTTGTCACCCAGCCTGTCACCTGTCACCATTTTTAATCAAAGTGACAACATTTGTCATTTTCTGTGTCGCAGATCTTCTTTTTTTTTTTGCAGATGCTCTGAACTGACGTTCAGATTTGATCATTTCTGTCGTGTTGGCTTGACATTGGTAAAAGCATAACGTGAATTCAGTGTTTTTTTAGATTAAAGTTCATCATTTTGGGAAACATGCTTATATGTTGCCGAAAAGACTGGAAGGAGCCGCAAAACAGAAATGGAAGAAAAGCAGGTGTTTGGTTTTATAGAAGCTAAACTACGAGTTGTTTTCCTTTTTAACATTTCTGTTTGTGTACAGATTAAAATATAAATCTCGTATATCTCAGTTTTGTCTCCTCTGCGGCACCTATGGTGATTAGAAGGAGCTGCAGCTGTGTTATTGGAAGCTGATGAGTCTGGAGAGGTGTTTTACATTTTAAGTTTCTTTGACATTTGCGGGGTTGTGCACCATGAATTCATCTCCCAGAGTCAGACTGTCAACACCGAGTTCAATTGTGACGTTCCGAGGCGACTGAGGGAAAACATTTGATGCAAATGACCTGAACTGGGGTGCGATGGTACTTTGGTTCTCCAACATGACAAACCTTCGCTCGCAGCGATTCGGAAACGCATGTGTTTATCGCCCACAACAAAGGAATCGTCGCTCTTCACCAGCACTACTCGCCAGATTTGGCTCCCTGCAACTTCTTTCTGTTCCTCAATTATTTGTGACAAACTTTAACGTGCACTCTCTGCCCAAATTCCAAGTGCGTGACAAATTGCTGACCACTGCTCCCAAAAACGTATGTAACTCAGGTGCTGATTTTGATCAAGCGACCAAACCTGAATTATACTTACTCACAACGGTTATCGCTTCTCTGCGCACTGTTCGCTTGCTACAGGAACAGTTTTGGAACGTTTTGATCCATCCTCTTTTACTTTATATTTAGTACACATAAAAATATTGGTTGATATGTTAATATCAATATATTTTTTACATCCTGATATCAGTATTGGCATTGGCACCAAACATCCGGTATCAGTCAGGCTGTAGTTGAGATTGTGACACTAAAGCTGACATGACGATCAGTTTAATTCTCACTTGGGCCACATTTTAAATGTTTGTGCAGTCATTTTACGATATATTTATTTTGGAGAGATGTTTCCCTGCAAAGCCAAGTTTTTAATCCTCAGGAGGAACTATTGTAACCCTGATTAAAGTGCTCTGTGCTTCCAGAAAACCTAATATATATCATGCTGCGTCTACAAAGAGAGCACACAGTTATGTTACAGCCAGGGAGTCTGCTGCAGACACAGTGCACTAAAAACATACGATACTCTCACTCTCACTGCCATGTGCTCGAGTTGGAACTTGGCCTAAATATAGCAAAATCTCTGAAGTAGGTTATTTGTTTAAATTTAAAAGAGATGGTGAGCGTGCGATGGAAAGTTATATTTAAAATCTCGTTACCTGCTGCTTGAAGCTATCTGCTTTGTTAATTAAATCATTTTAATGTAAAAAAAAACAACAACAACAACAAAAAAAACAATACAACTTATGATCTAAGAATAGCATCCTTTGTGCTGCAACTTGTGTTTTGTGTGTTGTTGTGAATTTTTCTTTTGCTGTGGGAGCCAAGTTACAGAATCACTGAGACGAGATGAAAACACCATGTTCCACTTAGTGTCTCATTAATGCGAGAGAGGAAGCCGTGAAAAAGACACGAGTGTGGAGAGGATGGAGATGGAGGGCCAGAAGTGGTCAGGGGAGAGATTTGCATTCAGCTCTTGTGGTGTGATAAAGAGGTGTGTTATGAACATGCAACCTTGTTGCCATCAATCGCACTCTTCACCTGCGCAGCGTTGATTAGAGGAGACCTCTCAACACAACGCTCATATGCCGATGCTAAATGGATTATTATCTCGTAGACCTGCGTGTGCCTCAGCTCACGTTCTGCTCTGCTCTGCAGTGCAGTGAGCACTATCTATTGTTGCACATATCATGCAACGCAATACACACAGTGCCCCCCAAACATATGTTAACAGTAGATTGAAATGTCTCTGTTCTGTACTGTCGAACGTTTTCTAGTATTCATCAAAATGTCTCAAAGGATAAGGCTGATGTTTCTTTATAGTTTTCTCACTGAGTCTGTATCTCATTACGTCCCTACTCTGCCTACAGCACTTAAAGCACTAATATGCTTTATTGAAGAGCATCTGAAGCACTCTTACACACCATTATGATATCTGTGTCCAATTTTTTTTTTTTTTTTTTTATCTTTTGGAAACTGACAATCCAACAGAGCTCCGAGCGTTCAAACAGGTGTGCAGGGTGGAAAAAGGTCTCATACAGCTGAGCGCCACACCACGAATGTCTTTGAAGAGCGACCGTCTTAAGTGTGCACCGATATCCTGTCTCAGTTGGATGGTTGGCCTTTACTGCTGCCCCAAAGTGAAGCTAAACAGATGTGAGCACTTCATATAAAACTGGTTTGTAAACCTTAAGTATCAAATGTGTAATTTTTTAAAAGCAGAAAAGACATAAATTGTTTAAGTTACACAAAATCTTTTCAGCAAACATTCAAACAGGAGTGCATTTTTGATGGACTATTTTCAGGTGTGGATTGATATATTTGTGAGCATTTGTGGCTGAAGTATGTGGTTTTGCTCATAGATTGTGGTGTCCGTGTTCTTTGTAATGAAGAACATTTATTGTAATTCTATATGATGTGTTTTAATGTGTCTAAAGTTTTGGAACAGCATAATGTTGTATTTAAATATACTCTATAAATAATCTGACTTGACTCAACTCACTCAACTGAAACAGGGTGACTCATTTATTCAATACTTTTCAGACAATAGTGGAGCTTTATGGCACAGAGGAAGAAGCTGCATTTATCTTTGGACACGGATGCATGTTAAGCTTGTTAGTGAGGTTTATTTAATGCTGGTTTCGGCCTTATGAATACAGGATATCATCAGTCTTATCCTTCAAAAATATATGTGGGATTTGTGTGGAATTATGTTCACCTAAAATGATTGTTTACACACACTACCATACTATATTATAACAAATATAGTACAGTAGTGATCAATTGACTAATTGACAGACGGGCATTGAGTTTTGATTGATAACCATCATGTAATATTTTATAAAACTGAATCAAATGATGCTTGGTCAATCAGCTAATGAGTTCCTGGTTTGACAGAGAAGAAAAAACACGGGCTAATGAGTGACGTTGTGCTGCAGAATGAGCGCTCAGGATCTGGTTTGTTAAAAACAGGGTTGTGGTTGCGGGGCTTTGGTCCGAGCCCAAACAGCAAAGTTTGCTCATATATTTTAATGATGCTTCTTCTCAGAAGGAGGGGCTTTATTTATCGTCCAGGCCTGAGATGTAAAAGGAACCCTTCTTTGAAATTAGTCTGAACGCACAATCTCATGCACACAGACACACACACGCACATGGATTGATCCGCCGGTACGCAAAGGAATGACGGGTAGATTTGTGGAGATATAACATACCTTTATCAGTGCAGCAGCATAATTACCTTCCATGTTGTGTTGATATGAACTGACTTCAAAGTCTTTGTTTATTTTTTAGGAATGTATGTTTTCCAAATTCTGTGCATCTTATTAAATGCTGCATTATGCACAGCGTATCCCTTGAAACCATTATTTCTGAGCACATTGCTTTGATACACGTAGTCTTGCTTTGAAGCTAAAAGCTCTCTCTCGCTGTCCCTCGCTCCCTCTTTGGCTTTCTTTCTTCCCATCATCTTTTTTGTTTTCTTTCCTCCTCTTCTCTTTTTATCCTCTGTCTTCTCTCTTATCCTCTTCATCTCGCTAACTCTTTCCTCTTTCCTGTTTTTGTCCCACAGTGGGGCGTTTGTTGATCGAGTTCAGTTCCCAGATGACGATGGAACGAGTGCAGAAAGAAAACCCCAACGTGACGGAGGGAGGCCGATACACGCCTCCTGACTGCCGGCCCAGATGGAAGGTCTGTATAAGCCTCTCTTTTGCCTTTTTTATTTTGAATAAACTACATTTCCCATCGCAAACATTTACCAGCAGAAGCCCATTTCTGTGCGTTTATAACAAAATATTGTTACGCATGATAAAAATCTTAAGTTTTGGGGCAAGTCAAAAATATTTAACTGAGTCTACTGATGAAATAGCATGCCACTATGAAGTGATATTAGGTAAAAAAAAAATATGAAAAAGCAGGTCAAAAGTATGAAAAAGTAATAAATTATGACATACTCAGTTATTGATTGATCATTTGAAAGAGAAAGTACACATTATGAAATAATATCACACAATTTTAACTAATTTATTCAAAATTCTGTAAGTGAAAGTCACATTTATGGGTCTGTGTTACTGAGTCAAAACTTCAAGGGAATATGTCAACATTAGTTAGTTAGAGTTAGTTTCACTTCATATGTTTTAATTTTGACTCACTAGGTTCTTATACAACATTTAACTCCTGGCAGACATGGGGTTTCATGTTTTCTCTGAGTATTGGATTAAATTAAGAAAGGTAAACCAGGCATCATTACAGAATATTTGTTTGGAAGGCAGCTTTTAGCACATTTAAAGGAGCACTAAGCCATAATGGCATTTTAGCTCATTTCTGTTTTGGCAGTCAGCACTCCACTCCTTCTTCTGACGTCACCACACAAATAACAACAGCTAATATGAGCTACTGAGCTAACTACAAGCTCCGCTGCTTTTGTTACACAGCAAACCAAGCTGGTCCACTACAAAGTGGCCGAGTATTCAGGCAGTTATAAGTCAACACTAGCTCAAATTTAGTGGCTACAAAGAAGATGTACTTTGCTTTAAAGGTTTGACTTTCGCCTCTGTGTGATGCGTCTCTGAGTTCAGGGTGCTTCCACTAGCAGCTTAACTATCACAATGCTTAACTGTACAAAAACCAAGGTCAGTTTGCTGCCAATCTTCATCTGAATGCAAAATGACCATGAACTCTCGGTACGTTACAGTTCAACCTTGGACCGTTCAGACAACACGCTTTACAGTGCGGAGATACCGGACGATGTAGGCCTGGAATCTGTTTCAAATGTATGACGAGACTGAGAGCTGCGTTTTTAGCTGCATCATTCAATATGAGATGAATTATGTACACTGTGCTAATAACGAGGGAGATTTCCTACTGAATTGACTCCAGCAAACACTCATCTTCTGTTGGTGCACCTTTACCGGATACACATACACTATCTCTTGTGTATTGATTCAATGAAACGGTTCTCCAACTAATTGATGTGTGATAAGCTCGGTAAACTTTGTGTGTTGTAGATGTTCCTATTGAAAGCAAACAGGTAATGATCTGAAACTGTCCCTGGTGTTTAGGTGGCCATCATCATCCCGTTCCGTCACAGGGAAAATCACCTGAAGTACTGGCTGCACTACCTCCACCCGATCCTGAGACGGCAGAGGATTGACTACGGCATCTACATCATCAACCAGGTAGACCGGCTTAGAGCCTGAATGCTGGTATGCAGCACAGTAGGAGCAGGAATCACTTCTTAAACAGTGTCTAAGCTGAGGTTAATCCTTAAGATGAATTTTGTGTTTGAGAAAAAAAAGTAAGGATAGTAAGGATTAAAAGAAGAAAATCTGGCTGAAAATCATTTGTTTGGGACAATTATCTGAGTTGGTATCAACTCAGCTAGCTGCAGCACATGTTCCCCGAGACGAGACATTTTTGTTTAAGTCTTGTTACTACTTTTTTTTATAGAAAGTCTGAAGTCAGCTAAAAAGACAACTAGTCAAACAAGGGTCGTCTCTCTCTTAGTCGGCACCACAAGACCTTTTCAAATCGCTCTTCTTTTTCTAATAAGACAATCCAAATCCCAAAACACAGAGCATCTGCGAACTCTGGCGTTTTTCAAGTTTTGCTTGAAAAATGACAATAGTCAATTAATTATCTAAATTGTTGTCAAATGTCTTTCATCAGTTAATGGACTAATTCTTGAATTTACTGCATCAAAAGTTGAAATCTTCAAATTGAGAAAATCATCAATCAAATCACTAAACTGTATATCATGAAACTGTTGTGATAAACAGTGATACAAATAAAGTAACAAGCTGAAGGAATTATCATCTTCTAAACTCAAATTACATTAAATTAGTGAGGTCATGTTCAGCTTGACGTGTTGTGAAAGAATAATCAGAACACTGCAGCCATTGTCTGGTATTTTAATTAATTAATACAGTGGAACAATGTTTATAACTAGCTGCTGACATTGAGAACAAGTCCCCTGAAAGCTGCCCTCCCTCCTCTCCTGTCTCTTCATTGACTCCCTCTTAAAACCCCAAAAGAACCCTTCTGCAGAGTAAATCTGCAACTTATTTACTTCCACTACACTCAACTCAACACCAGCATTTTTAAGAACCGTTGTGAGAGTTTTCTGTGCTGCGCTGGCCGAGAGTCCCTCTTCTTCTACATTATGGGTAATGAGCTCTCCTTTCCGCCCTTTCGCTCCCCTGTGGTTCTCGCGTAACGCCTTAATCACTCCCCCTGCAGACCAGACCTTGTACATACCATGTAGTTTAAATCTGACTTGTGTCTTACGATGTTACATTCATGCCCTCTCTGTTTTCCACTCGTCTCTGAACAACTCAAACATTGGAGATGTTCATGGAAAATGCCATGAATAATAATAACAATAGTGACATTAACAGTACACTTTGTGGAGCGCCTATCAAAAAGCAAAATAAAACAATGGACTAAAATCGATAATAAAATCCCCAACAATCAAATAAAAACAAACAACATGCATAAATCATATTGGAATTAGGAACATTAATCAAATCTTTTTAAAAAGGTTTTGAGATGTGATTTAAAGAGATATTATAAATTCTGACAGACTTTCAGCCTGTTATTTTAATGATTAACTGCCATTGTCTTGTTTACTAGGACATCAGCTTTAGTTAAAGAGTCAGCCTTGGTGCAAAAATGTATTTAGTGCCTTGCTCAAGGACCTTTTTTCAGTGAAGTTAAACCCAAACAAGCAATCCGCCATCACTGTGGATCTTCTGTCGTCCAACAAACTGATGTAATGTCACATTACAAGGTGTACAATTTTTACATCAGTAGCATCTATATATTGTCGATATATTGTAAAGTTCTGCTGTAAGGACTTAAATGTGTTCAGTGCCATGAAATAACATGTGTTGTGATTTGGCGCGATATAAATAAAATTGAATTGAATTAAATCTTCAACACTTTAACCTGCCCTTCAAATAGACTCTGATTCTTATTATCTGTGAAAACATCTAGATTTTCTTCCCTCTATGACTTCAGGTTCAGAGTGGATTTGAAGTGGAAAATACTTTCATGTATTTTTTTTATTTAATATGTATTTCAACTTGTTGAGATAATGCCAGTTTGTACAACCAGCTTATGTCGTGGGGTTAATTTCTACATCCTGTTGTTTAATTAATTTTAAACTCTTCCAAAGACCACCACTGAGTTAAACACCATTGCTGCAGGTATGCTCAGGACTTCACCGCCACATGACAGAGTCAATCTTCAAACCTGTGAAAAGAAACATTTTTCCAATTTTAATTGCTTTGACTAAAATTTGCATTTTATACTAATTGGTAACAAAAGGCATCCTGAGGTAAAAAAAAATTATTCAGCAGTTGCTCAAAAAAAAAAAAAAAAAGTAAAATGCATTTTAATTGCACCATTTAGCTGTAAGCTCTCAGTTTCGGTGCTGCTAATGAATATACATCTCCAGATCTCTTTTTTTTTTTTTAATCTTAGAAATAAACTTTGGCCAAATTTAAAACATGTGCAGTGATGCCACTTAGCCAATGTTTTTACTGGCAGCTGATGAGTTAGCTATTTAGAAACTTGACCTGATTTTCAAATAATGAAGTGCTCCCAATCTTTTTACTTTGAGGCCTCCCAAAGTCTTTCCTGACAAACAAAACTAGATAAAGTTATATATAACAAAAAAATATTCTATTTTCTTTTACATTTTGTCGTCAAACCTCTCTGGATTTATTTTCAAGCGTTCGGTCAGGACTCGTGAATACTCAGATTCCAGACAAGCTGACGGGAAGTCACGAGAACAGAGGAAAGAGGTAGACGCAAAAACGGTTCGGACAAGCAGGCGGATTTCAAAGAACCGAATCAGAGTGACAGAGGTGAGATTTTTCACGATAAGAGGGCCTGATGTGTCCGATGGGTGATTAAACCTTTACACCCGCCGTCACTTTCTAGGAGGACGGTGGAGAGCACTTTTTCTATCGTGTTCGTTCGAGTGTGAAATGAGTGAAAGTAGCCTGGAACCTTTTAACACTGTGTCACTGAAGGGGGCCAGAGGTGTGTGTGTGTGTGTGTGTGTGTGTGTGTGTGTGTGTGTGTGTGTGTGTGTGTGTGTGTGTGTGTGTGTGTGTGTGTGTGTGTGTGTGTGTGTGTGTGTGTGTGTGTGTGTGTGTTTTCGGGCGGAGGGGTGATAATTCTAGATAACGGACTAAGACTGTTATGTCCTTTGTGTCAAAACAGGCATTTTGTAAAAAGAAAGGCTCGTTGGACATGGACAAAAAAATGGGTACCTGCACTTTAGACACACACGCTCACACGGGGACACAAATGCATGAATGTCAGTCTTTCCCACCCAGGCTCACCCTTGGATCTCCATCAAAGTATATTAAAGGCTACACAGGCGGCTCGATATTGACGACGGTTGAAAAGATTATTGCTTACCAATATGAACCGTAAACCTGATACAGTAAGAGCCATAGATTTAGCTACATCCATACATAAATCAGTGGGAAACATGAATGCTGTGCTGTCTGTTGTGATTTTCTCTATACAGTTTGTATATCATATGAAGCCCAACTAATTCATTAATGCTTTATTTGGCGCACCTTAGATTCATCACCATGAGCATATTTTGTGGACTCGGTTGTCAGTCCATTAAGTGCACCTTGCTAAAATAATGCAGTCCTGCAGTAAATCCGACCTGCATGGATGTTTGTTTTTGTTAAAACTGTTTTGGATAGGAGCGAGGGCAGGCTGAATTACAGAAACATAACATCATACAGTTCAACAGCACCAAAAACTGCAGCCTCCAACATGATCAAACAATTGAATCAACACCTCTCAGAGACAGTTTCAATCAAATCCCATCACGTTCATGGTGGTAGGATTTAAGGCAGGGCTGTTGGATTTAATATTGCACCAAATAAACAAGCAACTGAGAGTTTATTTTTTGTTTGTAAGCAGACCTGCTAAAAGTACAGTACGTATCTTGGACACTGTTAGTTATTATTTAATTGGATTAATTTCAATTTTAAAACTCTCATAAATCACTATTGGCCTAAAAACTAAATCCAGTATCAGATGGGCTCTAGTATAAATATGTTGATCATTATTTTGTTTGTTTTGGGTGTTTCAACCTCGTGACTGAAATTAGTTTCACTGTATGGCATTAAGAGCAGCTGAAGGAAGACACTTTGTAGAATAAAGTCTTTCGTAATATTTCATTTTCACTTTGAAAAATTTGAGCGTGGAAATTCTTGACTTTATTAGTCGATATATTGTTAAATATGTAAACATCCGCTTTATAATCCGCTATCATCTAAAACTGCTTTTCAACTTTTCAAAAATGTTTCCATAGCCTTCTTCAGTGAATGGAAATGCTTGACTTTAGAACATTTTATATACTTATAAATAAGGGCACAGGTCAGAGGTCATTTACTTTCTATTACTTCAGGTTGGAGAGCGGTTTCTCTGTTTGCTGCGCCCTCCTGCAGCTCGTGTTTTACCTCAACTGGACATTTTTGAGCAGCTATCATCTCGCTCTGAAAAGCGGTGCTGCTGCCGGTGAGGTACAGTGAGTAGGCGTTGCAGAGGGATCATGCGGAAAGTGATATAGCAACCTTGCTGTTCTGCCCTGCTGCTCTGTGTCCTCTCCGCCTGCCGGGGACCGGGGCCAATGTTTGTTGGCCATCGGCTCATCGTGTAAACTGGAGAAAAGCCCAGAGAGTGGCAGAGAGCGGGACAGAACAAAAAGAAAAAGCAGGTGAGAAAGGAGAGAGAGTTGGAGGGAGAGAGGTGAGCGACAGAAGTTATGAAGGAGGAAGAGCCATCTGCTGTTTGGACTTTTGTTTATCAGAGCTCGAGGTGAATCAAAAGCTGGTTATCAGTATTGATTTATAACGTGTAATTCTCTGCAGCTTTAGGAAAAAGTCCAGAAGGCCAAAATCACATAATATACTGCATTTTCTTGTTTCTTTCCTGATATCTGCAGTAAACACAGATCCTTTTTTCCATTGCGAAGAAACAACTCTGTAAACATACTCCAAGTAATGGTCCTGTATTCAAAATCCTACTGAAGTAAAAGGAACTATTATCACGTACTTAGAAGTATCACACGTAAAGTACTTGTTCTGCACATAGTTCTATTCGATTGTTTATACAGATGCAACAATGTGTAAACTCCTTTTCATGTTGCATCTAGTTCGTATAGTTGAACTACTTTATATACAGTTAGTCTAGTGGTTCCTAATCTTGGTGTCAGGTACCCTTCAAAAGCTCACAAAGTAAATCTTGATGGGTTGAGATTATTTATTACGTATGGGGAGGAAGATGTAAAGTTCTGCTGCACAACTATGTGCAAATACTTTGGCCTTTTCTGTGTGAAATGTAATACTTTTACTTCTATTTAATTGCTAACAGTTCATAGACATCTAAAAAGTGGCTTCAACTACTCCAGTTTTGTGACAAAGTGGATGAGAGTTTCTGGTTTAAAAGTAAAGTTTCATGCAGGAGTAACTACACCTGTGGCATACAAAGTATATTTTTCTTTCAAATGTTCTGGGAGAGTAGCATAAAATGCAAAAAAGTAATGTTAAAGTACCTTAAGATTGTACTCAAGTAAAGTACCAGAGTAAATATATATTGGTCTTCTTCAGAAGCATCTACAACCCTCTCCATTGAGAATTAATGAAATAATGTGCGCTCCATAAAGCATTATAGAAAATATTCATATTTTAAATTGCTTAAGTAAAACGCACTGCTTAGTCTCTTCTGACAAACTCCAATATTGTGAGGTGCTTTTATAAAGTAGTCTTAATCTCCATTTTTGTGGCATTTTAACTACGGCGGAAAATTGAGGGGACAAAAAGGAAAGCAGGATAAAATGCAACATACTGACATCTGGTTTCAACACGCAGAACTGTAAGCTTCCGCAGGGCGCCTTGCTTCACTAATCCACCAAGATATGACCCGCTTCCCCCTTTCTCCTTCTGCTACCCTTCCAAGCTGCTCTCTCTCACACACACACACACACACACTCACACACTCACTCTGACTTTCCAGTAACTCCTCTGCATCTGGCTCGAGTCTCAGTTTGTGTCGTTGATTCCGGTCACACGGTTCTTCGCAGTCATGTCTTAATTTCGGCTCCAGCAGTGTCCGGCTCTGACTGGGCACCAAAGGATCAGGAGGGATTAAGCTTTGTGTGTTTCTGTCTGTCTGTTTGGGCTTTATGGTGAAGATCACATTAAGGCAGACCTGCCAGTTCATTGGCCAGACGCTCAGCGAGTGTGTGCCTGTGGATTTTCACTGGTTGATCTTTGTTTGTTGTTGGAGTTTCATCAAATTTCGAGAGACCAAACGGCAGCACTGTCAACATTTTACTTTAAAGGAACTTATCCATAATCATCAATTATGCTTTTCAATATATTCATATCAAATTTTTTTTCTTTAGATTACCTTTTAAAATAACATTTATTATAATAATTCAAGGACAAATGACTGACATCATTTCATGTTTGTCATGTTTTTAAGAACATTTGTAAAATATTTCTATTGCTCACGATATGGCAAATGTACACAAAATCCCATAAAACAAGTGTTCAACAAAAAATGTCTAATTTTGTTGTTTTTTATTGTTTGCTTAAAATCATTCATTTGGACAACAGTTATTTGTTACACACCAGCACAATGTGATCATATCATCATCTATTCCACTGGAAGTCCAACAACACAAATTATCAGCAGTAGCAAAAAATGTTCCGAAATTTTCAAACACTTTTTTTACCGACTTCTTAGATCCATTAAAAGACACCTGCTAATGTGAAGAAGATCACTAAAGGAGCATCACACTGCCATGGTGCAAAACATTATTGACCACACAGCAAAGCCGTCGTGTTTGAGTATTGCAACCAGTTTTTGGCGGATATATAAAAAGGAAGGTAATATAAAAAAAAATCCACACAGCCATCCAACAAAGAATATTCTCTCCATAAAACTCTTTATCTTTACTTTGTATTATCAATTTGTATTATTGTGATTGATGTGACAAAACCTAATCCATTAAATTATAAATTATTATGTTCTTATCTACTTGGAAAGGTGGCAGAATTGGGTGAAATATTCAGACCTAGAATAAGAAAAAAGCTGTGCAGACGTGTGGTTTTGTTCTGTCTTTCAGTCTCCATTTCGGTCTCATTCCCTTCAGCCGCCGCTCTGCTCCGTGCATGGTTAATGCACCGTCTGTCTTCTGCTTCCAGAAATTGAAAATGTTAAAACTGAAAAAAAGTCAAAATGAGGGAGTTTGTGCGCTGTTGACCGTGGAATAGGATATTGATCTGATGAGCAACAACTCTGTTCCTTTTCCTGCTCCACCTCGGTCCCCCAGCAACAGCATGTGTTTGCTGGAGCGCTGCTACTGATTTGTAGAGTAACTGTACAGTAAAATAATGTTCTCATTCGCTCTGTACTCTTATTAAGTCCCAGGTGAAAAGTGCCCGGTGTGATTGCACAAGCAGGCACTGTCATGCATTATAGATTTACCTGCGAACTTCTCCTCCCCTCTCCTTTAGTTCTCTTTTCAGAGAACTAATTAAATACATAAAAGTAACAACATGTGGGACGTTTAAATGACTTCAGGTCCAGAGATCCATTAACACCAACACGGGATCATCGTGAAACAACAACAACAACAACAACAAAACAAACAGACTTTTTTTCAGTTCAAAAGAATAACTTCTAAAATGACCTTAAGTTGGACTGAAACTGTAAGAATTCAACTCTATTTAAAAACGGAATTTTTCACCGAGGCAAATTTGACAATCCGGCTGAATTTCCACATCGCTTTTCATCTGATGTAGAAGTCTTGATGCCTGATTCATTGCAAGAACAATCAACCATCAGGCTCTGAGACAGATGTACAGTATATCTAGTAGGTCAGAAAGTTAATCTTGTAGTTTTTAGTGGTTCTACCCCAACACAGCCAATGTTAAAACATCCATAATACACTGCACTGAACGTGTTTTGATAAGACTGGAGTAGTGTTTTATATATGTTGTGTATTCTTGACTGAGATTGCTCTGATATACAACTCAAAGACCATTCTGCCTCTTTTTTTTAAGTCGTCTTATTTTGATATACAATATTTATAAAAAAGACAGAATAAACAGATACATGAACATTTAAATATGAGTTTTAATACAGACAATGGATACAGCAATGTCCATCCTCATTTTTCCAATCAATACTACAAAAAGAGTCTAAAGGAAAAAATAAAACAAACCCAAAGAATTTTACATTCATATCTTCAACCCACAGTTTATCTCCTTGGCAACAATATACATATTATTCACGTGACATTTTCTAAAAATCAAGCTCATTTTCATTATCTTTTCTGTGAGTGATATTTACAAGAGGTGGAGTCTGTGAGTTTCTTTCCTTTATGACCGCAATGGGCTTCTGTCGAAAGATAGACGAAATAATTGTGTTTTTTTTCCAGGTGTATTAAGATTAAATAACCATTCCAACTTTTGATCATCTGGACACTACAATGCTTCAGGGTTGTCTTGAACCATTTCATGGAAAATGTCTTTTCTCTAATCGTCCTACTTTGTATAGCAAAAAAAAAAAAAAAAATGGGTCTTCCAAATCGCACAGTCTGACTTTCTCCCTCCTCATGAAAAATACATGTTTACTATTTAGCAGGTGTTCATTTTTTAAAATGTATGTTTTAAATCAGTGCAGGGGTTGATCTTTGATTGATAGCTACATATTTGCATATTTTTTGTAAAGTAGTGTGTTGCACCTGCCAGTAAAAATGCAAAACGCAAGCTGTGTGTTTATTTTACATGAACAGACATAATTTAAAACCTGCTGCAACTGCGATTTCACATTTTAGCATTTTAGCGATGCATAATTTATTGTGCCTTTCTTGCCTCCGCTTCGATCAAGCGTCCATTAACATGCGGCTGTTGGGACAGCAGAAGATGGCGACAGAAAAGACAAATATCATCGCTGATGCACTGTCATTTTACTTCAAGAATTTTGTCTCACTTTTATACTCAGTTGACGTTTTTGTCAATCTCATTGTCCCTATTGGGCAACATGAGCTGCAGCAAGCACATCAGATAAATACACAGTGCCATACATAGACACCAAAGTAAACAGTACAATATGTGCAAGGACACAACATGGAGACTTAAACCAATATTTGGTGTATAAAACAGCTTTTCTGGGACAAGTTTGGATGTCATAAAGATAGAGACTAAAACAATATTGTCATATCAGCCACAGATACATGATGTGTCTCTGTCATCTGCAGAATTCGCAAAATATTTTTTTAAAATATTTGAACAATCTTACCTTACAAACTCATGAATTGTTTTTAAACACAAGATCCAACAACGTTCATCCAGCTATTTATTACTGGCAGCCATTGATGGACGGATTGATGGATGGAGGGATGATTTAGTCTACAGCCAAGGAAGACATCTTCAGTGATGTCTGCAGTGATTGTGTGTTTCGGCTGTGGTTGATCAGGTCACAGCTTGTGTTCAGATAGCTTTTTATCTCTCTCCACGGGTCTCCATCTTGACCTCCACTCCTGCCTGCATGGGTCTCCTTTGGGTCACTCAAGTGCAGGTGCATCATCAGCTTTCTTGCCTGAGGCACCTTCACAAAGGAACTTTAAGGGCATTTGGAGCCTTGCTTGATTACCATAAGGGGCGATGCTGCGGAGGTTTCTCAGCACTCCCAACCACCTTCTGAGACAGCTACTTACCTTTCCTTCCAACGTCTCTCCAAAGGAGATGGGGACCTGAGACACAAGCAGTGGACAGAGTATCTTGGGAGAATACTGAGCTGCTAAATCCATGCCTCATACTTACCAAAGGACCCGACTTGTCAACAGTTTTCAGGCACTTATCGAGCTCCTGGTAGGTTGCCTGAACTGATGGTGTGTCCTTGATATTGCTGATGAACCCCTTGCCAAAGCTCTTTACTAGTTTCTCAGAGACACTTGGAATTAATGCTCCTTTGAACCCTGTCCCTGGCAGATTAAAAAGGGGACTTTGTGACCCAAAGCAATGCGTTAAACACTCAAACAAATGAGTGAAGTTGAATAAGATTATACACATAAAAAGTCTGTAAAGTGTCTTTATTATAGGATAAATAGCATAATGAGATGTGATGGCCTAGTGGAGCTTGCTATCACAAATGTTACAACTTTTGATTGCAAGTGTTGCAGTGGGTGCCAGTTTATCTTAGAATATGGAAAATAAACCCCAGAAACAGTTTTCACAAAAAGGGATGAAATAAAAGCTAAATGAGCAAATCAATTGACAAGCTAATAGAACAGAGACTAGTCCACATGTGGCATCAGGACTTTGGCTCTCCATGCTCAGTACATGTATCGATACTGTATGCTGCTCTTCTTCTTAAAAGCATTTTTGCATAATGTTTTTCTATGCTTCAGGAATTCCGTGTCAACGCTCGAGATCAACTACCATGTTATTTCTAGACTTTTTAGTTCAATAATGTTTGTAATTTTTACCTAAGGCTTCTTTAAATGAGGGATCCTTTTAGAGTTGTTGGATTACTGTCGTGTAAAGTGGTCCCAAAAACAAACTGTCTTAGTGTGTGTGAATGGTTGAGTGAATCTGCAAAAGCTCTAATTAAAACTTGTCAGTGGGGTTTGTTCATCCCTCAAACTCTGGAATCACCCCTCCAGTCCACTCAGGGCTGCAATGTTGTTATATTTGGACAGCAGCCCTTCACCGTTCACACTTTCCTCTTTAGCTGTCAGCCAAACAGCCAAACTTGACAACCTTGCTATTCAGAGAGCTGAGAACAGCTGTATGAAACCTTCTAACTACCTTGACAAGCCCTCGTTAAAACGGACTGGAAATGTCACTCTGATTCAAACCTATTCGTTGCTGCGCTGTTCCCCAACAGCGCTCACCTCAGTCTCACACAGAAGCTGTTTGGCTGGAGCTCTCCTTCATTTCCCTACTGCACACTGATTTGGAAGAAAAGACCAGACAAATAAATGTTTTCTTTCCTTCTTGCTCATAAGGGTTATGGGAGAAAATCAATAATGCATCCACAGTCCTTCCCACACGATGGTGACTGAATATATTTAAGTTTGCCTGAGTTTCAGCTGAATATAAAATTGTACTCGTGTAAAAGGTAACTGTTGTTTGACAAATACTATTATTGATCATTTCAGACATAGTCCATTGTTTTTGATGCCAAGTTCAAAGATGTTGGATTTCCTGACATGGTACATCTTATTTAGAACTGGTAGCTTTGATTGGCCGCTACAGTGAAACAGAAAGAGGATCCTGTTTGCCTCTGAAGACATACAGTTTGGGTTAATCGGTTAAATTGCCTAAGGGTGTGAGTGTTTGAATGTGAAGCTTCAAAAGACTGGAAAGTGTCGTGGGTGTACCCCGGTTTTCATCCTTTCATGTGTACAGAAACAGGATCCAACCTCCAAAGGATACATAACAGTGTGTAGATAATGGATGGTAGGTGTTCCTACAAACTAAGAAAACGCAAGTGTAATTTTGCAGGGTTTTGCTTGTTAATTTTGACCCTTAAGTGGGCCTTGCGGACCGAAAACAGCACTGCTTGTTAAATGTGTGTGACGCAAAAACACTGAGCAACGTCTGATGACTATATGGGACTGTTTTATTATCACAGCCTCAATCAGTTTGATTCTCTTTTTGGAGGATTGTGATGTAAACGGTAGAATCGCCTCATTCATGTGTGATCTACCAGGAATTTGATTGGCCAGCGTCGTGCCCTGCCAGATGAAGTACTGCAAAGTCAAACCAGGTTGTGCTATTTTGCAGACGATCCTCTGTTTTTGTTTGTTTGAGCCCTCTGCTTTGGCAACCAAATGCTTCAAGTCAGCAGCCTCATTGCGATGAATAAGCCGGCTGTGTTTTTCACCCACAGTGCTGAGGTCTGTCTGAGCGAGGCCTCAGATTTATAAGCTATTCTTTGTTTCATTGTGCCTTTAACAGTAACATCCTGCATTAATCTGCCTTGTCATTGACTATGTTTTATGTACTGTACAGAACAACTTCATTTCCGAAATGCAGACCATCTCCGTAAAGGGTTTAATGATACTTTTATTGTCGAGGAGACATGAGCAGCAATCTGATTTCAGTCAGGGAACAGGAAGTCAATATTAATGGGGAATCTGAACGTAATAATGACTAGACACACTGTGGATGAGGCGCACATGCAGATCTCAGGTCCAACCCCTGATAGAGACACAACTGAACAGACAGAAACAGAGGTCCTTTCAATGAGCACTGGAGACACATTATGAATAACCCACACATTATTAATATTCTACAACCTGCGTACTTAATGCATTTTGTTATCTAGGCAAGCGTCCCTATTTAGTCATCTCCCTGTCTCCTGTTTTTGTTTTCTTCTGTCCCTTTGCTGCACTTCATAGTTTTAACCCACTGCTGGTAAAAAAAAAAAAAAAAAAAAGCTTTCACTGAAGATGGCTTATAATAATGTCAGCAGTATTAGGAATCACCAGCAAGGATAAGATGATTGTGTAAAGCATACTGTGGTAAAGCACAAAAGTACCACACAGTTGGAAGTGATTTCTAAACAAATTGCCTCAAAATTCTTTCTATTTCTTTTCGCTTGCTCCTAATGGCTGTGCAGCGTCGGGATAAATGAGACATCCTGTAATTTTCAGTTCTCTCTGTTATTAAAGCAGCACTTTGTTTTTTCTCCCTCTTTCTCTCATGTCGAGACAAACCTTCGCCATGACTGCTGCTGTTCTTGAGAGGATGTATTTGTGTGTGTGTGTGTGTGTGTGTGTGTGTGTGTGTGTGTGTGTGTGTGTGTGTGTGTGTGTGTGTGTGTGTGTGTGTGTGTGTGTGTGTGTGTGTGTGTGTGTGTGTGTGTGTGTGTGTGTGTGTGTGTGTGTGTGTGTGTGTGTGTGTGTAAGTTCTCGGGCACAAAAAATTCTGCAAACCCCATCACATACATCTGCGTAACAGTGTTGTGCTTTAGCATTCCAGATGAGTCTTATAAGGACACAACAGAGAACAATGTGAGCAAGTGCATTTTTTTTTCCCTTGATGCATTTGTACCAGTAACAAATGGAGCTATTTACCATGAATATATTTGCATTAGTAGATTAGAAGCTGCTTTTTCTACAGTGGAACACACTAAAAAAGTATGTCATATAAATACAGGAAAACACTCCTTACAGCGGGCTTTATTATGTTTGAGATAATTTGCCAACATGTGATATTGATTACTATACTTCACCATAGAAAGAGCCCCGAAGCAAATGAAGCTCTACTCTGCATATGAAATAGATTTTGACAAATGTATTGAGTAGTTTCGTTTTTATGGTAAACATATTGCAATTAAGATAAACGAGGAGGCTCCATATTTCTTTCTGGTTTTGAGTGTATGTTTACGATCACATACCTTCTGCGGTTTGTGAAGATAATATGACACTTTATTGCAATTTCAGTCTTATTTTTGGGGGTTTTGCAATTATTTCTTAACATTTTTAAGAAATTGTTTTCACCAGTCATTTCTGAGATCTGAGAGCACAACAACATCTTATATGGCAAAATAAAACACTAGTTGGCAGACAATTTGATTTAAGTTAAAAAAAATGTTCCTTTTAATTGTTTCACGTGTAATTAATTAAAACGTTCTTTTTTTTCCAAACAAAACTCAACTTTATCCTACCCTTTTACAACTGAGTGTATGAAGTTTGCTCTTTTGCACGTAGTTATAGACAAGTTGTAAACATGTTAGCTATCTTGATCACTTTTATCACATTTCTGGTATTCTCATCACCTATTGTCCCTTAAAGTATAGGAAAACAGCAAATATAAACCTGTGCTCGCATGCATAAACGATTATCCTGGTGTTTGTGCCAAAAAGGAGCGCACCAGCAAAGCGTTAAACCAATTTTCTGAAAGGTTACACATCTTTCATGCTCTTCTTCTTCCTCCTTCGTCCCTGTGAGTTGCTGAACAGTTTGGAAATAAGTTTGCAGTTGTATTTCGACATCAAGGACAGTGCTGTTTCCATTGTTGATGATGGATGTTTAAGTGGTTAATAATGTAGCGGCCACATGATGGGCCATGGGATGCGGTGGGATGGCTGCTGTTATATCAGGCAATATACTATAAACCCATCCCTCGGAGCTGCCTGACCTTCAACTTGTTTATCTTTTCCTTTGTGGCAGCCCAGTAGTCAGAGGATCTGTGTGAAATGAGAAAGGCATTCAACATCTTGATGAGGGTACCCAGGAGAATATGAGAGCGAATGAAGCACCATATTAAATCTGAGAAAAAAAAATCTCTGTCAATAGCAGCTAACACGTCTTTAAAAATAATACATATTGATCTGGCAAAATGGATCTGATATTGTACTTCTCAAGGTCTCAGCAGGAGAGGCCTGTTGTGCTCGGAGCTGCGGCACAGCAAAAGCTTCCTTTTGAAAAATGTAACAAAGAGGGAGATTGTACTTGGTGTTTGGAGAGAAGAGCAAGTTGTCAAGATATCTGACATGACCTTCGCTCAGTGAAAGACACCGATCTGTCTCTTCCCCCCCTCCCCCCCCCCCCCAGTTAATCTGCATCTTACCTCTGTCAGTGGCATGGTTTTGAAAAGTCAGAGTCAGAATTTAATTTCCAAGAAACAAATAGGGAAAGCTAAGTAAAAGACAAACTTAGGGTTGTTCAAGGTGGATGTGTGTTGTTATTTCTGAGTTTTTTGTTGGAGTCTTTTGTGATAAGAGCCTGAGCAGGGACACAATTCATGTGAGATTTTAAAGAATAACCCTAATTTCCACACCAAATGTAAAAGTACCGTCAAGGTTTTTAAATTTTTAATCAGATCTTGCAGCCAAAGTCAAGTGTTAAACTAAACTCTGGTGGGAGATGGAAGTTGTAATCGAAAGCACCAATTTCACAGATTGGAGAAGTTTATTTTATGCATCACTGAATTCACTGGGCTCTTGAAGCTATACTCTTTAATCCTGCCAGGACCTGAGAAAATATCAGATGTTTAAAAAATACCGATTAATATATAATGTGATTATTTTGTATTTACTTTTTAATTGAGTCTCCAGAATCCTATTTGCAACAGGCTGAATGCTATTTACTGTATGATGCTCTTTGTCCTCTGCTCTACCTTGAACAAATTATGCACAGTGGGTGTGAAGGGGCAATGCAGCATGTAGACATAAAATCAAAGTGTCCATTAAGTTAGAGGACATTTTAGAAATCCACACAAATCTGAATCTCGCAACCCGATAAGAAAATAAAATGGAAAAACATAGTGTTCACAGTGACATGTAACTTAAACATAATTGTACAATTTAGAATGAACGTGAGAGCTCGAAACTGGTTGTGTCTTGTCAGACTGATATTGAAGTGTTGCTAAGTGCGCCACTTCTTTTTGTGCTTCTTCAGAATAATCTTTAAGCTTGGTGTGTTTTCATGGATATGAGTTTCCCAGTTGTTATTTGAGATATTTACATGTTGCACAGCCATATACCAGAATCCCATTTATTGACCATTGCATGCTAGTTGTGCAAGCACTTGTGATGTTAACAACACATTCCCTTTCTTCATCGCTCCAAAAGTGAGACACTCCCAGAGCTGCCATTTTTTGAGGTTTTTGGTTTCATCACTTGGCTGAGTCCTGCCTATAAGCAGAATTTAGAAACCTGGATAATAAATGCAACAGTATCTGTGTTTTTCTCCCAAGTGCTCCAGCAAGCGTGGCTTGGAAATCATAAAAAGTATATTCCAGACATGGAAAGTCAGGGGATTTGGTCATATTTTTGGGCCAAGTCATGAATTTAATGTCTTTGATGTCTTGGAATTTTGTTTGTAGCATGTTTAAATTTTAGTTGCCGTTTATCAAAATGTAATGTGTTGTCATGAAGTGTGTTTCTGCTGCTAAGCAGTTAAAAAAAAACTTAAGGTAACTGAAAACATCTTAGCTAGTAAATAAAGCTCTGAGAATGTTGTGAATAAAATAACATGGGTAATTCTGTTGATTTCAATCATGGAAATAAAAAATGTTAGTTAGTGAAAGTCAGAGAAACATCAGGGAATTTGACTTTTGACTTTGAGTGGGAATATTGACTTCAAAAATCCAATTATAACTGGGATACTCATCCATGTAAACCAAACTCAAGCTGGAAAAATAATTTCAAAGGATTTTGAACATCAAGAAATCCCTACAAGATGTTTGACTATCATCTGATGCATATTAATATTTTAGACAACCCCAAATTATCTAGTCTGACAGTGAAATAACATTACATTAAAGAGGTCTGGGCTTTAACCTTTCCGTTCCATTTAGTAACTATACTGCTTAACAGCTCTGTAATTGTATAATTTTCTAAATACCAATGGAGCTCAAACAAGCCTCCCCTGGTAGAGCTTTGCATTTGTTGCATCAGTTTCCAATACATAGTCACTAATACATAAATTAGACCTCATGATAGGTTGCCAGCTACCCTACAACTAGTCAAAGCTGGTGCTCGTAAAAGACACTGAATTATGTATTTCCAATACATTTCTGTGGCTTTAAAAAGAATACATCATCTGCAGGGAAATCACAGGTCTCAGGGTTCCTTGTTGTGTATTGCTACTGAAATACTCCGAACCTTCCACTCTTGACTGTGTGTGTGGGTGTACAGCTGTGCAGTGATGTAAACACACTAACCAATCATGGTTATAGACAGAGACCATGGCCTGTTTACGAAATGGTATTGATACAACAGAGAAAATTTTGTTATTGTGATTCGAAAAAGATGAAGCACCATTCATGGAGACTGTTGATCCATAAAAAAAATAACCCCATATGTTGCTTTGGTGTGCAGCTTGTTACAATGCAATGTTTTATCGTCCACCAGCACCCTCTGGTGGCTGGAATAGTCATGGCAGCAGCAGAGGAGGAAGTGATGTAATATCGCTAATAATGTAATTATAGAGCCACAACAGGGGGTCGGGGTGGACGGATGGGTTGTTACCAAGCAATAACCAACCATGACATAAGCCATTGGCTTGTGAACTGCCGTTTTTTTTTAAGAGTTTGGCATTTCGGTTGTTGCTATCTTGATATTTTAGATCCAGAAAGTGACCATATTTGGACGAGCTGGGGAGGAGTGAGCAGTCGATCTCACTCAATCTGACTAAGATAGTGGTTCCTCGGTGGTATTACACTTTGAGGCACTTCTGCATTGGCCTCATTTGTCAGATCCGGAAACCACGTCCACTTTAATATGCAGCCCGTGGTTGTTACTTGGTTTTTCAACCTCTGCAGTGTAAATGTAGTGTGTCTTGAATGGACTAGCTCTGTATTTCCAGTTGGGCTAACTGTGGTTTTTAACTGTGTAAGGATTATTTGAAATATTTTTTTTTTTATATATATATATCTCCCCTTGCTGTTAACATTGGATGTATGTAAATACTCTTCCTCCTCTTCATATCAGCTCTGCCGTGTTTGATGAAGGAAATGGAGACAAGCATTTAGCTCGCTCCAATGTGTTGCCCCTGCAGTCTGAATTTCTCAAAGAAATGGGGTATTTCGAAAGCAGTACTTTCAAGTACAAACTTCCTTCTGTGTTTGTTGAGATGACGTTCATTACTGTACTTTAGCGAACGAATTCATTCAAAATTTGTTCCCAAGCATAATATGCCTACATGCACATGCTGGAAAGCCACAGCTCGGCGGTTTTAGACTCACCACCCGCGTGGAAGTGCGACAGAGCTAATGGGGATTAAGTCAGGGCGAGCACCTCAACCATTCCCCTCACCTTGTAGTTCATGAAGTCATGCTGCAGGCTGAAATGTAATGTTACCCGACACTTCACATGTATTAAGAGCATAAGCTCTGCGTGCAGATTTGTGGAAGGATGTTTATTTCAGAAACCTTCGATGATTTTTGTTTTGTTTTTTTTTTTTCCCATTTGCGTGTTGCGACTAAACAAGCAAGATGTGAGCCCTGCATGTTTTTCATAGGCTTCTGTTTCTCCGCTCTCCCTTCTGCCTTTGTTTTTCCTCTGCCCCTGCCTGTTTCCCTCATTCTGTACATTTCTCTGTGTACGCTCTCTCCCTGTTCCCTGTCATTCCTCCTCTGGACTTTTTCCTTCACTCTCCACCACCTGGCATCTCCCAGAGACTGTGGTGCCCGCTGATGACTCAGGGGAATGTGGGTATGTGTGTGTGTGTGTGTGTGTGTGTGTGTGTGTGTGTGTGTGTGTGTGTGTGTGTGTAGGAGTAGGAGGTAATTCAGGGAATCATGGCTATTCTTCCTCGTCCTCCCGCATGATGGATTGCCACGCTGGAGGGAGACCTCACAGAGCCTAAATAACCGCCATACAGTACTACGAGTCCATTTGTCTTTTAACAAGCGATTAAGCTAATGAAGAGAAAATATTGTATATTCTACTTAGATTTGAATTAAGCCTATTGGCATCCATCGGTTATTCATTATCTGGTGTGCAGTCTATAAACCTAGAAATGACAGTGTTCATAAACATAAGCCTGATGTCAATACTCCTGCTGTGTTAGCAGAATTTTAAATAGATGTCAAGCAAAAATAATAGATTTGTCTCTTGCATTAACCTTACTCTGGTTGTAACACTTCGGTCAGCACATCCCCGGGTCGCAAAGGTCCTTTGAGTTGATTACCACTGGGACAACCTGCACCAGCAACAACTGTAACAAGCATACCTGTCTTTAGCAGCAATGTGAAAACACCGTTCTCTCCTGGGGTGTAATATTTACTCTATCTATCACATAAGAATCATGCGAACATTCAAGTTGTGGAAATGGATTTATTTTTTAACCATAGTTTAGGAAAACACAATCCACGAGAAAAGGGTGTTCGACTTAATAAGAAAAGGTGGGATTTTAAAGTTTTTATCAGTTTGACTCATTAGTTGCATCTACCAGTGCAAGATTTCAGTAGTCATCCCTGAAAGATGTTCTTTCTTAATAGTTTTCTAGGAAGTTCTAGGAGCCCATTTCATTGGATATTTAAGACCTTGATATACTCCTAAACAGGCATGGACATGAGTGCATGCATTTCTCTCTGTTGCATGTCTGGGTGTGTTGTTAATGTTGCAGTAAGAACAGTAAGACAATACGATTTGCATTTTCCATCCAGGAATAGACAAGATCAAAATGAATTGCTTTCATATTAAATATCACTGTAAATTTTGGGGAAAGATTTAACATGAAATGATCACAATTACATGTGCATCCAGAGAATATAAATAATTTTTTGAACAATGCCTCATTTTTCCAGAGTCACTAGTGCCAAACATTATTACTGATTCAGTGTTTCATTTCCTGTAAAGAGATTTATTTATTTATTTTTTCCTTTAAAGGCAAACTGAAGATTTACCTTGTTTTCAATGGATCAGTGACATATTGCTGTCTAGACTTTTTCACAAATGATTTAGCTCCTGGGAGGAAAGTTTAATATTGTACATCCTTTCGGTGGTTGCATAAAAGCACAATAAATGGTGCTCAAGGCAAAAATTCAGACTGAATTAATGCTCATAACTTTGCAAACGCACAAACCTTTAGGGCACTTTGAAAGACAACTTAAATTTCACTCACCTTAACCACCTAATAACCATTTAATTCAAGAACAATTCTAAATATTAACGTCAAATAGGTGTTATTTAAGTTTTTTGATGGTGTGAACTTGAATCAAACAGCAGTTTTAGCTGTAATTAATAAGAAACATTTCAAGTTAATGAGAGAATAAGACTTCCTCGCCGTACAATCGTCCCATTTCTCTGAGCCATCAGTACCATGTACTGTACATTCTTCTAAAATATCTTAATTTGTGGTGAATATGCACCGGGGAGAAGGAGGTTACAGGCTGCGTCAGGCTGCTCAGTGGGATATTGCCATTTTCCTCCACGGTCCTGCTTTTTAAAAATATTTGTCCCCCCCTCCATCATATGCATGACCTTTACAACTCAGCAGAATGGAGGGCAGCTTCTGTTGGGCTTTAATTATGACCTGAGGTCACATCATATCACTGAGGGCCCTTTGCATATTATTCAAGGATTTTACTTGTTGGCGGTACACTACAAGCGGACAGATGACGAAGCAAAGCAGCACAACACAGCGGGAGATGGATTGCAGTTTTATCAGACGTGCTTTAAATCAGCCCAGTACAGTAAATATGATGCTGTGTGTAGCTTCGGCTTCCAAGCTGAGCACAATATTGAACTGTGTAGAATCTCTCAGCATGTGGCTCGAAAGAAGGTTCTACTACAAAGATGAACTAATTCGCTCTAATCCTCTTATGATCAAACCAGTTCTGATCCTAAATCCAAAACAAAGATATTAAATCAAATCCATTGTAGGAAACTTTCTGCCAACCAAACGGTGTTTGAATGCGTCGGGTTTAAAAGGGGTTTTTAACTCGGTTTTGATCCCATTTCTTCTGGAGATTGGTTTTCATTGTAATTTCATGTTTAAAGCTAATTGGATTGTTAATTAGAAGTTTCAGAGGTGTCTTCAGCTATAAAACACCTTGGACCCTTAGCTACACTGTCTATTGCAGTAATAATTGACTGAGAAGGAATACCCAATCATTAATATGATGGATTAAAGTAATAATTTGTGCACCTTTTAGACAGTGCTGGACAGAAATGAAATTGATCGCTCTGAATATCATAACCTTAATCAGAAACAGATGGCAGGTATAACTGCCTGATGTGGGTCAATTCTCAACTGGAAGGATTTATTTGGTGCTCTTATGCAGCTTTAACTCTTCACATGTAGTTTGTAACAGTTGGTTGTAGCTCTCCAGAGGTAGCTGGTTAAAACACAAACCTTTTGATGTCTGTTGACCTTAAATGACTGAGAAGGTTGAGTTGATTTGATCCGTTTGATATATGACTGACATCAGTGACCAATAACATCATTTGTGTTTCGGTGGGGCGAGACAGAGCGGTAAATAAGTAGGTTTACGTGACTTAGTCAGGTTGACTCAGTTGTTGATTGACCTTGAGTTCCCTCTGCAGACTTTACATCTCTATCCACGATCTCAGCCAAAGTCTGAGCTTTTTTCCTCATGTTTTGGCCTTTTCAGGGCGATAACCCAAAATACAACCAGTAAAAACTCCCAGTTTGTTTTCCTAGTTGTTCAGTGTGTTGTCCAGTGTATTTATTCAATCATAAGGTATAATTCCTACTGGTCTAAGACAAATATTTTGTGCAAGTTGGCAGAGATATTCTTTATGTGTGGTTCGTCCAGATTTTCTAGGTGTCAGCTCGACTTCAGGTGTTTTCTAAAGCTTCAGTTACTGTTGTTTTCAAGCTGTATATTCTCAAATGTTTGCAGTCACAGATGAACTTCGAACCTCATTGTAACTTCTGCTGCATTGGTCTGTACTTTCATATGGAGTTAAGCAGAGGCAAGTTACTAACTTGTAGCCAGCAATGCTAGTAGCTTAATCAGTCATCTTCAGTCATAATGTTTCAGACTCATTTGCTTTAAAATGCGATCTGTAAAAATATGCAGAAGATAGCTACATACATGACTAATAGACTGAAGCGAAAGCTACATTTCTCCTACTTGTGCTTTTTGATCAACACTAACATGTGAGACTGTATCCTCTGTGCAGGTAATCTTCTTTGAATTAATAATATTGTGGCATTTTAATTGAACTCCCATGGTTGGGGATTCCTTTGGCCACGTATGGATCAAATTTCCTACCCATATTTTTTAACATATTGAGACGAGAGCAAGCAGATGGTTGCAAACTAATTTCTCATGGCATCCTGATCACATTCCAAGACTCCAACCCTACTGGGACCAGTGCTCTAATTTCCTACATCGAGCTTTATAACATAAGCTTCCCTGACGACCATTTACCAGGTGTAAAACTTACGGGAAAACATTGGGGCGACTGACCTTAATGACATGCTTGTGAATTATTAATTAAATACCATTTGGCCCATTTACATATCAAACTGCAGAGCACTGGAACATATAGCTGACACTGCAGCGAGAAGCAAGGCTTGTGTTTTTCCAGGCAGACCTTGTTTTTAAAATTTGATTCCAAACTGGTTATCTCTATTGAGCTTCACTTTATGCTTCCCAGCTGGGTACTAACAACAAAATCTTAAAACGGTGCTGAGTATTTGTGATATCCATTGTGAGAACCTCCTGCATCTTTCTTGTCAGGGCTATAAGGAAAAATTTGGACCGCATTTTCAAAGTCTACTACCCCAGGGAATAGTGACATTTATCTTAAAATAACCTTTAGTCAAACGGCCTTCAGTATCTCACAGTAGTGGCTCACTCCTATTTGGCTTATCATATAGAGAGGGTATAATGAGGACGGCAGATGGGCCAAGGCTTAAAGAAGCACCTTAAAAAGCCACTGAGCACCAGTGGCATTGAACCTGCCGCTCTCTGTTTATAACAAAGAGGAGCATGGGTGGATGCAATAATAAAGGTTGTTTACTAAGAATAACAAAATGAAATTAATTTCTAATCACAGAACATTTTTGGGATAAATGTGAGCTAATTTTTTTATGACAGCATTTTGGTTTAAAATTCCGGTGCTGCATTTGTTTCCTCTTAAAACGATCCTCATATTTACACCTGGTTTACACTATCATAACACCAACAATGGCATGTTTGTGTCTTGGCAAGATATCCCAAAAAGATGGTTGCAGATTTCAGTGAAATATGGTGGAAGATTAAGATATTCACAAAGGAACAGCTGATTTGTTTTTAGCCACATTATCAGCAAAGCTCCAGAGAAGGTCTCAATAGGACGAATTCAGGACGAATTGCAACAACACTTTCCCCAAAGCCTTATTATCAGGGTCTTCATCACGTACTACATCCACATGTTGTCACTGTGGGCCTCAAGATGTGTGTAAGTACAGCCCAACAGACCTGTAGACTCTTGTTGCACCAAATCGTGTCTGTTTTCATCTGTGTTTTGTCTGTCAGTTGGGAGATATTCAGAAACGATAGCAGCAGACATTCAGAGAGATATGGTGAAAAGTCACTGTTAAGTGAAAGTCTTAAGATATTTGAAGTACTAACAACAGTTACATCAATCACAACAAAACAGAACTGAAAAATGCATTATTATTTCCATCTTTCATGCATTACTGTTGGTTGAGTCATTTGTTGCACCGACCCAATGTTGCTGCTTTGAATCTTTAATAATACCCACTTCACATTTTTCTCCTAGTTGTCACAAGATGTTAGTTTTTCGACAGCACATTCTATTTTTCACATTATTGATAATAGCTTTTAAAAAATATCTTATCACTTCCTAATACAACTTCTTCGGAGAAATAAAAGTACCTTATGTCCTAGTATTTGTTGTTCTTTTTTGATATTTCAAACGGAATTTTAGCAATTTCCAACTCACTGCTTACCTCTGAAAACAAAGATCTGGCCCTGTGATTCCTCTTTCAGGGTGTTTTTTATTTTTTAGGCAAATGCTCAAACAAATACAGGTAACTAGGTGAAAAAAAAAATTGAAACATTTACTTTTTAAATGAACCAATTCTGCTTTCTGAACACTTTATAGTTGATTCAGTCATTGAAGTTTTGCCCTTCTCTACGTCCTTTGTTCACTGTTTTTCACAAACACTTTCCCACCTGCAGCTTTAAGCTTTTCTTTTCTTCTCTGCATGGATAACACCCCCAACCCACGACCTCCCCGCCCCCCAGTCTCCACCACTGGGTCAGCAAACTGGTGCTGACAGCTGGAGTTCAAACTCCAGCCGTGGCACTTGACTGAACAATCCTCCAGCAGCATTTCAGCAGCCGAATGTAACCGCCAGCTGAAACAATTCCGTCGTCTTGCGAGGAATCGTAGTTGAAAGACAAAACACCACAGTACAGTAGGTCTCGTGTGCCACTCGTTGCAGAGCGCTCCTCAAACGAATCGAGTCAGAAGGGGGCACTCCTTTTGGAAGCAGAACGTCAGTCCAAGACAGAGGAGCTGTGCTCGCCTGTCGAGGCCTGAAATACGTCCGGCCCTGCCTCTGTGCAGTGTGGAGCGACTGTGCGAAGTGGTTTCTGGTTCAGCGGACATATTTGAGATTAAACACTCCAGTGGGCTGATTATCTCTCCATGGGTGAAGGTGAAGCTAACACACCAACCTACGCTGCTGCCAACACGCTGGATGCCTTTGCTATGCCTTATTCCATCTACGAGAGAGGGGGCGGGGACGACCCAATGACATGAACATCTGCACAATATAACGCAGTCCAAGACAATCACCCTGCAGTAATTACTTTGTGTTCAGACAGTGGCAAAGAGATATTGTTGAACTCAGTAGATTGTTGGATCAAATGTATTTGTTCCTTGTTCTCGTTTATTCTTACCTCTCTTTTACTGTAATAACCAAGGGCACATTTAGTGCAGTTCTATGCTGGTGTATTTTTTATATGAACCATAAGAGAAGTAGATAAGGAGCATTGTTGCTGTCCTTTGATATGAACAGACCTATAGAGGCTTATATTTATTTTATCTGTAAAATAAGTAACAGTTATTTAATTTTGTTTTGTTTTTGGTTACTCTTCCAGCACATCAATGTGTCTTTCATAACAGTTTTTAGTCTCCAAACACTCAGAGAAAGCTTTGATTGTCCTAATAGCATTTGCTATTGTGCTGCACGGCTCCTGCGAGTGTTGTTCTATCAGAACATTATGTTCTGGCTCTGCTGCATTTTAGGCATAATTCTTTTCTATATCATTACAGACTTTGTAATCAAGCTCCAGTGTTGGTCCACATAAAACTGATGAGCATTTTGTTCCTGTGTAATTATGTTCCACAAGGGACGTGTGTGTGTGTGTGTGTGTGTGTGTGTGTGTGTGTGTGTGTGTGTGTGTGTGTGTGTGTGTGTGTGTGTGTGTGTGTGTGTGTGTGTGTGTGTGTGTGTGTGTGTGTGTGTGTGTGTGTGTGTGTGTGTGTGTGTGTGTGCGTGCGCACGTTTAACCTCAAAATACAAGTAAGTGAAGAAACATAATACTTTATTTGGAAAGTAAGATATAGTTTTTTTTTCACATGTTCTGAGTAGCACAACAGAGAAAATGTGTGAACATGTGGGATATAGTGAGGTAATAGCTCAATAATGTGATTAATGTAATGCTTATTTAAACCACAATTTTTGTTTTGTCCTCTGTAGGCATTAAAATAGATTAAAGTGTTACTAACAAGCGCAAACTATCAAACAATAGACAGTGAAAAACAAAACAACAAAAAAATCCTGATACTAATTTACTAACAAGTTTTGGTCTTCAAACTTTGCCAGGTAAAAGTCCTATAAAGAAACAGTGCTGACATGATATACATTACAGTATAGGCCAGTATACCTGGTTTTATTTAAGTACTATAGGTCAAAATGTTATTATTGTATTGAGGAAGTGTGTATCATTTTTTGGTTACATGCCAAAATGATGAACAGACAACCTGTATATAGGCCTGAATTATGATTTTTTTTTTTTTTATTATATCTTTTTTATTTTACACTAAGCTCATTAATTTGAAATCCCAATAGCTATGATTTTGAACATAATTTACGTAAATTGTAGGAGGTGAAAGGTTAATTTGGAATGCCTTAATTCACAGGTTAATTTTGTCATAAAATGGTTGTCCAAAACAAGCCATTTGTCCTTATTAACATAACCAAGCTTTAAATCAAAATAGTGCAATTTTCAAATGTCACCATGGAAGAATATTTTAATAAAAATAAATCATGTTATGCCACTAATGCCATGATAGACGTAGGCGTGAAAGCATAATTTTCTCTAAAAAACAAGTCATATCTAACCCTTTGAAAAAACACCTATTTTTTTTAGGCTTCTGCTCGAAAATTGCAAAAAGAGTATATCTCTGCAACCACAATACAAATAATTAAAAAATAATATATTTAATAATAAAGGGAACACTTGTGGGATTTGTTCAGATGTGTAAATAGCAGTATATATGTCCATATTTTAATAATAGTTTAGTCCCTGGCCCCCAATTGGGGCCAATATTTAAACTACACAGAACACAAAACAGGTCCGGAGTTAATAATGACAATTTAGATCAAATCCAACTTAGATATCCTCTTCAAACCAAATATGAAGCTTTGGTTTAATTACAATGATTATAGTATTAAACAACAGCAATGCAGTTACATTAAACAGTTATCAGTAAACACAGTACATTATCTGCATTATAAGCATGAGCATTGAGCAATGAGCCTAATAACTGGATGCTGCATCATGTCATATAATCATGTAAATTTATTAATTTATTGATTTCAAAACATTTAAAATAGACAGTCTCATTAGCTTCTTAATTCAGTGTTTGATAGTGCTGACTAGCTGCAGGAGCATATTTCAGCCTCATTGATATCCCGCAACCCTTCAAAAAGTCTCCTCCTGCTTGCATCCTTGAACATCTGCCTTCCTGTGTGAAAACATATTTGGTCATTAGTCTGTGATGAGTTGGGTTATATGATCTTATGAACCTGCTGATTAAAGAAACATCCTCTGGTTATTTGCATTTCACACCAAGTAATCTTCTCCCTCTCATATCTGCACGTTTGATCATGTGGCAATCATAAAAGTTGATTTCTCAAATCATTTCTCTCTAATGTGGCGGATGACATGAGCTGATTATATGAAGTGGAAAAAGAAAAACCTCAGATTTCTTTGAGCATGTGGAAAGAAAATCTGTTGCACTGACTTCTTAGCATGTGTTTAAACAGTAGTGGGTGTTTTGACATGAGAAGTGAGAGTCTACATACTTGATGATTGCATTAAGGTACTTCAAAGCAAGCTGAGTGCAGCGAAATTTCTTCTTGTGCAGAAACAAGTTGTAAAGAGAGGATTATGATACAGTTAGTCCACCGTATAAATGTGCATACTGGTGACAGAATACAATGTAGTATTAAGATGATGATACACGAATGATACTTTGATGATTTTGCATATTGCATGAATGGATTGATGAATTGCCTGTCTGCTGTATCTTAGAAAATAGAAGGTATTCACAGGGACAGATGAGATTTAAAATACCTGTTTGTTTGTTTTTTTGCAAAAGAAAACAACAACAACAAAGTGTTACTTGTTGATTTTGCTGGAGACGTTGAGTTGCAGTATGTTTCGATATTTCTGTTTTTGGACTCAGGTGGCATCAATTGGGACTTCATATTTTGTCATTGTTATTCCTCCAGCATGAGTTCTAAGCATTATGTCGGATATAAAAAATAAGGAGGCTCAGGGGGAATACATTTTAAACAGCCTGATGAAACTTTTTAGTGCTGCCAACAATATTTCTCTCAAACACACACACACACACACACACACACACACACACACACACACACACACACACACACACACACACACACACACACACACACACACACACACACACACACACACACACACACACACTCTCTTTGTTTCATTGTTGTAACTGTTTGTGTGGTCTATAGTCGTGCTGTTCACTGTAATTCCTTTCTGAACTTAAAAGCAGTCGGCACATACCTCTGTTACTGTCAAACTGTAGTAGTGTTTAACAATTCATTCAAAAGAACATGTTTTTTTTGGGGTGAACAACCAGCGCTGAATCAGTTTGTTTACAGTCCTTTCAATTCTCAGTTTAGTTCAGCTCTGAGGATTGAACCACCAACCTTGTGATTAGTCAACCCGTCCATCCGAGCCACAGCTGCCCAATTCTACAAGTAGCAACTTCAGTTTTGTGCCTGTGTTTTTCCACTCGTGATGCATGGTGACGCAATAGATTTTCTTAAAGTGCAATATCACTGAGGGCCACAAGGGGCTGGCTCCCCAAAACATTTGTCACCTGGTAGTGAGCAATAACTGCATCAAAGACTAATCATTCACTATTTTTCTCATGGCCTAATAGAAATTTGTAAAGCCCCTTTTCAGATCTATCAATTTTCCAACTATTAAAAAAGAAAACGCAAACAACCTGGGCAACTTCCTGGAAGTTTGTCTCTCAGTATTTTTTAGAAACTAGAAATTGTCTCCGTAGCATTATGGATTGAATTTGTATTTTTTTTTTTTTTTTATGAATAATGTGTGTATTAAAAATAATAATAATAAAAAAAAGCTTCTATAGTTGTTTCTGATTAAGCTTTGAGCATAGTTGTGTCACAACAGCATTATTTATGAGCAAATCCTACAAGTAGCAACGTAAGTTTAATTGCAAAAGCTGTTAAAAGGACAAGTTTCCAGTTTATTCGGCTTTTCGTTTTATTTCTCTGAGTTTTGCCGTTTATGGTGTGTTGCTGCTGGTACTCTATGATGATGGGATTCCCTCTTTTTTATTTTTTTACTGCATCATTACCCTTACACACACACACACACACACACACACACACACACACACACACACACACACACACACACACACACACACACACACACACACACACACACACACACACACACACGCATACAACGCGTGCTCCCACAAACACACACCAGTCCTGCTGTGCAGTGAGCTGACTGGCCACATTCTGGGCTCACGTGCCCCATCGGGGCTCTATCCTCGCAGTGTTCAGTCTGAAAAATGTACCTCTACTCTGTCTCCTATCTCAGCTCAGCTATTGCACGGCCAACTCATGGATTTACTGCTTCATTGGATGATGGAATGACATGCTTCAATCCAATTATGAGTCAAAGGTTATGGCCTGTGATTCAATACAAAACAGATAATTCTTCTCCCTCTGATTGCTCTCTTTTCGTGGCCCGTTTTATTTTCTGTAAAAGTCTACAGTGGGTTATGAGTTAAAAGGGCTTTACTTTGAATGGACCACCAGTACGCGGTTGCATGCAACCGATGACCCTAAAGTGCTGTAATCTCTGGAGTGAATACCATCAATGAGATTATAGCTTTTATGCAGCTACCAGTAGAGCTGAGGGATGAACCTAAATACATGTTAATGTTGACTTTGTGTTGCCTGCTAAGTGGCACATGTTAGCATGCTAACAGGATACACTAAGGAAATGAACATGTAAAAAAAACCTCTCCTTGTTAGCATGTAGGACTTAACTTTTCATTATCTCTCTTTGGTTTTATCAGATAATGTTTTGCTTGAGTTATAATTTGTCATTTTGAACATTTTATTTTACCCAGGGAAAATACTTTTGCAACTGTTTATGTTAAACGTGAAATACCTGCATTTAAGAAAAAACTTGCATATATATATATATATATATATATATATATATATATATATTCATATTGAAGCTAGCTGTTTAAGGTGAGGTGACAAACACCCCCCCCCCCTTAATTCTTTGTCACATTTCTACACCTGATTCTGATAAAGCATAAAATGGACAAAAAAAAGTACTTTTCTTGAAATTATCTCGATTAAGAAAAGTGTCTGTCATGGAAAATTTCAAAAGATTCTAAGCATTGCCTACCTCAACAAATGGAAAGATATATTTTGTTTGAGGTTAAAGATGGAAATGGGAACAGAAAAGTACAGAAAAGTACAGGCACTCCTTCATAAAATCTACCGTTGACATAGCGGCAAAGGAAGTTACAGTTAGCTGACTTTACACAACTTTGACCATCCAGATTATTCAGTGGAAGTTATCTTGCATATAAAACTTTATCATCCAGCATGCATGCTCCATATCAGCTAAATAGTGTACCCCAGCTGCAGTCCCAGATCCATACTGAAGAGGTTTATGACCCTTTAGCCCTCTGTAGACATCACGTTAACATATGGCACATAATTCACTTAGAACAGATTCACCTGCAGGCTGTAAAATGTATCTAGAATAATACAGCACTTTTAGATCTCTCATTCCCCGTGCAGCAGTGTTGTTGACCCTGGCTATACATGGCTATGAATAATATGGGGCTGCCTTAACATCCCAATAGATCATGCTGCGTATCTCTGCGGAGTATACCCACTGCACATTTGTTTTAAAAGCCTGATTTATGTTTCTTTGCCCCATGAGGAGCTTATCTGCATCCAGTGACATGCTGATAATAAGTCACGTAAACGGCTTCCTAATCACCGGATATGAGGTAAGGAAAGAAAAGAAAAGAGAAAGAGAAAGATGAAAGGCAACATATGATGTGGCTGCAGACGGCTGTTTGACTTAAATTATCTTAATTTCAGCTGATTGGTATTCAAACCTCATTACACTGCAGCCGCATTACCAAAAAACTTGACAACTCCCAGGCTCTCCATGCTTCACTACTTTCACACCAATGTACTAATTAATAAATCCTCCTTGGACAGCTATCGGTTCTGATTAGATCCTCATACTTGTCCTTACACCCTCAAGAACAGCTGATGTAAGCTTAATTTAATTGTCGAGGAGTGCTGCAACTTACACTGGCTTTAAGTAAAATATATAGAGACATATATATATATGCATATATATACTTCATTATTGTTAAAAGATGACATTGGTTGGTTGTCAAATGTTACCTTTTAAAGCAGTTAACAGTTTAACTCCTAATTAAGAAATGCATCAAGGGAAAACACTCGTTAATGACTACAGGTAAAAAAAAATAAGTAAGTACTGTGTCACTAATGTAGTCTTGGACAAAATAACTGATGAAGCATCCTCATCATTAATTATGATATTTTAGCTGTTGACACAGGACAGATTAGTAAAAAAGTAGGAAAGACAGGCTTTAAAACGGAAGAAAAAAAACGGACGGAAGGAAGGAAGGTAAGAATTCAATACCAAAGTTCGGAAAGGAAGAATACAAAGAAGAAAAGAAAGGAAAGACAGATGGACGGAGTTAAAGAAGAAGGAAAGAAGGATGTGGAGTAATATGGGGTGGTTCACTTGGCCTTCTCTCCATCTTCATGAGATAATATAATTTCACTCTCCATCTTTCTGCCACAAGATCATCTGTTTTTGTTGTTTATGTGTCAGGGTTTCTTCGCAGTGGTGGTTCTCAATAGGAAATGTGATTTCCCACTGCTGGGTCACCCTTCACTCTGACAACAGCAACGGTAAATTTTCATGCCACTGAGTCCCACGGGATGAGACCAAAGAGCTCCAAAGCTCGAGTCTCGGTGCGAGACTAAACTTCTAATGTTGGACCCTCCGACTGCTTCACAGGGTTCGGTCTCGGTGGATGGGTTTTTCATTATGTGACTTTGTAAAAATCACAACAGAAGTTTGAGGTGCATGTGGCGAGAAGCCCCAAGGTGAACATTTTATTCAGAAATCAGATGGGAAATGTGCTTCATAGGTTCAGGCGCAGGAAATGTGCTCTCGCTGTGACACAAGTTTAATGAGTAAAGAAAACACATGATAACAAATATCATGTTGGGATCCAGTGAGAAATGCGTCCCATGGCTGAACCCAAGTCTGCAGTTCCCTTCAGCTCTACAAAGTACTTTAGCACCTCTGGCTTTTTGTTTTGATTTAATACCCCACTTTCCTGACTTTCTTTCTTTATCTCACCGCTCTCACGAACCACGGTTTCAGCATCAGCGAGTGTTTTTAGCAAACACTCTCAGATGAACAAATTGTTGTTTTGTTTTTTCACAGGTATTCTTGCCACCAAATTTGACAGACAAAGTGGGTGACACACAAATTAGCAACTAGCAAGTAAAAGTAGGAAATCATTTTGCGGTTTAAGAGCTGGGTCTTTCCCTCACAAATTGGTTGCAACCAAAACAAAACTGTAAAGACATTTTCATTTTTTTTAAGTAGCTGAAACACGACTACAAATAAATACATATGTTTCTCACTGTCTGCCGGTTTTCCAGACCAAATTGTTGGCCAACAGGTTAGCATTATGAATATCATTCGGTGATTCCTTAGGTTGACAAATGCATTGTCTTGACATAAAAGTATCAGCAAGCAGCTGCTTATTTACACACCCAGCAGAAATGGAGCAACAATAGGTCTGATTTGATGTCATTTGCATGCAATGCTAACATTATGTAATTACATGATAAATATGTGATGATGGTATACTGTTGTATAAAATGTAATAACTATTTTACTTTTTTACTGTGTTCTCTGTTTCCCTACCAACTTCAAAGAAAGTTATACTTTGTAATTGCTACTTTTTTTTTTTTTCCATCTGCCCTTTGGTATTTCCCGTACACTTGATTTCTAAAGTGCTTGTTTCCTGAAAACAGCCACCTGCTACTGGAAAGGAGGCTGATGAGAGTGTCTCTTTGTGCACTATTAGACCGAAACAATAATTTAAATTTTATTTTATTTTATTCCGTTTTAATTGTATACATTGTGCATTTGTACATTTTTTTAAATACTTTTACTACCTCTATTTGTATCCTGTAATTTGTATTGCTTTTGCTGTATCTTCCATGCTGCTGTAATGAAAAAATGTCCCCTTGCAGGATCAAAAAAGTATTTCTATCCATTTATCCATCTATCCATCCGTCCATCTATAAGCTCAAGGAAACCAAAAGAGAGGAAAGGCTCATCACCGTGAGCGACTTTTTTTACATCACATAGACTCTGGCCATTTGTAATCTGGAAGTATTGATTGTTAAAGGTTTAAGGCTACACTCCCTAATTTTAAAATATCCTCTTGAATATCTTGTCATTTGTCACTCAGCTGAGAACTCTGTCAAAACAGGCAGAAGAAATCAGGTGATTTGGGACGTTTCTGGTGGCTCTAATAAAAAAAAATCTGGCTTTCCCTTTTCAAAACAACCAGGAAAAGAATCATCACACCATTATTATCTTGTCTTATTTCTGTCTCTCAGTCTGTACACTAACCGAGGAATGTTTCCAGATTCTTCCACTGAGATTGGAGAAACTCTCGTGCTTCATTTGCTTGAGTACAAACACAGGCTGAGCAATATCTCAAAGTGATGGGGAAACTGGAGAAGGCTCTGTCATTATTAGGGCGAGGCAGATGATATCCCATTTTGGTGCTGATGGGGAAAGATGAGTCATCTGACTGTATCGAGCTGTAGGTTTGCCTGTTTATGTCAGGTAAGACGCAAATACAGGAACAAAGCCTGAGCCTTAATTGATTAGAAGAGAGGCTTGATAATGTTTCGGAGTAAAAAAAAAATTAAAAGTTTCTGTTTTGCTCCGCTTTTGTAAGAAAGTTTAGCGAGGATTTCTGAAAATTAATAACTGAATTAGTGCTTCTTTACATCAGATACTTACATGCAAATATGACAAGATCACATAATTAATTAAGTGCCAGGTGCTCATCACACATCGTAGCGTTTCACTGCTGTCTCCCACCTCACCTGTTTTTTATGTTCTTCTTTTACTTCAAGACACTTATAAGTACTTTCAAAGTTTGTTATTTTTTTCGGATGTGATCTAACCCTTACCTATTGCTGTCATCAAGCTTGTTCGTAATAAAACTCATTAACTGCGCCATCTTGTCTGCAATCCCTTTGTGGATATTGGATACGTGCTCTTTATTGCGAACGTTTTTATTGGCCATTGTACGCTTGGTGTTTGAAGTGGGTCAGTGCTGCTTTGAGATTGAGGGCGAACTCTGCAACAAACGGTGGTGGTTTTGGAGGAGTATACAGTAGTTTCAAGCTAGAAGTGTTATAGTTAGTGTGTGTAGTGAATGCCCTTGATGCTGGAGAGGTTAGATGTGATGAGGCACGCTACGGCTTTGATGCCCGAGAGAGAAAGAGAGAGAGAGAGAGAGAGAGAGAGAGAGAGAGAGAGAGAGAGAGAGAGACTCCACTCCCTCTTGGTTTTTACAGCTTCACAGTTGTTTTTGTCACAACCAGAGCCCCATATGTCTGTGAGAGCAGGTCTGGCACAGCAGGTCAAAGCAGCAAGCCACAGCAACCATCTGGCCCCGTATTTGTCAAAATGTCAGGTGTGTGTGATTCTCTGCCCTTCACCTCCCTGCTGCTCTCCTTTGGCACGCGAGTCTCACGTCAAAGTGGCACCTCCTAAGTAAAATATCTGTGTGTGTGTGTCTCCTGTACGAGCCTGCTGCTCCTCTGAGTGACACGTGTCGGGCCAACTCCCGCAGGGCAGCTCTAACCTTTGCTGTCATTTCTCCTAGCAGCTCCTCTGTCGTTATCATCATCATATTTTTTTATTTCTCTTCCTCTTTCGCTCTCTCTTTATTTCATCATTTGTTCTATCTGCCCGTCTGTCTTTCTCACTCTTTCTGACCCTCTTCCTCTTTGGTTAATGCCGGCATGTTGATGCATCTGGGATTCCCGTCACTCTTTCCTCTTGTGCTGCCATTGCAGGGCGCTGCTGACTGTCCTGTCACTCACCACAGTATTTTCTCTGTTTCTCTTACTGCATCTCTGCGTCTCTGCTTAAACGTCTTCTTTAAATTAAAAAAAAAAAAAAAAAAAAACGAAATTAGTATCAGAAGAAAACTCCCCAGGTGTTAACAGAAACTGAACAATGCTCAATTTAATTGTATAATTTCGTTTTCTCTCTCTGTTTGCTTTATTGTCTGAACTAACCCCCATTTTAGGTTCTTAGCACATTGTTGTACTTGGCATGCGGACAGTCCACGTGGTCTTATATTTTGGCTGCACATGAAAGGATGATGAAATTTACATCACCTGGACATTTGCAGACACAGAAACCATGAAAAGGCCTTTAGGTTGTACATGGCAGCAAAACAATTGCTTATTTACTCATTGAACAGACACGGAGTCCCATTACCATTCGTTTGAACTTGTTGTCTCCGGCCACCTGCTGAATTTACATTCAAAGTTCGCTCTTTTTGTCTTTTTCTTTTGCTCTGTTTTGGTCTACACTATTTCCTGAGAGAAATATCTCACTGTTGAGTTACTAAATGCTCCCCTGTGTTTACCAGCTAGCTGCTAACTTTGTCTGTTGTTTGTCTGGTGATGCTGCCGCTGCAACTGAGCAGTGAGAACCAAAACATTTAAGTTGTTTAAGGCTAAAATGCCTAAATGCTGAAATGATCTGCTCAGTCAAATGATAATTCTTTGTTGGTTAGTTTTCTTTCACGTAATAATTAATCATTTTATATTTTTTTTTAATATGAGAATATTTATTAGTAAATATTACCGTACTTGAAAGCTATAGGAGGAAAAGGGTGGAGAAACTCAGGGACTTGTTTGACTTGTACTTGAGGATCTTTTGTGTTCAGACCTGGAGTCATTTGGTTGATGGTGCCAAATTGTAAATCGTGAAGTTGTTTGAACATCACAGAAATTCTATTTTATCACATGGAATCAAATATTTTCACAATGTGTTTAATTTTTGCTCCTGGTTTGAGCTGCCTGTGTGGATTAATAGTACACAATATACACATTTTAATTTCCGGTGATATTTCAGCTTTGGCCCCTTGAGAATTTTTGACCTTTCCAGTGATAATTTTGAATCATTTAAAACCTTTTAATTAGGAATAGAACCTTTACATTAACTGTGTCAGTTCATCATATAGAGCGCAGAATAACTGTGATTTCCTCTTCTCCTTTTGCCCATAATATAAAAAAACGGAGTTGTACAATATGTTCCTCATCCAACATTTTCAATTCATCACTGAATCCTCCACACAATAACCCCGAAATTAAAAAAAAATAAAAAACGTAACGGGCTGTACTGCAGTTTCCCTTGTTATTTCCATACGGACATCTCAGTCCAGATTCCTGCAATAAAACAAAAGTTCCTGAATGTCATATTAGAGCAATTTCTTGCACTTATTTACTCTCAACAAATTACCTGGTTCATTGTTTTTGGGCAGCAGCGTAGCATATCATCGCCGGCTGTTGTGTTGACGCTGCCCTGATCTGCGACTATCGACCACACTGTGGTGGAATAGTAATTGAATTGCCCTTCGTGGCCCGGCCTTTCGCTTTATGTGGGAGCTCCTCTGTGTCAGAACTGCCAGAAAGTCATTATAGCAAATTAGTTATTCTGGCCCCACGCCAACTCTGTCACACTCTTCCCTCCTCACTCTTTGTGTGCTGTGCCAAACCCTCATAAAGCTGAAAACACACTGCTGTGGATATGATTGAAGACGGTAAGGTTATGAATTAGATATACATAGGGCTGGTGAGTGTTTGTGTTTGTGAGTGCATGGTTGACTGCGGTATCTAATCAAGCTTTGATGAGCTTCCTGTTTCCCAGGTGGTGGTGAAATGAAGGGATCATCATCTTTTATTAAGAACGCATGGCCGAGTGCATTTAGTCACAAATGTTCACACAGGCATTAATAAACACAACGGCTCGCTTTCTCCTTTTCGCTCTCATGTCCTTGATCGTTCCTTCGATTACAGTAGCAGATATACTACTCAAAATTAGTCCTGTTTAAACAAATGGTCCTTCACTTCACATAGAAGTCAACAAAGGCAGCTTTTCATTTCTGGACTGCAACCCTCGATTTCAGATGACAAAATACTGTTGCTAGCAGGTTTTGGCTAAATCTTCCTCACGGGCTCCATGAGTGAATACAAACACTGTCACAGGTTTTCTTAAAAAGAAAATAGTCCTAGATATGCAGTTGATAGATACATATCAGGCTAAAAGAGGTAAGCTAAAGCCAACAGGTACCAGGCAAAAGCTATTCTCGCCTGTGGATGTTTAAAGAAGAACTGAACACTTGGGATCGGCAGTTCAAGCAAAAATACTATTGGATAGTCGCTTGGAACGATTCCATTTATAATTAGATTATTATGGCCGAGCTCCCGAGGCCACACAGCGGGAAAATACTGTGGTCTATTTTTCATTGAGATTTCTGAGCCCACAAACTTACGGAGTTTGTTAAAAACGTACTTCTTCGCTTTGAAAGTATCGCTCAGTTTCAACTTTATGAACAAGCTAATGCTCATTTCCTTTAATCAAGTAACGCCATCACCGCTCGCCTCTCGGGTACAAATGACTGATGAACCACCTTAACCTTCTCTCGACACTGTTTTGGTAAATTAAGAAATCCAAATCTGCCACAGTTACGATTGCCAAGCCACATTTGGACAGTTTCTATGAGTGGGAGGTCAGCTCCTTTATTTTTTTTTCCCAACACATAAGCACACACAAGAGGAAACTATGTACAGACTCCACACACATTCAACTCAATCTCCATTAAGGGAGATAAGGTGAAATCTCTCCACGTCTCCTGTGGTCTCTCTTTCCCCACACTGAGTGACCGGCCAAATGATAGAATGAGAGGCCCCACCTCCGTCTATCTGCAGGAGGCTGATAAATCCTGTCACACACACTGCACACACACACACACACACACACACACACACACACACACACACACACACACACACACACACACACACACACACACACACACATAAGTTGCGCGTGGACATACGCACGTTACATCCAAATACACACATATACTCACGGCCTGGTGACTGTCATTCAGGCAAATCACTGACTGGACCTTAATCCATCTCCATGGCAACAGCTGTAGGTTGTGTGTGTGTGTGTGTGTGTGTGTGTGTGTGTGTGTGTGTGTGTGTGTGTGTGTGTGTGTGTGTGTGTGTGTGTGTGTGTGTGTGTGTGTGTGTGTGTGTGTGTGTGTGTGTGTGTGTGTGTGTGTGTGTGTGTGCGATGACCAGACCTGGGAGAAAGTTACAGTAGATGTTGGTCTTCATGACACACACACTCGCAGTCTCTCTCGCAGGAATGGATTTATCTGGTGATACTCAGATATAGCTGATAGGGTTAATTGGTTTTCGGAGGGCATGTAGAGAGAGAGCCTGACACTGACCAGATTACTGCAGAGGCACCAGGGAGGACCTGCTGGAGACAGACATAGCAGGGAGCAGAGAGAAAGAAAAAAAAATGTAAGTGATGACCTGAGAGCAGGAAGTGCAGGGAGGAGGGGAGGGGCAGGAAGATTTTCCTTTTACCTTGGGAGTTGACGAAGTCAACGAGTGAACAGGAGAGGCAGCGAACGCCGAGAAAATAAACGAATGTTTGGGGGCAAAGAGGAGCTAAATTAGATTAGATAAGGCAAATATTAATTTCCTTAATTTCTTCCTTTGTCATTGTATTGCTGTTTTATATTGTAGCTTTCTTCTAAACGGGGGTGCCTGAAGGCATCTTGAATTAATTCTCCCGCAACTTAATGTCTCTCCATATTTTCAGTCTACGCTGAATTGAGTTTGGATACAAAACGTTTGAATCATAGCCCGACCACCGCGCTGAATCAGTTGACAAAAACAACTTAACCGTAAAGGGGAACTCCACTGATTTTTACACTTCAAAGTCTTCACAAGGAGAAAATTATATGAAAAAAAAAGTGTAAAGCTCCCGCGGCTGTGCGGAGTTTGCCACTTGAGTCAGCGTCTATTGCATCTGAAGACCACACGTTTAGAAATGAAAAATATCCGGTGGTGTTCAGCTAGAAAGGAGTGAGACTACCCGACCTCTGCCTTCATTTCTGTATGAGGCTGACAGCTCGAGGCTACATTATCTTCTCCTCGCATAACATGCACACACCTGCAGTATCAAGGGAATCAATTTATGGTGCACTATGGGTAATGTAGGTGCCAGGGTTTGATAAGGAAAGTAATACATGGTTAAAACAAAGACGTTATCTCTGGTTCTGCTCCATAAGTTTTGATCTTTTTTTGGTTTATAAGCTGCGATGTTAAATTGGTGCTATAGTTCTCTCAGAGTTCATTTAGCGGTTGTTCTGAATCGTTTGATCATGTCACGTGATCCGTATCAGCAGATGGAGTTTGCCCAGTTGCTGTCCCATGATAACAAGGTAAACTCCATCTGCTCCATCAGCAGCTAGTCCCAAGGGTAGCCTGGCTTCCTTGTGTCGACCATGAACATCAACATCCCCTGATTTAAATCCAGCAAAGGAATTCTGTTGCATATTATTCACCATCCCTCTCTCTGCTTGTTTCCTGCCCTCTCTGTCCTGTAATCGAACTATTTAAGACATAAAATACTTTAAAAACTGCTGTTAACCAGGTCAAGAATGATAATGACAGAAACTCATCTTTGAGGTGATTTAGAAACAGTAGTACCATTACATAGTTTTGTCCAACTCTCAAGTGTTGCAGTTAATTAGGGCCCATATTTATGGTCTACATGTCAAAAAGTCAGTTTGTTATGTGTTTATATCAAAAGAAAATAGGCTAACAGGCTTTTTTTAAATACTCAAATATCAATATCGGTGATGGCATGAAAAGTTCGGTAGGAATCGCAATAATGGGATTTCCAGCTGTCATGTATGATTTCCGTCTTTACTGCCTTTTATTATATAATAAGTAACACCATTGCAAATGAGGTCCCGCACAATGCATTTAAATAGGAGTTCAGATTCCCGGACATTAAGAATAATGTAAATTAATTGAACTCAAATTTTGTTTGAACACAAAAATGGTTTGCACTTACAAACTATATCGCCCTTTTTCACCTCAGCGGTCTTGAAGTGCTTTATAATTCACCATGGGGAACAACTTTGGGTTCGATGTCTTTTCTTGCCCAAGGACACTTCAGCATGCAGACAGGAGTAAATGGGTATTATACCACCAGCCCTATGATTAGTGGGCAACCTGCTCTGCTATCTGAGCCCCAGCCGCTCCAGAAAAACATTATTGTGTATGCTTTGTGCAGAGCAATGGTGTCGTCATAGTGCAGCACCATATTGCTTTCAAGTTGATGAAATGCATAAATATATAGTGCATCACCTACTGTTATAAGTGTACCTCTGTTATATAACTTCCTGCGGGGTGCAGCTGAAAAAAAATCACAAGGATAAACTGCTTCAGTCAGTTAAGCACTCATTGTTATTGACTTGACGAGGCGTCCATCTCATCTCTCAAAGCATTGACTTCAAAAAAGAAAAAAAAAAGCACTTAACAATGACAGTGTGGTTTCCCTCAGAGGAAAGCAACAAGTGGGCATCACTGAGGCCATCATGAATGATTGTATGACTGCTCTGAACCCTGATTAAGAGTGGAAACAGCTCCACTTTACCTAGTGGTTTTAGTGTTGTTGGATTTTTTTTATTTACTCTTCTTATAGTGAGATTTCTAAATAATGAACTATTGCGTGGTTTACACCGGTAAAGAGTTTGCAAGAGCAGCTGTCACTTTTTCTAAATTCTGTCATTCTAATTTGTAATAATTCTCCATTTTCTTTCAAGGAATGCGATGTGTCATGTTTCTGCCTCTTCTACCCGGGGCAAAAATGAGCAACAGGTTTTCCTGACAGTGTACGCAGGATTTACTTTGCTGGGAAATTTCTGAAAGCAGACGCTTTCCATCACAGTCGACAGGTGTGTGCAGTGGGCTTTGTAACAGTCAGGAAACCCTTTCAAAAAAGTTTCAAGATCACATTGAGCTTTCAAGACACCTGAGGTATTGTGATACTAATATTTCAGAAGAACTGACAGCCGTTGTTCTTTTTTTGTTTTGTTTTTAAAGTCAATTTTATCTTCAGGCTTGTTGAGTTGGTTAATTATCGATTCGGTGAAGTTGACAAAGAGCTCCAGGTCCCAAAAAAAAATCTCCTCACGAAGGGCTTTGATATAGAGTAGCTTTTAGAGGTCGCGTTAAATATTCCTGGAATATTTATCACTGTTGGTGTTTCATATTGTTCCTTATAGTCTGTTTTGTTTGAAATCGTTTCGGTCAGGAGCGACTAAACACACAAATCTTCCGGCGTTTCCCTCACACACGCGGTTGCACATATTACAGGGAGTTGCCAACAACCTCAACAGGGGCCGCAGTTTCCTGCTGTCAGTCACTGAGCTGCTGCAGTGAAGCAATTGGACACCTTGATGGCAGATGATGAGGGTTTTCCATTCAATTACCCACCCTCCCCTATACTTTACAGTCAGCCAGCAATTCACCCTAGCGGTTTTGCAGTCAGAGGTCCCCGCTCCCAGACGCTGCCTGCACTTTATCCGTTATCAGCCTCCCACCTTTATTTAGCAGCAGTCTTCTGGGCTGAAGGTGGTGAGTCTATAACCTTGTTCATCTCGATATTCGGAGCCTTTTCTTCGAAGAGGCTCTAATCAATATTTTTAGAATAACAATAAGTCAAGTGAATTTGACAAGTGAATCCAGTAATTTGAAACGTGCAGTTTTACCGCAGCTACAGGACCTGTTCTTCTTTCAGCTTTTTGTTTTGTTTTTTTACAGCCTTTTTTGTGGCAATCGCCCAAATAATGTGTTTCCGTCTTTCGGTCTGTTTTTTCTTTTTACTCACCTCGACACCCACCATGCCGGTAAACTTGTCAGCTTCACAAGCAGAATTAAAAAGAAAGAAATCTACAAGCCTCAAACGCTTTAGTTAAGCAGAGGTCATGGTCAAAGCCGACTCACAGTGACTGGTTGTGACAGGTGAGTGTCTGGACGACGTTGATTGTCAGATCCTTGACTGATTAGAAGAGACGTCTTGCCAGGTTCCACACACACACACACACACACACACACACACACACACACACACACACACGTGCCAGGAAAAAATTTGGACTTCATACAGCTTAAAAAAAAAAAGCCTGGGTAGGCTAATGGACTTTTCCCTGCTCTGTGTCAGACGCCATACTGATTTATGCGTCTTCTCATAAAGGAAGGTAAATCAGAACCATAGACAGGTTGACACGTCTAGTGGGTTTGGAGGACGGTAAAAAAAAACGGGGGGAAAAAATGTGGACGATAACCACAAGCTTTACGGTTTTGGTTCATTTTCAACTTTCTCAGAATGATGTTTTTGACAAAGTTAGCAACTAGCTGGTGCAGCAATTAGCAGCTATTGAGATCTAGTTTTCTAAGAGGTTCCTTAAGATCCAAACACATCTAAAAACAATGGGTTTTTTTAGAGCTGTGGTTCTTGACCTGGTGGTTATTTGGCCTAGAAGGGTGCCAAAATAAGGTATTAATTTTGGGACTAATAGCGTCAATTAAATCTGGTTGTGAGCGCTGATTGTCACCTGGCTTTCTTCTACGAAGCAGGTGGTCACAGCAGCAACGGGACAAAGGACAAAGGGACAAGGTGGCAGTTTTTGATACCATGGGAATGAAAACCGTTCTGGATTCAGTTAAACAAAATATTTAGTAATCAGCAAACATTGGCATGCCAATAATGCCGTGATGATGTTTGCAGATGTTTGTAGGTGATGGATGCATTAAAACGCTTTCATTTTATAGTTATAGATTGTCTTGCCTTTTGAGTGCACTTATTGCAAGTTGCAATTGATCAAATCATCTGAAAAATTAGTGTAATAAAATAGAATTGTCACAACACAATGGCCTGTTATGTATAGATGTCAATTACTGCACAGTGAACTCAAAAGGCTTTTAGCTTAAATATTTAATTTTAAAAAGCATCCTGCAGAGTCGGTGACTTACAGAACAAAGTCCGTCATGGTGACAGCTACATGTTTCTTTGTTTTTTTTTATTGACTATGGAACACTTCTGTGTATGTTACAGAAATATAGCAAGGGCCCGTGCAACACATTAAACTGAGGGCAGATTTACTGGATGTTTTCAAACATGCACCCAAATGAATGTCTGTTTGCATCTCAGAAGCTTGTTGTTTAAATTTGTTTTGTTATTTTCTCCATCTGTGAGCATGAAGAGGCAGAGGAGGAGCAAAGTGAAGAAAACCATATTTGTGGCGCACACAGACTTGTCACACTTGTCAGTAAACTCATTTACGGAAGGCTGAGGCTGCATACTCACATGCATATGCACACTGCATTATGTAGAGCCTGATCAAAAATTAATGGAGCAGAAATGTCTTTGAAAGTTAAAAGATTCCTGTGAAATTGCAAACGAGGAGCCAAAAATCGCTTTCCGTTAAATTGGAGTACCCTTTCTGGATTTCACTCTGTAATTTGTTGATTTGTCAAATATTCGCACATGAACAGTTTTACTGTCCCCCGTGGGCCAGTGTAGGCAAATTGTGGCTGAGAAGTCCTTCTTAGTGCATTTTTGGTGAGGAAAAAAATGAAGAAGGGTTTTGGTCAGGAAGACCAACAGCCCGAAAGAGAGGAAACAAAAACTGGAAAATGCAGCCGGCAGCAGAGGGAAATGCAGAGTCCACAGAAAACTCTGCATCAACAAAATAAAGCATCCAATGCTAAAAACAACCCAACAATGGAGAGGTGGGAGATGGATTAGTTGGAGCAGAGAAGAAACCTGCACTAACCTTTTCTAAATGCCTTTTTGCCAGTTTTTGTGTTTTATATGTGCTTATATATATAATTTTATAACAAATTGAGGAATCTGTATGGATCAGTTATGAGTTCAGAAAGTTGAAAATTGAATATCATGTGGCTAAAATCAGATTAACGCCTCAAACCTCTGTGTCTATTAATCCTACGGTCTCTGTGTACCCGACTTAAATGTCAGGTCCAGTGTCAGTTTATATCAACTCCATATGAACTCACTCATGGCAGGAAGTGATTAGGGAAGATGTAGAGCGCCATAAAGACTTGCTGGGTGGTTCACATACAGATGTCTTATTAAAATGATAAACAATGACGGCGATAATACTTAATGAGGTCAGAAGGGCTTGGTTTTTTCTAAAGATATACGAGCTCATCTGCGGGGAGACACCGCATCCCGGAGTCTTTGAATTATGTCCGTGTACGGGAAATGCCAATATTTTTTTTATAAAATACTCTTGTTTTACAAAATATATTCCACTTTTTTTGCCTTTAATATCACCAGTTGATCTCATAATTCTTTGTTTCCAGGTCACATTTTGCTCTATTGACCTCATACGATATTGTTCCAACCATCTGAACCGACTGTCGTTCAAAAAACAGGCAGAAGACCACTTTAGCTAATATTTGGAGCCGTAGTGGATTTGTGACAATAGATTTTTTTGTTACCTGCACAGGGGGATTATGCTCTCAAATCTCAGGTATTAGTGGGTTTACCATGGGGATTACGCATTGTACTTGATTCACGGTTGGTCCGAACAGATAATGCACCAGTATGGAGGCAACCGCACCTCCAAAAACAGAGACGCAGTATCCCGAACAGAGGTAAGGACACATTAATCATCTCGAAGATTCTCAGCGCTGTCAAAAGTGGGTGTATTTCCCTTAATGGCCAAGGAATACGTGACTGCAGCAAATTTGTGTCACTGGTTCATTGTTCTGCTACGTACTATAGATACTGGAATATTCATCCAACTGGGGAGTCCTTTTTATGATATGAGAATTGAAGCTTCACCCTTGGGCCTTTTCTCTTAAGGTAAACCAGTAATCTTGTCATGTAGAGGCCCCTCACATATTTCACTTTGCATAAGGATTTAAGAGCTACACTGGTCAGAAAAAGCTCATTTTCAAATGTAAATACTGTGGATGTCTCTGTATTGTTTTTGTACTGTATGAGCTACAGTAAATTACATATTTCACAGTCATATCTGTTGAAAATAATTATTGCAGATCATCTATCAGTTATTTTTTCAATTAACTGTATATCAAATGTCATCAAATTGTAGTAGACAGTTTGTCTGACTTCAGAGTGCCATCTTCAAATTGCTTGTTTGTGTGTCCAACCCAAAGTTAATAACATAAATGTGCATTTTACTACTATATATTATTGTACTTTTATAATTATTTGACAGAAAAGCAGCAAATCCTGACATTTGACAAGTTGGAATGTGCAAATATTTGGCATTTTTGTTTCAACAACAACACAATGAAATGGTGAAATTGACAATAATAATAGTTGGTTGTTAATTTATTTGATTGACTTACTGTTTGCCACTCAGCTGGACATACAGTATGAAATGTAATTATTGTAAGGACTTTGTAAGGATTGTTTTACATGTTTTTGCCCCAAAACATGTAAAAAATTACAAAACCAAAATATGTTAGAATACAATATCTTGCACTGACTACAACTTTATTAAACTGCTTCATGATTATGTTCAGGTACTCAAAGCCTTTATGTAAGATTAGAAATAGTAATCTTGGTTTAATATAGAGTCAGAATGTGTTGCCGTGGTCTTTCCGAAGTGCTTTTGTGTCGTTGCCCAAACTTAATTGAACATGTAACTCAGAAAGTTGTCAAAGTACTGCACTTTTTGTACATTACCTCTGAGCATAATCTCAGCAGTGATTACACCCAACTCCATTAAGTAAATAACTTTACGATTTTTATACAAGTGGCAGATGAACTCACTGACCCAAATGGGGATTCAGTTGTTGCAATAAAGATTGTACTTGCTCTTACTCAGTAACTGGAGGCCATTTGTACTAAAATAGATGGGCTAGCTGTAAACTCAGTGTAAAGTAAGCGCTTCCTGAGGGGAAACCATCTTGATGACTCAGTGTTACACCAGTTACTGACAAACTTAGGGTTTGAATGTTTATGTTGCTCCAGGACAGCACATCTCCGTCTCAACTTCTTTGTCTTTTTACTGCAACTAAAGTAGAACCGATTCAAAGCATGTTTGAGGACGATGGACTGTCAAACCGCCAAACAGTGTCAGGTTGCAGGTAGCATCTCTTATTGGTTGCTGACCTCTGTACAACCTGACAAGGACCTTTCCAAGCTAGGTTGTTGCACAAGCACTCTGCGCATAGAGATATACAGTCCCTTGTGCATTATTGAATTTATAACTGTCATATATATTAACCTCGACTATCTCACGCCGCTGTAATGCCGGCCAAGAATGCATTTATCGTAGTGTTGAACCTGGGCCATGCAGACTCTGAAAAACAGCTGCATTTCTCTGCAGCAGCCGGCTCTCCTGGGGTCAGTGAACACACCAAACGGCATGTAGAGATAAATACAGAGCAGCACTGCAGACACTAAATAATGATGTTCAATGATGCTCTAAAAGGTGTTACCATAGGAAAATTCCTGCATTTTTTTTAACCTCTTTGTGAATTCAAACGTAGACTTGTATTAATTGTCAACTAAATGGACATTTACAATTATTCTAATCATTACATTAAAATTGGTTGCTAAACAACGTCGTTACACCCACGTACACAGCTGTTATGTAGCTAGCTGAACAATTTTCCACAAACGTTAGCTTGCTCAAATATGACACATTTTGTAAGAGTTGAATAAAGAGTAAAACAAGACATTTTTTTTTATCAGATTAGACCCACAGAGGAAGCCTCAAGAGGATCCCAAACTCCGGGTATTATCTGGGGGCTAAACTTTAACAGAATTGGGAAGTTAACCAGAAATGTATTTGTAAAAACAGATAACCTTAAAGACTTTCCTCTTGTACAACTGAAAAATACTGTTTGAAAACACTGAAGTCATATTCTTCACCTTTTTGTCCCCAGCTAATTGATTCCGTTCTTACTATGGATTGAGTTATTCACTGCTGTACTTGGTGGGCTAAGAAAGCGAGCTGGCAAATGTTTGTTATTACTTCAATTAATCTGCAGTAACAACCAATATTTAATAGCAATCACTTCATATATAGCATATTACTTCCATAGAGGTGCAAAAGTGGTTCAAAAATACCATTGGCTTTGTTAAAGGAACATTCTAATACTTTTTAACCTGAGTCTATTCGTATTCTGGCCATTTTTTACTACGGGACATGCTGCTTCGCAATAAACACCTGCACAGGCATATACTTACAGGCATCCAGTTAACCAGGCTAACAGCTTGGATTGCTATTTAGCAAACTACTTATTCAAAAGCAATAAGAACAGGCATTACAGAAAGTGTTTGAATATTATTGGGATCTATGTTAGGTATTTAATTTAAGCCAGACATAGTCTCAGAAGGCAGATGTGCGTCACTGTTTTAGGCGATTGATGTTTTCCTGGGGTCAATAAAGTTCATGCTGAATTAATACAGAAAAACACCTTTGATATGAGGCTGACATTGTTTGGCTCGGTCTGACTTCCCCCTTTGCTTATGCTGACAGTGCTTGTAGCCGTTGTTGTTTCCATTGATGTTGTTCCGATTCATAGGGCATGTGAGAGGCCTGATTCATAACTGCAGTGGCTTTTACACCCACTCTGACTGCATTTTATAGTGTTGAAGTAAAATGATACCGATTTACACATATATATATATATTTTGCTTCCTTTTATCTTTATTGCCATTTTGTGACCCATTGTTTCTTTATATTGGTCTACATCTGATCACACAAAGTGCCAGGCTTTCAAAATGTCACTTCAGATGTTGTATATCATAGAAAAACTAGAAACAGTTATGTTATATATATATATATATGTTAAAGTGTATAAAATAAAAAAAATAAAAAGATATTTGAAACATCATAATTTTAAAAAGAGGGGCGGCACGGTGGTGCAGTGGTTAGCACTGTCACCTCACAGCAAAAAAGGTTCCGGGTTCAAATCTGGTCCTGGGCCTTTCTGTGCGGACTTTGCATGTTCTCCCTGTGCTTGCGTGGGTTCTCTCCGGGTTCTCCGGCTTCCTCCCATCATCCAAAAACATGCACCTCAGGTCGGGTTACCTGGCGCCGCGCTAGTGGCAGCCTGCTGCAGCAGCTCCCCCCTGAGAGACCCCCTGCTGTAGTGAAGAAATTTCCCCTCAGGGATTAATAAAGTGTATAAAATCAAAAAAAAAATATCTGTGAACCTGTTGATTGGACGTGTTACTCTCCTCATTTGTGTTATTTTTAGCTGTTAGACCCTCATCTTCATGTATTATCTTTATCTGCGTGTCTTGCAGTTGGGTGAGGAAACTTTCAACCGTGCGAAGTTGCTGAATGTCGGCTACACGGAGGCTCTGAAGGACGCAGAGTACGACTGCTTCATCTTTAGCGACGTGGACCTGATCCCTATGGATGACCGCAACCTCTACCACTGCTACGACCAGCCGAGACACTTTGCCATCGCCATGGACAAGTTTGGCTTCAGGTGACATGATGATGTCTAATTTCACCACTCGTATAATTATAAACACACACAAACAAACACACTGATTAGAACTTATTATATTTTGAGAGATTTAAGGATGTTTTTTTTGTATCTTGCTGCCTGTTCACATTATTGTTGTGTAAATATTGTTTAAATATGCTTTTGGCTGCCTAACAAATAATTTGAGAGAAGGCCTACAGCCTTTGTTCTGACAGACAATTGACAGAGCAATATTTAATTTGGGTAAATCTCATTATACTTTGAAATCCTTATCTGTAGCCTAAATTAGCATGAAAATGCACCACAGTTCACTGCTGGCAATTGTGATTTGGTCACACTTCTGCAGTCTTAACAAGAGTGCTTGTTTCAAAGCAGAACTAACAGGTTTCGACGGAAGCAAGTGAAAAGACCTTCAATAACGCCAAAGACTGTGCACACTGGATCTGTAAGGCCAACCTATAGCCAGCTGTAATTACTGTTTCACTAGGGAGCTACACAAGAAGGCCATTATTTATTTATTTTTTTATTTTTTTTATGCTTTATTTCACTAAGGCTCTGATTTGTCTGGAAATATGACATCATTGCCGGCAAATGTCAGTAAGGAAAGAAAACACAACACATAGAGTAGAAATATTAAATATACATATTAGATTTGAAAAATTAAAGAATAAATCAATTAGATGATCAACAGAAATGAAATTAGCAGTTATGTTAATGATCAATTAATAATTCTGACAAAGGTATAATGATGACAATTTGCTGGGTGTGTTCGTTGGAGAAAACAAGTAATTAAATACCATTATATTTAAATGCAGGAACTTTAATCAGCATTTTACAAAATTTTCTGACAACTTACAGATAAAATAATTTATTGATCAGTAATAATCAAGCAAGTAATTAAAGATAAAAAAAATAATAATAATTGCTAGTTGCAGATCTAATACACGTAGGGTGAAAATGAATGCCTATTGTACATATAAGCTAGCTGCTGATAAAATAAAATCTCCATCTTCCTACTTTGGCTGATGATTGAGGTTTGTTGCAGATGGAACCTGTTGCATGTTAATATGTTGAAGGTTATAAGGTCACTCATCTTGGCTTCATGTGCAGTGTTAACACAAAACCTTCTCATGTAGTTTTACCAGCACTATTGAGCTTAACCCTCCCGTTGTCCTTGCGTCAAAATGACCCGTAGCTGCTTTCAATCAAGTTCTATTTTATTTTCATATTTTTTGGGATCATTGGTGACAAGAAGGCTGTGAGGGTTTCTTTAAAGAATGATCACCAATGATCCCAAAAAATATAGAAATAAAATAGAACTTGGTTGAACACAGCTGTGAGTCATTTTGACCCGAGGACAATGGGAGGGTTAAACCTCCTGGAGTAAAAACTGCCAGGGGAACTTGGATAAGAAAGAAACTTCATATGTGCTGTAAGTTAGAGGGAAATCTGTATATGGGAAATTTAAAATGCAGCGTAGCCAGAGGAGCTCCCAATCACTGAATGGTTGGTTCCTGTTTAATTATCTTTTTGCATAAGGACATCACATCTGCCCTCAATTATCTAAAAGCACTGAAAGTATTGATTAATGGTCTAAGCACCGCCAGTGAATATGACCTACCCATCCAAGAGCTGTCAGTCCACAAGAGTTATCCTACTGAAAACCCTCAGAGCCTCCAGCAGGTCCCTGATATAGTGTTCAATAAGCTAATGCTATCTGGCAACAAATACAATACCAGGTGGTAGGCAGAACCGTGGCTAACATTTCTTATTAGCAGTGAATCAGTATAAACCTAAAATGGTTTAATCTGGTTCTTTTTTTTTGTCTCAGTGGAAATAAAGAAAAAGGGTATAAAAGGAGGGCCTGGTGGTTGAAGTGAGTGGAAGGTCACAGAATTGATTGTAGTTAATTACTGATGTAAAAGTGAGATCGTTGAAGAGAACTGGTTCCCAAAGTCAAAGTGGTCTGAGTCAGCCTGCCAACTCAGGTCCTTTCAGTTTTAGTATTTAGCAAGCTTCCAAAGTAAAGGAAAAGGTCAGCAGCTATGCAAGTAATTCATAAACAAACTAATGAAACATTCGGTTTATTTTTTGTATTTTGGCCCCTGTAGGTTCACAAAGACAACCTCAGCTGCTTTAACATGTAAAAGCACTAGATGTCTCTAATAAATGGCAAAAACATTGACAGTGAATGTCAGGTCACATTATGTGCTACTCCATTAGCTTAGCACATCACAACGCCTAACAGCTCTCTGAGCGGAAAAGGTCACCTTGAAGTCCATTTCACAACACGGCTTTTTCAACAGCGTATAATCGGATCTCATGTAATGCATGGAATTATATTATCATTATATCGTTCATAATTTTGTGGATGTTAAAGTACTTGTTCGCTGAGTAGGAACATTATGAGTATGCTAAAGAACATTCACAGAGAGCACATTAATGCCAGGTCATGACCTAATGCTGCCCAATATTAGCGCACTGTTCAGTAAGTATTTCTTCACAATCGAAACTCCACTCTTTAGAGCTCCTGAAACCATAGTTACACAACACGAAGTATTTCTCTTTAATATTAAATCGTCATTATTGAATGAGGACAAATCAGTGCTAAAGTATTCGTAGTTTTTAAGATTTTAAGATAAGCAAACAACCTGACAACGGCCGTCAGATTTTCAAATGCTGCTAAATTGTGATTGGTGTACAAGTATGTAACGTCACTTTTTTCCTGACTCAGCCCCGCCCAAAAACAAAGAGCATAAACAAAAACACAAATAAAGACATTTGTCTGAGACTTGGGCAGAAAATGTTGTGTTTCTTTAGGACGCAAATACTTTTAGTACAAAGCTAAATGAGAAAATAGTTTCAGGGACTTTAATGCCAACCTAATGTACTGTGCTTTACTGTGACCTTTCAAAGGTAAATGTACCTTTGAATTCAGCTTTAACCATTTCTCACAGCATATTGAAACAGTGGGTGGCAAAGTGGGTAGCCTCAATCATGTGAAGATTCCGTTGACATGCTCATTGAAGCATATACGGAGCCATAGAGCTGCTAACAGCCATGAGAATCTCCTGTCAGACAGGAAGTCTGGAGCTTTGGCAGTCACTAGAAACACATTTATGGCCTTTTGAGAGACTCACTGTGACATATACTCTATCTGCTGAGCCAGCAGCTCTGCAGATATTGTCTGCTCCGGTGTTTCTTCCTGTGGGGAGTGTCAGTACATATTGTAGCTGTAGCCTCACTGCATGTTGCAGTTCCTGGTGGGCCAGTGTGTCGTGTTTAATGTCACTTAGGGGGGGATAAACCTCGTTCGTGTGCAATGTCATTTTCGCTTTGGCGCTTATTAGGTTTGCTAATGCTTACGCAACCAGCAGCCCTGCGTGAGACGCCCAATCTGGAGGCTCCGATCAGCCGTTCTGCTTTTTATACTTTGCGTGACAGGGGGAGTGAACTTACCTCGGAGTTTTGCGTTTGTCGTCCCGGTTTAGGGGACGGGCCTGAGAAACACAAAATGTTGTCAGCAATAATCTACGTGGTAAATGTGTACGGCGGCAAAATATAAATTCCACTAAAGGGCAAAGTATCTTTATTTGGCCAAGCAGTGCAATGTGTAAGAATAGCTAAAGTTTTGTGTGAACTGGACATGAAGTTGAGGATTTAGGGCTGTAATACGTTTGTCCGTCCCTTTCTCTGCTGATACAATAAGTGCAGTTTTAAATGCCAGAACAAAATAATAGAATTCACCATCTCTCTTTCTTTTGTTTGTTTTTCTGCCGTGCTACCCGGGATATTGTCTTCAGCATTGTTTCACCTTTGTAAGGAAATGATGTGACATTATCAGTTTAAACACAAACAACAAAACTGAGAAAAACATCAGCGGGTGCCTCGGCTGTTTGTTTCTCTGCCATTGTCATGTTTCCGCTTGCTTTTAACCAGTAAACTGAGGTGCTTTGACATGTGTCAGTCACTCTATACACTCAAGTCTAGGAGACAAACTAATGAAACTGAGAGTGATGATGCAAAAAAAAAAAACACGAAAAGCAAGGACATGTGTTTGTAATGCTTTTCTGATATTTCTTTTACATGGCTCTCAGCCATGTTTGAGAGTTAGCATTTAACGATGGATGTCACTTTACTTTGAAAATAATCAAACAGATGTGAAGATCAGGGAGCCACAGCTGTTGAAGATATTATAGAAGAGTTTCGTTTATCCTCTTTCGAGGGAGACTTAATACAAATTGTAACTCACTTCTCAAAGTTCTCAAGAAAAACATGCAGTTCGTCAAATTTCAATTTCCTCTCTCTCTTTGTATTTCTCTCTTCTTCTCTCCCAGCATGTGGGCGAGACACACACAAGCGCGCGCGCACACACACACACACACACACACACACACACACACACACACACACACACACACACACACACACACACACACACACACACACACACACACACAGACACACACTCCTGACCATATAGTTGCTGGGAGAACTTGCACAGAAACATACGGTCTCATTAGTTTCTGCTTGTCATCTTTCAACAGAGGGCTGTCATGCTTTTGACGACATGTACTCCACAGAATATACACACATGTACACACACAGACACACATACACTGCCCTCTGGTTAGACTCCAGGCGCCTGTCATGACACCCCCAGCTGATGTCCGTCCCACTCCACTAGTCCCAGGAAAAAATATAACAGCTTGTCCACCCTCTTTTGCCCACTCACACACACACACACACACACACACACACACACACACACACACACACACACACACACACACACACACACACACACACACACACACACACACACACACACACACACACACACACACACACACACACACACACTCATGAACACAGTATACACGGCTGGCTTTATCAATTACAAAATTAAAATTTAGCATTATGTAACATTTCTTTTGTAAATTGCCAATGCATCACGTACGTGTATGAAAACTCATCATTAAAGACGGTCTAGAATTCAACCTAACAAGGTAGTAAGTTGGCTTACAAACAGCCAATGCTGATTAACTCCACAGGCCTGTGCAGAAATATTATTACCCCTCAGTCATTGCTTGAGTGGATTATGCAGTGTATGGATATGGATTATCCACTTACTGTGAAAAAAAAAGAAAAAAAATTTGAATTATCCACTTAAAAAACATCCAAGACAAGACACATTAAGAAAAGATCTCAGCCTGAAGCAGTTCAAAAAGATTGAATTCAAAATGTAAAAAGTGTGTTCACATGAACCACATGAAAATTCCTCTTAATGCATCAGTACAGTTTCTTACCTGTCTCATCTCTTCCTTCCTCCCATTCTGCAGGCTGCCATACGCTGGCTACTTCGGAGGAGTTTCAGGACTCAGTAAAAAACAGTTCCTGAAGATCAATGGCTTCCCGAACGAGTACTGGGGCTGGGGAGGGGAGGACGATGACATTTACAACAGGTGAGTGATACTGGGTCTGCCTGTGCTTTGTTCACCAGTGAAATGTGACATTATCCCACATAATATATTTATTTTTTAACGTGACTAAATTACTTGTCAAGATTAACCTTTAGTGAAGACTACAGCACAGTCGACCATCTCTCTGTTGTCTCTTTAGAGTCATAGTCTTATCTAACCAACACAAAGACACGTTCACATCTACTTTTTCACACAAATATTCATTTGTATTACTGGAGACCACAGCAGCACAACCAACTCAACTGAAAGTGACACTGAAGCACTTTATGGAGGAGGTGATTTATTATAATTGTTCAGAGAAGGAGAATGATTAGCAAATAAATTAACCTTTTGAAGCACTTAAGTCAGCTTTTAACGACTTCCTGAAGTTCACTAATGGCATTACTGTGGATGTTAGCTGGAATCAGATCTGGGAGAAAAATATCAGTTTGACAGCTTGACAGAAAGATTATTCAAGTCTCCTTAAATGCATTGAATCATTCACAGGACCATTAGTTTAACTTAACGTCTTTTCAGATGGTTATTTTAACTTTGTTTAATTACCTGGGGAACTGATGATCTGATTGTTAATAAGTGATTACTGCAAAAACATGCATCTCATCCATCTTTGCTTGGCACAATCGGAACAACAAAATAATGACAGCTAAATACAATGAATGAATAATGAAACTAACGAAACATAGCATCTCAATCTTCCATATATTCCCTGATATCTACTCCGTTAACACAAATTAGCACCGTCACTCACATGAGCAAAGTGAATATGTCAGTTTCATATTGCTATACATGTGAAATAAACATGTAAGGTGGCGTAACAATTTGCAAATTGTCAGTTGCCACCTCAAAATTTCTTCAAAAGAAAATTTATTTCAGTCACATAACATTTGCACTAGAGAACTTGGCTCATGTACGCTAATTATAAACACACACAGCTACACAATCACACAGCAAGAGGCTTCTCCACAGACACGACGCCACCGCCATCTTTATTGTACCTTTATTCTTCACTATGTTTTCTTTTCCTCTCTTGCTGTCGCTCTCACACTGTGAAGCTTATCTTTACCCTCTCAGATTAATAGCAATGTAACAAAACTGAAAATAGAGCATTTGAGAATTGCACTTTTTGAGAATGGACTGTGTCAAACAACACAGTATTCAGGAGATTACAGCTGTTTGTCAGCATCTGACAAGATGTGATAAAAGAGATCTATGTGTAGTTCACCGAGTGATTGTGTTGTGCGTGTGTGTGTAACTGCATTTATGTGCCAGAGGATGACAGATAAAGTTAAACCACAAACTTTTTATTGGATGATATCTGCACTTGACATTACATATTGTAGATTATCCTCCAGATATTTTCTGCACTCCAACTGAGTTTCTATAAGATATGAGGTGACATGCACAGACATCATTTAATTTCCAGTTCAAGAAACAAAACTTTTAAACATTGACTTCTGCTATTCATATTTACCTCAACACAGGTGCATAGATAGATAGATAGATAGATAGATAGATAGATAGATAGATAGATAGATAGATAGATAGATAGATAGATAGATAGATAGATAGATAGATAGATAGATAGATAGATAGATAGATAGATAGATAGATAGATAGATAGATAGATAGATAGATAGATAGATAGATAGATAGATAGATAGATAGATATAGACATACATACATACATACATACATACATACATACATACATACATACATACATACATACATACATACATACATACAGTACATGAAACCACTGTCCCACCATAGTGCGCCATAACGACTACTGGCGGTGTTAACTTGAGCAAAGATGTGTGTCCCAGACGAGTGCTGCTACCCGTCAATGTTACTTGTTATATGGAATCTTTGTGTTTCTACAATGGCCTGTGTTTTGTCACTACTGAGCATTACGAGCAGCTACAGGATTTTTCATCTCTATTCAGTCAAATTTTATATATAAAGCACATTTAGGGGACAACTGTAAGTTGTAGCATCTACTGATAATGCATATGAGATGTTTAGAGGACATTTATAAGATAAGAAATATTTTATCAATCCCAAGAGAACTGTAAGAGTCACAACAGTACCACCTAGCACAAAGCACCACAAATTCAATACACTAACAGAATAAAAGAAGATAGAATAAAATAGAAAATAATAATTCTATGAATTGAGCAATTCTCTATTGTGCAGTAATTATATAAGTACAGCATATAATAGAATGAGGGGACTTCACTGTTGTATAAATTATGGATAATAAATCACAATAAATCATCAATAGTCATTTACGTTTTTGGATTACAAGGCTAGTAAAAACACACACCTGGACAGTAAAACCTTGGCCTGTGGGGCCAAGTTGGCCATTGGGGGAAAAAAAAATCTGTTGTTCATTTGGTTTTAAGCTGTGTGAGAAACTCCAGCAGCGCAGACAATCAACATACCTTGAGAGGTTGAGTTGTACATAATTTTCCTGTCAAGTTAAAGTAATGGTGGGAACAGGATTGACTAGTGCGTTCTTGTTGTCGCTTGTCGTTCTCTCTCCCTTTCTCTCCTTGTTTATTGCAAAGGGAAACTGTAAAAATCCCAAACTCAGATTTATAATAAATTAAAGAAAAGACCACTGGCAGAAACAAGCAAATAAAGCTGAGTATGAAGGTTGTGTCGTGCTTCGCTCGAACAACCCCTCCCACCGTCCACCTTCACTTTTCAGGGCTGGCTTGTTTTAAAGCCTTTCACAGAGAAATCTGATGGGAAATGCCCTTGAAAACACACTTGGACAAGCTGTTACAGGAAGGTGGCGTGTGGATATTGCCGTGTGTGGATGTAACTGAGGCTTTCAAACCACACAAATAGTCTCCTACACACTTTTCATATGGTACATCTTTTTATGTAGGATTAGGATTTCTAGCCACACAGAGATGGGAACATCTGTAGGCTCAGTGCTTTGGTCCAGACTGAAATATCTCAACAACTAGTGGATGGGTTTGAATAACATTTGGTACAGACATTCATGGTTCCCAGAGGATGAATCCTACTGACTTCTTCTAGCGCCTCCATAAGATTGACATTTGTGGTTTGGAGTGGAGTGGAGTGGAATGGTACATACATTCATAGCCCCAATGGGATGAACCGTAAAAACGTTGGTGATTTTCTGGTGTCTGCATTAGCATAATATTTTGTGTGTAGTTTAGATGGGTACGGGTTAGCATGCTAACCCGTAAAATTAGGACAGTAAAAATGGTTCAAGCTGACTGCTACAAATTGGCATGTTGGCATCGCCATTGTGAGCATGTGATTTTACCATTTAGCTTGAAGCGCAGAGTGTTTCAACCTAAGAAGCACTGTGTGGCTGTGTACTTACATTTTGGGCACTGCCATTATCATGAAGATGCACAGCTCCCTGAAGCTGCATTCACAATTGGTAGTGAGGAAAGCAATACAGGAGCTGATTTACTGGTGTCTGAGTTATCTCACTGGCACATCTGTTCACCAGCAGAGAAGAGGCAGATCAACAAGGACAAAAAAAAAAATGACATAACACCACCTTTACATTTCTGATTATCTGGTCTGAGACAACTTACAATGCTTTTTTTATTTTTATTACTTCAGAGAATTTCCCATATTAATTATGCTTTATTTCCAACCAGTTCTCTATTTATGCTTAAACAGACTTTTTAACTGTATGAATACATTTTACTGGGCAGTGGATAGCAGCAGCCTACGTTGTGTAATTTTCCTCCCAGAGATAAATAGAGAAAAGCTTTTTATCTGTTTTATTTTGAAATACAAGCCCTTGAAGCTGAAAGGGCTCTAACAACGCGAGCTCTGCTCCTGCTTGCTTTGTTAGAATCCTGTAGAGTGGAGGATGGAGTCTCCAGCTGAGTGAACTAAATGGCTAGCCGGTTCAGTCTCTCAAGATCCGGTTTGGAGAAGAGGGGTGAAGGGACGGAGAGATAAAAGAACAGCGGTATACATCAGAGTGTGTAGCGCCCGTGAAATCTGCCTCTGTTTTTTCCCTCTTGTCGTTAAAAGGAAGCAGAGTTCATGGGTTTGAACCGCGCAAACAGCCACCACTGTCCATCTGCTCTTTTCTTTGAAAAAGAAATGACCAAATTGGTCTTGTAGACCGTCTGCTCTCTGCTTCAGCACCTCTCCCTCACTCTCCTGATCCTCCTCTCTAACCCTGCAGCTCTTCACATCTCGTTTACTATCTCTCTCGCTTGCTTCCCTCCAGCAATTTCCTTTTTTATGCTGGTTTCGATGCCTCGGACCGTGGCCACTGCCTGAAAAAGGGGTCCTGCTGGTTTAATGCCAGCCCAGGGGAACTAGCTGTCTCTGGTGCTCAGTTTGGCCTGAGCCAAAGGACACATGCCACTTACGCAACTGCCAGAGCCACTTGCCCCAATCCCACCCCTGTCTAAAAGTTGGTGGATGTTGCCGAGAGAGAAAGGAAAAGGAGTGTTTTATGTTCTCACTATCCTCTCACCCTCTCTGAACTCGCAGCAGTAGCCTTGGGCAAAGACTGTTCCTGTCCCAAGGGCTTTAATGCCAGCCTTCACCCCACAGACACACACACACACACACACACACACACACACACACACACACACACACACACACACACACACACACACACACACACACACACACACACACACACACACACACACACACAAACGCACACACTCACTCACTCACTCTTTCCATACCCCCCTCTCTCTCCTTTCCTTGCCCTTTCCCCTTCCTCGCTGTAAACCTCGCGGCAGTGGCTTTCAACAGAGCCCGAGCCAGCATCGTGTACACATGCAGCCGCAGCCACTCGAGGACTGCACGTGTTTCTGTGAAGCCTCGACAATGGTGTAAGGATATTTTTAGCTCAACACTTTAAGAATGACAAGCGTTTGATAAGTTCAATCACACATCTAGATTGACCCTTGGGTCAGGCCATCGAACGTTGTGCAGTGTTTTAAATCTCATCTTTAGACCTGTTTTTTTGTATTTATTTTTGTATTGCCCTGATTTATTCTTGTTTAATCAGACATACACAAGACACACTGAAAACTATAAGTCAGCTTGGATAGGCTCCTGCCTTTGACCCAGTATAGAATACAGTGAATGTTGTGTAGTGGACCATAGAACACAACCTTTGAAGATCACAGTATGTGATATCCCAGTTTAAAAAAAAAAAAAATCCATCACATCATGCCTCTAAGGCCAGAGATATACTTGCTCTAAACTACGCATTGACGTGCACATGAAGGCTGCCTCGCGTATCCTGTGTCTGTTTGGAGCGAAGGTTGGGAATAGGAATGTCCTCAGAAATTAACGCAATGCGAACAGAAGATGTGATTTACACATAATCAGTGAGGGCGGTGTAGGAGCAGCATAGAGATGTGCCAGGGGCCAGCAACCCATAGAAACCATGCCAATGGCGTGTTTTGTCCACCTGTGATGTCAGAATCAGCAAAGTAGTGACCACCGTAGTTGTCGACACGTTTTTTCCGTTTACACCAAAGAAATCCAGATATTCTCGGTATGTCCTTGTTTACAGGAGGTAGTACAGAGGCAAGTGTGAGCAATAATATTTATGACATGATAGTCGTGAGAAGTTGCAGGATGACTGCAAATAATAAGAAATAGTCCAAGGAACTCTGAGCCTCGGGGTATAATGACAAAAAGCCTTCGAGATTGCATGGATGAAACCAGGAGTCATTTTTTTCTTCTGGTTTGATGATTCAGTTGTATTTGTATTCACAAGGTTTGACAGGGAGAACAAGCAAGCCCCCCAGGGCAAATAAAGAGCAAACAGGCACATTTTCCTTATGATATAATACTTGCTGTACGAAAGTCACAGAAAGAAGCCAACATGACACAGTCGAGAGCACCTGCTTGATGCTGGAGTTCAATCGATGTAGGGTGAAGACGAGGTGAGGAAGGGAAGCAGCAGCGAACAGAGAAAGCAATGTGAACGTGCAGCAGAGATGAGACTGAGGCAGGTCGGGTCAGTGTACATAATGCAGCCGCTGATAGTTTAATCTGAAAGATTGGCCTGTGTAGAAAGGGCCCGGGATCGAACCCAGGACATTTTCACTGGGAGGAGACAGTGCTAACCACTGCACTACTGTGCTGCCTGCCATCAGACATATCATGTCAAATCTGTCCGAAGCATGAAGGCGGTGCTCCTCACATACTCATCACTGTTTTAAAATACTTGTGTTGGTGCAAAGACACAGAAGCAGCAGGTCTCAAACCTCAGGACCACTGACCAGGTATAAAACCTGGGAATTATTATTGATGCTGAACTGAATTTTTAGACATACATCAACAAAGTATCTCCCAGAGCTTCTCAGGAATATATATATATATATATATATATATTTTAAATCCCCCCAAAAATCAATGCTTTTGCTATCAGCAGATAACATTGTGCTTTTTTTTTTTTTTTTTCTTCTGTAAAAGGCATTCAGTAGCTTCAGCTGAATCAGTACAGCCATCAGCAAATTGATTAGGACCCCAAAAATGTGATTACTTCAATTCTAAAACACTTTGATTTGACACCCGTTGACTATAGTAGTGATTTGAAGGGTTGGTTTCTGGTCTTTAAAGCACTTAAAGGTTTTGCCCTTTGATATTCTTCTGTCATGCTTCCACTTTATCAGCCTAACAGATCCCTCTAGTCACATGACCATTTTCTCCAAATTCCCCAATTTCAATTAAAATTAGAAGGAAGAGAATCCTAAAGTATGGTCAGCAGTTCAGGTTATCTACACTGTCATCTTTTCAGAATAAACATTGGACATGTTTGACAATTTAGAGGTTTTAAGCTTTTAATTAGCTGTATGTCTATGCACGCATGCTGTCTGACTGCACTGTGTCTTTATTACTTATTGTATTATTTACAACTGTTTAATCACTGTTCTACAAATAAAGTTGAACTTCCCGGATTAGGGTAGATACAGCCAGGAAACAAGGACACAGAGGAGTGTAACATACAACATGTGCCCTGTCTGTAATCCAACTGGTGACATTACAAATACAGAGTTGCAAAGTTTGAGATTCTGGAGGTAAAAGTCTGATTCATTTTTCCCCAAAAAAATTTAATGTAGCTCAATGTTGGAGTTCTTCAAAGCTTGAATCGCTCAGCTGAATCATCAAGACAAAAGATGAATAACTGTGTCAGACAAAAATCTGGTTCTATGAGAAAAGTCGAAAAGTACAAGCCAAACATCAGTTAACTACAAATCCCAAGGCAAGAAACTTATAATCACAGAGCAATAAGCAACCACAGCGCCATGTTTTCTCCACAGTTTTGACAATGAAGTCCTTTGAATTCACTCTGGTTCTGAGTTGGCTTTTCCATGCACCCCTGGCTCATGGGTTTTGTAGTATCTAGACCCAACTGCAATGACAAACTGACAGATAAAATGTGATTTCTCAGAAACAAAGGTGATTAAAAACGTTGGTCATAACTTAAACCTTCATGATTGCAACATCATCCAAGAGAGTCTTGTGTTGTGACAAAAAAAAAAAAAAAAATGTAAATCGGGATACATGTCTTCCAAATTTAAGTTTGGTCTCCCAGAACGGTTTGTTTGTTGAAATAGCAATACAGATCTTCGGCTCTGTGGGATTCTTCCATTTCTATTGCTGCTGTATGTAACTTAACTAGTGATACTAGATAGTACTGTGACCTTCCCAGTGATATTTAGATCTTTTTTGAGTTTTAAAACTGAGGGTTTTTTTTCTCGCCTCTGTGTTGAATTGCACTAAAAAGCACAATAAGGAGGAATATGCCAATAGAAACTACAAGGACTGAAGGATAGAAAAAGGAAAGATGCTCAAAAGGAAATGAAAACCAAGTGTGGGGAGTGGAGAGGAGGTGAGTGAGAGAACTGAAACATTGAACGGAAGTTACGGTCAGAGAGAATAACGACAGTCAGAAGCTGCTCATACAGGAAGTCCAAATGCAAGGAAGCAGTGGAGCAGAAAACTACCAAAAATGCAGCTTAAACACCTTTTTATTTGATTAGCCTACCCTTGTAAGCAGACACAGATCTTGTCAAAGGGAGTATGTGGTGTTAAACTAAAGCTGCTTTATCAGAGGATTATTTAACGAATTAAGAAGACAATAGAAGTTTGTTGTTTTCTACAGAGAGAAAAATCATTTTTATCATGCCAAGAAATATATTGATTGTGTCCCACTGATAGCAACAAGAGTAACATTTCCTTATCAGTGCTTCACAATGAAAAATAACATAAAAGTAGGACTTTAATAGAGTGAAAAATCATTGCTATGGTTGTTTAGTGTTACATTGTGTCAACTCATCATCTCAACAAATTTTAACATTAGGTTAATCATAAAAACGGCAGAAATTACATTTATTCTTGCCTGAAAATGTTCCCCTCTCCTCTAAAACATCTTTCCACTGGGAAGCCATACTTTCCTAATATCACATAAATCTCTGTGTATTAGCTTTACGGCATTTTACTTTATTTTAACTCAGAGAGTTAATACAAATGTATGGAATGGTCAAAGTTATAATATTAACATTTAAGGTACAATGATTCACAACATCAACTTGAGGCCTCGTTTTGATCTGCTACCGTTTGCCCTGTTAAAATTACACTTCCTGTATTCATTTCAAATTAAAAGCCATCTAGTCTTTCAGTAGACAGAAATACGCCAGGGTGTGCCCACTACAGGCTTCAACAAATACAACTACACTCATTCTCAAAAGTAGCTTTTTAGAAATACAATTATTTAATTTGGGTCATTTTATTGGGCTCAACTGACTTAAAAAAAAAAAAAAAAAAAAAAAAGAAGTAAAGTTTGTACAAAAATCACTAAAAGCAAAAGGCCATTTGAAGGTGTTTCACTCTTGCAGCAACCAGATGTGTTGCTGCTGGGAGAATAATCATTTCTATTTCTCCTGTTCACACCCACACACCTCACTTTTCTATTACTTTCTCTCTGCTGCGCATCTTCCAACCATCACCACCCACTCCTCCTCTTCCTCTCCCATCTCATTTCTGCAGGCAGAGGGAACTGAGGCAGGACATCAGACTCCCAATTCTCCTCCACTCCATTGCTCTAATGCAATTAACTCCACTGGTGGGAATAAGAGACGATAGCTGCAGAAATTCCTGATTAATCCAATCAAATAGGTCTGTGGTCTGTGAGTGCATGTGTCTGTCTCCAGACCAATGTCCAGAATGCCGTAGCCTGCAAATGAAGCTTTTCATGATCAATCATATTAGTGGGAAGATATTTTTTTCTGAGGAGAGACTCTGCCAGACAGTCCACACAATTTGGAGCTTTTCAAGTGGTGTCTCTGTTAGTTAGAAAGACTAAACTGTTTCATGGCTTCACTCCTGGAGTCCAGCTCTGCTTCTATGGAGGTTTTTATTCCATGTAGAATCGTTCAGTATTTGACTGCTTCAGAATAAAAGTCACAAAACATGTCAGCAGTTTGAATGCTTTTAATGTGAAACGGGAACAGCAGGAAACGTTTGACTTGTATTAGTTGCAATTTAATGCCGCTCTGGCACGTTCAGTGAAAAAAAAAAAAAAAAACATAAAGGCTGATGTAACTTAGAAGTGTGATGCAAGATTATTTTCGGCAAAGTTTCCTATGAATCTCCTTTGAGTAGGCACACACATTGAGGGGGAGGCAAACATGTCACAGTTAATTGTGTTAATTATATGATAAATACCATGTTAAAATGGCATAGAATCAGAGACCAAGTTTTCTTCTGTAGTTGTATGAGTCTTAATTGAATCTACCTTCCACTGCCCTAATATTTACGCGCTGACTTCTTTCACAGCTGTTGTCTTTTAAGATCAGATTTCGATTTTGTGCGTCTTTGATGCCTTTTTATTGTGTTTGATACAGTTTTATCGCTCTTACTTTCTAATATACACTGACTGAGCTCTATATTAGGAGGACCATGCCAAAACTGTTTATGCCTCTGCTTCAAGTTGCATGGATTCCACGAGATAGTGACAACATGTTTTTAGGACTCTGTTTAGGGCCATGTTGACATGATTGCATCATATCATTTCTGCAATATTTCTCAACTGCATGGTAATTCTGCAAATATCCTGCTATACCACTGAATTAAGATCCAGTCATTGAGGAAGCAACTGAAGTCCACTGAACTCACTAACACATTAATTAAACCAGTTTGAGTTTACGTTTGCTTTATCATATGGAGCCTTATCTGGAAGGAGCCATTAGAAGATGGTAAAGTTTGGCACAAGTTGGGATCACATGGTCAGCAACAAATACTCAGACAGACTGTGGCATTTAAATGATGATTTATTGGTATTAAGCGAATTAAGAGTACCAAGAAAACAGTCTCTACACCACAACAGTATGCCACCAAAAAAAGCCTGAACTGCTGACAAAAAGCAGGTTGGGTTCATTGATTCATGATGTTGACATCAATTTCTCAGCCTACCATCTGCAGCCTCTGCATACAGTAAAGTTCATCAGATTCTGCTACTTTTTCCAGTCTTCAACTGTCCAGTTTTGAAGATTATGTGCCCACTGCAGCCTCAGATTTCTGGTCTTGGCCGACACAGGTGAAACCCAATGGGGTCTTTTACTGTTATATGCCATATGCCTTCAGGTTGGACGTGTTGTGAATCCTGAGATGCTTCTCTGCTCAGTACAGTTGTAAAGAAGTGTTTATCTGAGTTACTTTGGCTTTTCTGACAGCTTGAACCAATCTGGCTATTCTCATCTGACCTCTCTTCTTGAGAAGGCATTTCAATCTGCAGAACTGGATGTCTTTTGTTTTTTACTATTATGCGTAAACTCTAGAGACTGTTGAGAAAAGAGAAAATTCAGGAGATGAACAGTTTAAGAAATGCTCATAGTAGCCTGTCTGGCACCAACAATCAGGCTAATTTTTAAAGTGCACATTAATTGAAGCTCCTGACCTATGCATGATTTTATTCATGAATAATTGTATGACTAAGCTGGTGTTCCTAATGAAGTGCTCAGTGAGTGCATCTTACTGTATGATATTGAATAACTGACTCCATATTAATAAAGCTTATTGGACAGTGGTGTACAACAGTGGAAATAGGCCCAGGACTTTATTGCTCAGTATAGAAATATATTAGAAAGTTGTCAAAAAAAACGCAAAAACCAACAATCAGAATCTCATTTAATCATATCGTGGCATAACAGGTCTATGTAAAATTCAGTGGTCTGCTTCTGTGGGGTTTTTTTTTTTTTTTTTTTTATCTGTCTGCTTTCAGTCTTCATCACTCTCCAAAAAAGGTCCCCCACAGTGGGGAATTTTACAGCAGTCACCCACCTGCGGTGTTTCAGTGGAGGTGGCTGTCGAATGTGTCGTCTCCGAATCATATACATCACAAAGGGGACACTGAGGCTTTCCATCCTGCTGCTCCACTGTATCCTCGCTGCCCTTTCTTACATAATATTCACACTGTGCTGTCACACTATGTTACCGCCTCCTGCCTGTCAGAGCCGTGGAAAATTATCACTGCACTCATCTGTCGCTCGAGTGTGTGTTACTGTATGTGTGTGTGTGTGTGGGGGGGGGGGGGGTTGTGCTCTGGCAGGAAGTTATGTTTTGGTCAAGGACACACAACTCTGTACCGTCAACAGGAGTAAAGAGAAGCTAATTGATTAGTTACTACACAGCTCATTACTGCACACACACATGCAAACGTACATTTTCTGTACAAGGTCACAGCCGAGTTTCTTCTACACATTTTCAACTCTGTGTTGTTTCACACCAAAACCCTATTAGACATACTGTAATAACCCTGAGCTTCATTTATCAGGACAATGTGTGACTGTATACGACTGAGGATTGCGTGTGCGTGTGCGTGTGTGTGTGTGTGTGTGTGCGTGCGTGCGTGTGTGTGCGTGCGTGCGTGCGTGCGTGCGTGCGTGTGTGTGTGTGTGTGTGTGTGTGTGTGTGTGTGTGTGTGTGTGCGTCTTTGACTAGCATTTAATCATAATGCAAAGTTTCACATTGACAGATGAGGAGATGGAGAGATGGCCCACCCTCTGGGAGTGTTTTATAAGACTTTCAAAGGAGATGTTAAAGGCATGCAGGCAGGGAAGATAACAGGCAGAGATACACCAGTGTAGAAAAAGACTCTGATTTCCAAGAAGGCACTGGTGACATTTTACACAAGTAAACACAAACACTCTGATCTAAAAAGCAAGAAAACTGCTTGTATTCTCTCCAAGGATTATTTACTCAATTGTCAACATTTAACACTGAGGATGCTAGAAGGTGCTACAGTCTTGTTGACCAAACCTTGAAACTGCTTCTAATCCTTTCACTACACAAACCGATTATAAATTTGGTGTAATTTTTAACAATAGACGTAGCAAAGTAGCAAAGGTCTTCAAACACCAGCAGCTCAGTCATTCCAGTAAAGCCTGCTCTGCCATTGCTCATTCAAAAATGGTGGCTCTTCAATTAGTTCTTATTTGTTTTTAAATATGTGTTGCATCTAATGGTTTTCATCTGCATTCTTTTATTTGTTTTGGCCATTTTCAGGCAGCGTAACAAGCACAACAGAGCAACATTATCCTTTATCACGTAGTCATGTTTTTGGACCACTTTTTTCCCACGTATTCACTTTTCTTTTTGCTCTGTTTTGGTCTCCACCAGCTCCCAAGGGAAACATCTGTCTCTTTAGCTGCTGTATGCTCCACTATTTTGTATCAGCTTGTCACCAATTGTGTCTGTCTGCTGTTTTTTTGCTCAGCAGGAATTGTTTGATTAAACCAGTCACCTGCTGGGACGTGATATGGTGCTAACGTGAGCTATGAGACAGAAGCAAAACCGCAATGAACACGTAGATGCTAAAACTCTCTTTTGTGTCTCAAGTCAAGTCATTTTTCCTTAGGCTCCATCTAACAACCAAGTCACTATTCAGTATGTATTATTATTGTTTAATGAAATCATTTGAGCCTTAAATTGGGACCGAGCCATTTCGAGAACAGAACTTCAAAGCCCAAACTAAATGCTTGTGTCCACATGTTCACGTTTTGTCATTTGTAGACTTGGACCTTCCGCACACTTCACATTTACTTAAGTAAGTGATATATTAGATTTTCACACGTTATGTGCTTCATGTAAATTCAACCACACCCCACAGTCTGTTACAACTGGTTCCACAATCACAATCACTATAATAATTTAATGTTGATGCTTGTGACTCCTGTTTGGGAAAATGTGCGTATTTCTCCCAGTATTTAATTTTGTCAGTTGCTTTAGGGTACGTAGAAAACTTCTTCCTTTTTTTTCAATTTTTCTCTTTAAATTTTGGTTTAAATGGTTTTATTTACAAACAAAAGTTCAAACAAAAGTTCAAAGCCCAAAAGGGTTGAAGTTTCTGTGTTGTCAGGGAAGTCAAGAAGTTGTCAATCATGGCTACAGAGGCAGTATGTGTGATCAAAACAGTCCTTTTGCCGTGCTAAGAAATGCACGCAGGTCATAACACAGCCAACTACAAAGTTGTCTTCATAGAGAAGAAGACAAGAAATTGTTTGTCTGCTCTAAGAAAATATTTCATGAATTGAATCTCAGAATATAAAAATAACATATTGAGACTGATACTGAATTAGATGAAGAAGAAATGATTCACCACTGTTGAGCCTCACACACTCTGCATGGCAAGGGGTACAAAGAAGATTATTTTAAGATGCAGAAATGTGCATAATGTTAAACTAAGCTCACTGAAAAGCTGAGGAAGAGAAGGGAAGGGCGGTCTTGCTCGCTGTCAGGCTCTCACATTATTTGCTCCATAATAAATCTCTAAATTATGCAAATGCATGCAAGCTCACGTGCGCGCACACACAGGAACAGTGACAGAGGTAGTCATCTATTCATGTGTGCTAAGTCAGCAGAGTCACTGAGACTTGAGAGAGAAAGGAAAAAGAGGCAAAGACCTAGAATTTATTTCTGGTGTTTTTATGGAGTTTGCGTTTTGCTTCTCTTGATATGCTTTTGATGGCTGAGGGCTGTATTTTTGGGTTATTTACATTTCGCCGGTCTGTAAAGAAGATGAGAGGAGGAAAAATGGAAGGTGAAGGGGAAGGAAAATGAATACAGAGAGAGCAGAGACACGAGAGGAGATAAGCGGACGAGGACGAGGAGGAGCACCGTGAAAATAAGCAATTCGTGAAGAGTAAACCGTCGAGGGAAGGGAAGTGGCGAAAAGAAAAGAAAGAGGGGTAGAAAGAAGCTGAGGGCTCGAAAGGAAGGATTTAATATGGAAAGAAATAGAGGTAAAGAACAGATTAAAAAGGACAACGCATGAGGATAAGTTGGACCGATAAACCGAATACAGCCACGGTTAGCATCAATACTGGAGCAGAAGGAAGCTGCTGGCATGTGGCTCAATCCAGAGTTTAAAAAACATTCCTACCACCATCTGTAAAGCTGTTTTATTTGGGGAAAGGCACTTATTTATGGAGATAAATTAAGACGTTAGCTTAGCCTAGCAGACTGGAAGCAGTGGAATCAGCTCACTTCGCTCTTTTCACTGTTCAAAAGTAGCTACACCTACCGACACCTCTAAAACACATTTTACCTCACAACAACAATTAAAAAAATTGTCCGTTTGTAACTTTAAGAGGAGTTACATATAGGAGCTATTAGACTGGAGCTATGGCTACAGTGCAGTCTGATAAGTGCAGGTTTTATTTGTGGTGTCTGTATAGGTATCAAGCCTTGCTACTTAACTGGGAGAAGCCGTTATTGACCAGAAATATCATTTTGATAGTAGGCATATTTTTTTGGGCTGGACTGCGGCAGTGGGACCGGCCGCGTAAACACAAATGTTTGTCGTGTATCCTTTTCAAATTAAAAGCCAGAGTCCAGCCATAGTTTTGACCTTGTCTTGTTTACTTTTAACAGAAGCTAACACATTCTGGCATGTAAATCTCAGAAACAAAATTGTTTTTGAAAATGTTGAAGTATTTCTCTCGTCGTTGAAAAGAAGAAGACTTACTCCTTGGCAACAGCTGAATAAAAATGAAACATGAGAATGGAAACTGAACTCAATTGAATTGAAATGTGTTCACATTTGGTTCCTTGAAGCCAAAATATTTTCACTATTTTGGGTTTGAGAAGCAGTTGAGCCTTTTTTTTTTGCTAAGAAGCTAAGAACCCTTGACCTTTTACATCAGCTCCAAGTAAAAACGTTAACTTTCAATATACTGTACAAACATTTGGTACTGGCCTTCAAAAAGCCAGGTTTAAATACAAGGTGGAGGAAGAAAAATGGAGGCGAGAGGAATAAGCAGATAAGAAAGGAGAAAGGCATGAATAAGCAAACTGAGGAGGTGAAAAGAAAGAAAAAGGAGTTAATCTCTTCATTGGAAGTGTAGAGTAGACGAGCAGTTGTTGAGGAGCAATATCAGGCATGGATGCTTTTTAAGACAAAGAGACCGCACGAACCAGAGCGTTACGATGAATCACAATTGCTCATTCAGTACACACATACTCAATCTTTTATGTTGTTGCAGGTATGAATATCAATGCCTCTCTCAACCTCTGGGTTTAAGTCAAGCTTTGTGTGGATCACGTCTGTTGTTTGTGTTGTCTGCACTCCATTTGTTGTTGCATTAGATATAAATCTCGGTTCAGATATGCCCTTGTATTGAATCTTGTTGTAATGCAACGTTCCCACTCAGTCTCCCAAGTTCTGATCCCATGCTTTGTTTTAACTGAAACGTATTTTAAATCCTTGTCTTTTCCCCTGATGGTGTCTGTAAAGTTCACAGCTCTCGGTGTGGAACAATTTGTTTCTCTTAATGGTGTCTGGCCCTACATGGTGTCTTTTATTTTTATTTTCTTATTTTTTCTAAAAAAAAAAAAAAAAAGAGCCAAAGGAGCTTTGTGTTGGTTCGTTTTGCAATGTGCTGTGTTTATTATGATATGTACTCTTGTGGGTAAGTCCAGCCCTGAGAGTCCTGTGTGAAGGACTGCAGTGAGCTTGACCACCAGGCCTGCTCTAGAAGTCAAACAAGCACATTTTGGTGTAGTTTTTAAATATTTATTGACTCTATTCAGGTACTTCTGCCCTATTCACAGAAGTAGTGGGTTATTAAAGGGATAGGTATAGATTTATCTTACTGTAAATATGTTAAATGTAAAATGTTAATCGGTTGCTGCCCATACTGGTTGTGAAGTAATCCTCTCCCAATAAAACTGCACTGTAAAATAGCGTGTGGAAAGTGTCCATTGCTTTACACTCAACCTTTGGATCATTTTCAGTGCATCATCTGGGTATTCACTGCATGTTTCCATACTAACAGTATTAACGCACCTATGCACTCAAAACTTGTTTAGTACGTAAGTACACACTTTGGACCACAGCATCTGTCTGTATGCAGCTAGTCAAATATGATGATACCCACCTGTCACTCAAAGCAGCCCCGCCCTTAATGATGTGAAACGTTGAGGCTTAATACAATTTAAACATTTGAGTACAATGAGTTAATTTAATAAAATAACTGTTGGATTAAATAATAAATAGGGTTTACAGCCTTTCTTTGTTTTCCTTCTGTTTATTGCAATTTTTTTCTATGATCTACCTGTTTTTTTTTCTTGTTCCCTCTCTGTCTCTGCATTTGTTTCCCTTTCTCTTTCTCTTTCTAATAGATATTGTATCTGTATGTGTTACAGGATCACTCTGAATGGGATGAAAGTGTCCAGGCCAGACGTTCGCATCGGCCGCTACAGAATGATTAAGCACGAGAGAGACAAACACAACGAGCCCAACCCACAGAGGTACTGCATCATTGTCTGAAGTCGTTCTCCTGCTTTACATTCAGATCGATCATGCTGCTTTTGTTTCACTGCAACACAGTTCAGATGTTTCTTTACAAACGTATCATCTCCATTTAAAAGAATTATGATTATGTGGCGATGCAAGAGGCATTAATAGCAATGGCTTTTTAATTAGTGTTAGCTACGCAGCAATAAACTGAAATGTTAAATCAGTGAAATGTTATCATGATTCCTCTGTTCATTGTCATCCACATTATCCACTGTCAGTTGTCCAATTTTGCAAGACTTAAATGCTAAAGATACTTTTACCTTTAATCAGTGGTGGTTCAATGAGCAATCTGCCCTTAATGTTTCACTCCCACATTGTGTACATTCACACCTGGGAGCTGCCCACTATTAGTCCAGCACTCCTGCTGTTGCCCAGTAAGAAGCTCCTCATAAGAAACTTCAATAAAAAGAAAAATACTCCCTTTAATACACCTTTAAAGTGTTACAATTTATTATTAAAGACTGCTTCACCAGCAGGCTAAATTTATGTGCCCCATTTTTTGTTTGAAAGCAGCATGTTGACAGCCTGAGAGTTGGAGTTTCTGGGAAGTAGCTATTTAATTTACGGAGGGAAGGTTTAACATGTAAAAGACGCTTCACTGCTCCTGTGATATCACAAATTGTTGTTGTCTGTTTGGGAAAGACAAAATGAGGCTGGTCTCTTCAGTAGTAACAATGAGGAAAGAAAGGCGATTCTTATTTACCTTTACCTACCTCTGATCCTGTTATTTATTAAAGATGATTTATTTTTCACGTCTCTGCAGTTAGGCTCGAGGACCCCTGGACATCACTAATGTTTGTGATTGCAGGTTTTACAAAACACGTTTCTGACCATTTTCAACCGAAAAGAGTGAAACATTGCACTTCTTAAATTTCATGTCCTGCATTCATTCTCTTTCCATCTGAATATCTCCTCCCACACTTTATTGTGCATGATAAAAAAGTGTGAATACAACATTTATGCAGAATCGCATCACCACATAACGCACCCAAGTCTGTATGATTTGATTTAGTGAACTGGTCTTAGAGCAGGTTTTTTTTTTTATACCATCGTGGTAGCAGCCGCAGCCACGCATTATGTTTTTAGGATGTCTGTCATCCAGTCCTATTCTCATGCAAGGTGTATCTCAGGGAACGCCTTGGAGGATTTTCTTCAAATTTGGCACAAATATTCACTTGGACTCAAGAATGAACTGATTCGATTTTGGTGGTCAGAGGTCACTGTGACATCACAAAACACATTTGTGACCAAAACTCAACAAATCTTACGCAAATCATGACAAAGTTTCACACAAATGTCGAAGTGATGACATTTTATATCGAAAAGCTTCTTTGCAGCACCGTCCATATTTGAAGCACTGTCTGCTGTCATGGCTACAACTTTGTCCTCTATTAGAATCAATTGTATTGGTCAAATTCCTTCAGTCTTTAATACAATATATATCTGGATAAATATGGATGTAAATTGGAACTTGCCTGGTTTTCAGAGGCATGCAACCACAAGGCGGTAATTCAAGTTTATGCTTAGGTCACATTTGACCATGTAGCAGACAAACAGAGAGAAACAGTTTTCCTATAACTGTTAAAACATTTCAGTCCTAACAATATGTTAAGAAATTAATGTCAGAGGCCATTTAAATGCATGAAGACATGAGGACATGTTAAATATATAAGATACATGCATTTCAAACATGCCACAGTAATTTCTTGGCTTCACAGTATTCATTGAAATTCCACTTACATGCAATTAAAAGAAATGCTAAAAGAACTCAGTGTCTTTTGCTGTAATATCAGTGCAGTGTTGCCAGAAGCAACATTGGATAGGGACTTCAAATGCAAGAGCGTCAAATTACTGAGCAAAATTTCAATAAAAACAATTCGCGTGACGACAATGGCCTTTCTGGTCACTGAAAGAAGGGAAGATTTTCAAAATGCCAAGGACAAAACATTTTCAATAAACCAAAAATTGCTTTTCAGAGATGCAGCCCAGGGGCTTAAATGTTACTCTTTTGAATACACCCATTTAAATTGCTTTTCAGACAAATGCATAAAAATGTTTCCCTTATAAATGTGTTATTTTATGGTTTGATGAATGAGACCCAATATGCAGAGATGAGCCCTTCTAGACACATTAATCACCAGGAGTATAGCACCTCACATTAATCTTCTTAAACGTGGATTATCACTGTTTATTCTCCTGTAAGAGCCCCTGTTTTCATGCCTGGATAGGCTGTGCAATGATGCCTCTCAACACGAAAATCGATCGCTGCTCCAGGTTGGACAGAATTAAGATATACTAAAATCTGTTCCCACTTTGAATATTATTTCAATTTGATATTATGTGACATTATTATGTTGCAGGATTGTGAGAGGACTGTGCTGCCTGGTGGCTCACAGTGGGGTCTAGTTTAGTTGTGGCTCCTAAATTGGTTCATAAGAAGATTAAAAAGTGCTGGCAACTAGAGTCCTCAGTGAAAAAGTATTGACTGTGGTTGCTGCAGCCAAATGGTTGATTTAAATTTTGCAGATAGCCTCGGAGCCTATCATCTGATCATTTTTTAATTTAATCTGGTTGTCTAAATGAGATCAAGGTCTAGTTTTGCAAGAAAGACTTGAGATCAGCAGACAAAATGATACAAATAATAAAACGCAGCCTGTCACACAAATGAAACAGAACAAAATCTCTGAAAAGGTCCAAAATGAAAACTTTAAATTCATCCAGTTGCATGAGACTTTTGAGTTTAACCAAAAGTGTGACATCATCTGAAAATGTCAGAGAGGTTGTTTTTTTTCTGCTACGAGCACTCACTGAAACAAGTGAGATATTAGTCATCCATCTGGCCGTGGTTTAACTTTCAAACTAACAATCTATACTGTAAAATGGCAGCAATAACTTAAATGTGAAGATGTCTAAAATAACCAGCCCTGAGTAATGTGTCATCCATCATTGTTTTGTGTGTGTGCGTCAGAGAGAAAGATTCAACGATCCCTCAGTAATTGCCTGCTGAAATGACACCAATAGAGATGGCAGGCGGCTAAGTCAGACTAGTTTCGTTGCCTTCATCAAAATCAATAAATCAGCCACTAGACTGAATTAAACTGTGTGTGTGTGTGTGTGTGTGTGTGTGTGTGTGTGTGTGTGTGTGTGTGTGTGTGTGTGTGTGTGTGTGTGTGTGTGTGTGTGTGTGTGTGTGTGTGTGTGTGTGTGTGTGTGTGTGTGTGTGTGTTTCTGATTGATACCCAATTCTCGCTTTTCCTCCTCGTCTTGCCCGTTGCTCGGCTCTCTCTTCGGTCCACGGACTAGACTTCCTCAATAGGAGGTGACACCAACAGGGACGCTATTTATTTGGGGTCGATACATTATTCATAACTGTGGCGAGAGGCAGAAAATAGCGACCTATTACTCGGCGCAAACTTCATTTTTACAGCCCTCCTGGACACTCATTATAATGTCTCGGAAGTTTCTGCTTAAAGGATCTTTTGAAAGGAATTGGAATTTGGACTTAAATAAAGCATGGCAGCTCAGAATAATCAGGAAGCTGTGAGAGGAAGAATGGCCACCTCATGGCAGTATTCAGGCAGTGTGGGAGGAGGGACGGGTGTTTTTCTTCTCCTTTCTGTCTCTGTGTCTCTCTTTAGACATGACATGTTATTAATCACTTTATTTTGTTGCAGTTTTTTAAGGCTTTTCTTTCTCCCTGCTGGAAAGTGTGAAATTGATTGAATCTATCAAATCATCAGGTATTTTTTCTGACTGAAAAAGTTCAACTGTTTGAGAAGAAGGTTGAAGATTTGAGCCCGAGCGGTACTGGATCTTTTGGGCCGATGCTGATACCGATATTAGGAAGTTAAAAATATTCTGATATCAATATATGGCCCAAAATGTGGTTATCAAATACTTGTTAAAAGTAATGGAGATAGGATATTTTACAGATAGTTTACCAATAACCTTTATTGTCCAATATGACATCAGTGTGTTGAAGCAGTAATAGTATAAATAACAGCTAATTTCACAACAGTTCTTCCAGTATTTATTGAGATATTTCAGTCGGGACCGAAGAGGTGGACTAACTAACTAATTAACCAACATTGCTGTCTCTCACACAAGCAAAAAAATAAACTGCAAGGCATTTTAATTTATGTACTACGAATTAAAAAGTACAAAAAAGAAAGGCTGATTAACTACTTTGTTTTCCCTGAGGAACTTTATATGCAGGTCTGTGCTTTGTTTGGGGTCATCCCATGTGACGTTTCTGCCTGACAGTATGAGCAACAAATGTTTATGTAATCTGTACAAAAAGGTTTTTTGAATGAGAATGAATCTTGAATCGTTCTTCATCTGCACCCAACAAGTGACAAAATCAATTTGTCAAAGATTGTTCTTGCAGAGGTCTGCCACTCAATTACGCAGATAAACTGAGCTTCTGTTTTCTGCTTTTTGTTTTCAGGTGCAGCTTTTCTGTGTAGATTCAAATTAATGATTGAGCCTTTTGGGAGAGTTTATCTGAAGTACCTGCTGTAATGTCCAGCTTTTACCAAGGGAACCGTTGTCTCGACTGCCTGATGAATGTTTACTATCTCCTCTGTGCACACACACACACACACACACACACGCACACACACACACACACATGCACATGCATACGCACACACTCAGATATCCACACTCTCTCACACAGGAGTCCATTCTCTCAGCCCCTTCTGAGATGCTGGTTAGGCATAGCAATGAGATATTGTGGCCAGCGGAAGTGAGAAAGAGGCACATTCATCACTAGCCGCGAGTATCAGTTAACGCACGTACGCGCGCAAGCACACACACACACACACACACACACACACATACACGTTCTGTCTGGCAAACAGCTCTTCGTGAATTGCAATTGAATGAGTTGCTCAGTAACATTGTTCAATATTCCATTCATACGTTATCATCCTGGGACAGTGCAGAGACAGAGGGTGTGTGTGTGGGGGAGTACTTGGGATGATGTGTGTGTGAAAGCATCCTCTGAAAATGTTTATTTAGCATGACCATGACTTATTTTAAATAATTTAAAGAAATGGAAAATGGGCTTTTTTTTTTTTTTTTTGGTACCAGAGTAGATGAGAAGACTGGTTTAACTTTTGTTTATAGTCACGATGAAGCTGCTGGCTTCTCGTAGCTTAGCTTATCTTAGCTTAGTTTAGCTTAACTTGGCTAAAAACTGGAAACATAAGAGGAAAATAAAAAAAAAAAAATCCACCTAAAAGTCTAATAGAAGAACTGAGACGATACACCAAAAAAAGAGATTGAAACTGTCTTTTACTGTGTTTAAAAAAGAAAATCTGATTTACTAAGGAGTGTTTGCATTTGCTATTGGTTACTTTACTGTCATATTTTGAAGATTTCTAATGATTACAGCATTTTCATGTTTGCATTGTTCAAATAAAACCTTAAATCAAGCTTTAATGTTTTTTTTTTTTAATTTTTGCTGTGGAAAATGTTTCTACTTTTTACAGTTCTAGACAAGCAACTAAAGCTACCAAAAACTAGCCTACCGTTGCGTGTTTAGCTGCTTTTGTCAGTCACATTATCAAATTATCACTTTTATTGTTTGATTGGTTTTTTTTGGACTGATTTGGAAAAACAAGACATTGCATGTTAGTTACAGAGCTTTTGAGGTGCTTTTTCAGAGCCAAACTTGCTGCTTCTCCCCTCAAGTCTTCATGCTAAGCCAAGCCAACTCGCTGCTGATGATCTTCCCAGAACAGACACAAGAGCCCTATCGATATCCTCCTGTTGCTCTCAGAAAGAAAGCAAATCAACGAGTCACCCGAGCAAATTATTCCCTCGACACATTTTTTTCTATCACAAAGTCAAGTGGGCTAACTCCAAGTATGACACTAGAGAAAAAATAACCCTCAGTCGCTGGCTTGAGAAGCTATTGTTGAGATCCTAAACCGGAAATGTTTTCCTGTGAGACCGTCACTGAAATTAAAATAGAGTTTTACTTAGCCCAGTTAGGATGTCTGGAAATCAGGCTAATGAATATGTAAGGAGGATTGTCTTTGTCTCGCCCTCTAACTCTCTAAAATATAAGTAAGTGAGACTAACAGGCTGGAAAGGATGGTAACAGCCTACAGATTGGGTGTACGTCCATCTGATATTCTCTGTATATTTGTGGGGATTAATCTCTTCTGTATAATCACCACCGTTTGATAGATTCATCCAGAGATTTTACTTTTTCTTCCAGTTCTCATTTGTGTCATTTTTTTTTTTTAATATCAGAACACTGTATCTCTCTTCATCTGTCCCTCTCAGATATATATTCATCTCACTGCATCTATCCTTCATTTTTCTTCCCTGTCATGCAGCCTTAAAACACGATGCTTTTCCTCTTCTCCACCCTGACCTCTCCTGGCTCTCTTTCTTTTAAACTAATTCCCCCTCCTTTTTGATTGAAGAGACAGTTCTTTCTAGAAGTCAGAGACCACGTAACTCTATTTATGTTATTGTATTATATTGCTCAACGGAAAGATGCTTGACAACGTTTTTCCCAGCTTCCATTTATGTCATTAAAATTCTTTTTGATTTGATTTACGAGAGACGGAAGAAAAAAAGCGCACCAGATCTTCACTAGTCAACTCTCTGACAATGATCTGCAGACTCACTGGTCCATGTCGGACTGAAGTGTCAACTCCAGTTGTAGGTCCAAGCATATCATTAAGAAGGCATCTTTTGTTGCAGTCAGTCACTGCTGTCTTTTAAACAGGATGTTCACGGCTGGCTGTTTGCACACATCAGCTCTTTCTCTGTTCATAGATAAACACAAAAAAAGACATTTTAAGACAAGAGTGTTGCAAACACACTGTGGCCTCATTTCCATTCTGCAAACATTGTTACTACTATGAGGGTTTGTGTTATGAATCCGTTTTAATGCCAAAGGTTGTATCACCCACTGAACTGGGGCTCAGCAGCAGCAGAAGCTCTGTGTAGCTGTGTGAATTCTTTTTCCATCTTTAATACTAAAATAAAAGCAGATTCTGATGTAACTGCTGAATCACAGCCAATAGAAAAGGATATTCCAGCATAATTCACACAAACCTAGGCGGATATTGTGGATAATACTCTTGACTGAGTCGTAGTGTGATGCCACAGCACCACCTGTTGGTCAACATCTGAAACCTGGTGTGCATTTTATGTCAATCACAGGATATTTTCACGTCATTTCTTTCATGGAACAAACATCAGGATTTTGACTTTCTGTGGATTTAAATGTGAATTTTCTTAAGCTGTTGATGGAGTTTATAAATGTGTCTCTGAGTTGTTGGTTACATCCCTTTATAACATATTTTCTGAACTCTATTTTCTTCCTTCTCAACTTCTGATGTCTATTTCCATCATTTTAATTTTACTTACTTTCTCAACTGGTTTAACCCCAAACTTTTGAGATATTTCCTATTTGTGCAGTGTCCTACATGTATGAACTAAGGAAGCTACGTTTGTGCATACTCTGTTTTAAATGTGTACCTGCACAACAAAGCAGGCATGCTCTGTTTCAGTGATTCATAACCTTGGGGTCGGGACCTCGACAATATTCATTTTGGTTTATTTACGGTGCTCGAAGTTATGCTCATTTTTTTAAACACCTTCTAATCTTTGCAATTTTCATGTCATTTAAGGATTCTTTGGTTATTGAAATAGGAAAACAAAGGACAGTCTTTGATCGAACTGGTCATTCCTAACATTTTTTTAAGGGGTCATAGGTCAAAGTTCTATTTTATGGCATTGCAGGTGCCAGGATCAAATATTTGTCTCAATGAAGGCTGAGTGACAGAAAACTTGCACTGGAAAACTGCAACAATAGTTGCACTGGACCTAAAAACAAAGGTCCCATTTTCTCCTATATTTTCATCTCCTTGTATCTACTCATTGCTTTGCAGCTGTGGTGATATTATTTGGAGACAATCCAACAGAAAACATGGTTGATGATTTATGTTTCCTTGTCCACAGTGCAGCTCTGTAATCCTCTGCATTTCCTGAAGTATAATATTCATATACAACAACTCCAAACCTCCCTGCGTCCAAGCAGTCAACCCACATGGACTCACACAAGCATGCATTATAATACAGGCAGATCATTTCATGTAAAAATCAGGACTTTGCATGTTATTGCTACTTTGCTTTACTTGCACTGAATTCAATCTAATTTTCTTCATTGTCCTCCCTCTCCACCCCCTCTACCTTCTTCCTCTTCCTTTCACCCATTAGATTCAACAAAATACAGAACACAAAGAACACAATGAAGAAAGACGGCATCAGCTCTCTGACCTACAGAGTGGTTCAGGTCAAGAGGTATCCTCTGTACACAAACATCTCTGTGGAGATCGGCAAGCCTCCACCTCGACCCTTTAAGGGCTAGAGGGAATTAAAGAGAGCAAGGGGAAGATTAGGGTGGTGATGCACATCGACTGGCGTGGAGGGGGAAAGATATGACGAGGAGAACTTAAAGGAAGGAAAAGAAAGAAGGAGAGCGTTTACCAAACATCTGGAAGGATGTGGGATCAGAAATGAGAAGACAAAACTAGTAATAAGCACATCAGAGTGTCTCCTTCCCCCTCCCCCCTCCCTCCCCCTCTGTTTTTTTTTTTTTTGGGGGGGGGGGACTTCAGCTTGATATTAAGGACTCAGGCTCTTTCCACCTACAACCTCTTCAAGCAGCCGATGACCAGTATCACATCTACCTTTTCTTTACCAATCAGTGACTTCAGAATGAAACTTGTGGACCAAAGTTGGAACATCAGCGGCTGACTGAAGGTTGGCATCAAACTTGGAGTCTTTCCATTAACAATCTGGAGGGCATCCAGCGGCATATCGACGGACGACCTCGACAGGAACTGTTGTTGTGAGATTAGAAAATAATATCATGTGACACTTTGGCCTATTCTGGAAATGTTGTACTGCATTCAGAAGGATTTACTGACACACCTTCAGACTTTTTACACAGAGACAATAAGAGAAAGATGGAAGCGAGGTGAGACAGCTGCCTTTTGAGAAATGAAGTATGAAGAAAATAACCTTCTGAGGATTTACAGCGGCGGTCAAGAAAGTGAGGATTGCCACTGGAGGCAAGCTGTAACTTTACCGTGATATAAAGACACGCAGTGATGAACTATGGAACTGTTTGCCTATCAGAGACAGCAGCTTATCCTGACATGACGCTAACAGACAATTTATTATTGACATTTTCATCAGGGAGTCACCTGTTTGGATTTAATTACTCAATCAAACCCTCTGCTATCAATTAATGAATGTGTATTGTGCCTGCATCTACAGCAGAAGACTCAAAGCAGTGCCGGCGGAACATGAACACTCTGATAAAACATGTTCGACAGCAGCAACAAACACCGGAGAACTCTCTTTTGGTTCTCTCTTTTTTTATATATATGAACTGAAAGTTTGGAAACTGGCTTGTTGGAAGTTTTGCAACAAAAGTGAATATATTGAAGATATGAAACGTTTTCTCCTGTGTGCAGTGTGGTGGAACTACCTTTGGGAAAGCATTTGAAGTGGAATCAAGGGACTGAAGACAGATGGCCCGATGTATACTGACAGCTCAGATATGATTTTAACCCCTTGCGGCACATGTGGCGATTATGTTTCCGCAAACTTTGTGTTTTTCACTCAACCCGAAGAAAGATAGAGGTTTATTTTGATAATCTGCGCTTTCAGTGGTACATTTTCCTCTTTAGAAGACAGTCTGAGGTACTTTAATGTATTATTCTTGAGTAGAAAATTTGATATTTAACCATATTTTCTGAACACATAAGGGGGACAAGCATCAGAAATGAGCTGTCAGGATGTTTTATAGGAAAAAAGCATTGTGGGTATAGAAGCTGACTCTTTTACACAGGCAAGACGAGGTGAAAAGTAATCAATTCTCAAGGTCTTTTTTTAAACCTATGGTGTAACCTGGAAGTCAGTTTTTTTTTACAAGTATCACAATTCATAAAAAAATCGATTGATACTATTAATATGCCATTTTCTCTCTCTGCCATCTTTTTTTCAATCTTTAAGAAAAAGATGATATCTGGAAAGAGGAAATTAGAAGGTGATGGTCCTCTGCTGGTGGAAATTGTGAATTTTAAGGCAGTAATGAGAAGTTATCGTTTGAGCAGTTTGACTGACGTCTCCATTGCTGCTTCAAATTTTATCATCATCAGCTGCCATGCCTATATTTTAATCTACTTTATATCACACGTTCAGATTTCATAAGTGATGGACTAAATGAATCAGTCAGTTAATTTTCTTTTATTGCAGAGAATTTTCTTTTGAAACTTTTTGCCTCATCTAAGTTTCCCTCTGTGAAAAAGCAGCCAACACAATATTGTTTTATGATTTATTCAATCAACTTATTGAAGCCTTTGACTGTTTTGTGCTTTTATTACACATCGCTCTTCTTCCTCTGTTTTATTTTTCCTCGTCTCTGCTGTTGATGCTGTTACTGTTGACGCCTAAACACCAAACTGATGCCTTGAGAAGTGATCTGTACTGAGGGGGCGGGGAAGGATATCTTTTATTCAAAGGTCATTGTTTTGGCTGTTTGTTGTGTGGTTTACGATGGGAAAGCCTGAAGTGAACATGAACTTGTTTCAGTGCAAAAAGAGGGAAAAACATTACCATGAAAAACATATCTTTGAAATTGTGTGAAATCCTGTAATTGTTTGAATTTTCAAATAACCCAGAACAATTTGGGGCTTTTATTTTGGTGAAAATTGTGAATTGTTGGCCTCTTCATTGATCAGCCTTGAAGCAAAAATGTTCCCATCTGTTTGTCTCTCTGTTATCTTCGCCTCGAGCCTGTTGGAAGGTATGATTGCTCCTCTGCTCAGCACACACTCCAAGACACACACACACACGCGCAGGCATTCACATTGTCCTTCCTTTATTTTTTCACATTATCTCCTTTTTCATTGCCTTTTCTTTCTTACTCTGCCAGTTCGGGCTGTATCTGTCAATGGCGCACTGTCGTGCTTTGTAGTGGACCCACTTCAGGCACAGCTGTGCCTCACAAGAGCCCTCCGTCTTTCAATAGATATCGACAGGGGCCCTCTTTGTGCCTCTGAATCTCTGCCACTCTTCTCTTTTCTTCTCAGCGCACATCCCTATGTGTGAGTCCCTCTGTCTCCCCGCTTTTCTCTTCCTCTCTCCTTTTCATCAGACCTACATTTTCCCCTCCACTCTCTTCTCTACTTTGTTCTTTTTTTGGCTGCACTCTCCTGTTGAGTTTCCGTGTCCTCAGTAAGGACGCTACACATGGAGAGGTCAATACAAGCTAAAGTGTTTACAGCTCACCCTGTGCAATATTACAGATTCATTCACCTCTATACTGCTTATCCTGCTTTGAAGTCATTATTGGGGACGTGAGGTAGAAACATTTTTAATGGTTGGTTTTCCGTCAGTTTGTAATGCATTCATCGTTTTCTGTTTTAATTCTAATACACCTGTTGATTTGAGAACCTAATAATCAGTATATAACAGATGAAATTAATGCAATTGCAGAAAAAGAAAGGAAATGGGATATCCTGACTTTTAGGCACTCTCACTGTCAGAGTGCGATGTGATATTTTGGGAAGTTTGGGAATATTATTTAGCAGAGATAGTTTACACAGTTAAATCGTGAGTACAAACGATGCATTACGGCATTAGAAAATATTTGTATTTGATGAAAAGTCAAAGATATGAAAACATAAAGCTGACATTGTTGATGAAGAAAAAATTGTTACGTGTGAGACCATCAGTAGGCAGAAGCTGCAATTACGCTGTTGAGAAAACTGATTTCACCATTTGCAGCTTCAGTGATTTAACTTCTGAATAAATACATTCACAAAATATTCAACCTATTTTTGAATTGGCAGCCACTCTGATTGGCAAGTGTATTTATATTGCACCATTCAGACACAAGGCAATGCAAAGTGCTTTACAGAGGCACAGAAATACATTGAAAATAAGATATTAAGAAGAAATTTAAATTGCATTTAAAACACAATAAAAAAAAATGCAAGTAGGTTATGTTGCTTTAAAGAAGCATATAAATTCAAGACATTGAAATTACAGTTCCATATTGAATTTACTGGAAAGCCTGAGTAAACAATCATGTTTTAAGCCCTGATTTAAATGAGCTGACAGGTTTAAGTGTTCAGGACGTTTATTCCACATGTGGGGAGCAGAGAAATTAAAAGCTGCTTCACCTTTCTTGTTTATCTGATGAATGCTGAGTAAACCCCAAAAGACCTGAGAGGTCTGGATTGTTGTCTCTGACTGGCTTCTCCTCCATGGCAACGGCAGCGGGGGCTCATGGGTACTGTTAAATTTCGAGCTGTCTGCCATGCCAAGCCGATAAACATGACAAGTAAACTGAACTGTGAAATTGGTGGAGTGTCGCTTTTAAAATGATCAATTGCATTGTATTGATGTGGCTTCACCGAGGCTTCTAAACCACTGGAAACCCTTCATTAGTTACGAGCTGACAGTTATTGGAAAAAGTAAATGATAAACTGTAGCAGGAGATAAACAGCCCCAGTGTGTATAAACAGTAACATGGTCGAAAGATGTAAAGATCTGCAACAGAAACTTTAGCAAAAATTGTATTTGAAATGTTTCCTTTACTTGAGAATAAAACAACTGTGAGGAGCGTTTGATGTTTCTCATTGGACTTTTGAAGCTGTTACAGCTGTCAGCCACACCTCAGCTGCTTCAAGTATTCGAAACCCTTTTTCAGATCCATTCTTTGCTCCTCTGCTGCTAACAGCAGCAGGCAGGACTTTCAGGCCTGTGAGTGTTTTTAAAACTTTACTGTACCTCTAGCTATGGTTTTTTTTTTTTTGTACATTGAATGTTGAAAATGTTATATCTTATATAGAATGCATTACATCATATCAAACCTACTTTTTCTATACAATCAATAAATCTGATGTTGAAGATTGTATGACGGTGCTTTTTTCAACGTGTGTGAATATTTTTTTCTCAGGTCACTGAAGAGTCCCAACAGTCCAACTCAGCTCATAAGAAATTAGGTTTTACCCGCACACTGTGGTAATCCACAGTTTCTTAATGTAAAAGTTTTAGCAACCATGTTTCCTTGTCTCCTGTTGCCGTGACAACCCACATAAACCTGGTGTCACTGTGTGGCCTTGCTGACTCTGACACAGCTGTACTTCTGCAGCCTTTATTTTCTTCTTTACCTTCCATCTAAAAGCATGAGCACATCTTTATTGCTTCAACAGTAAAGCTGTGTCCCTTTTCTTCGGTTGTTTCGTGGGAATCACTGTTTCCAAAGTGTCTGCAGAAAAGCTCTGCAGGGAAATCACGGGGTTATCCACTCAGGCAGGGCTCGTGGTAAAAAAAACTAAAACACAACTCGACACAAAACATAAAACAAGGTACATTTAAACGGTATTAAAAGGTGTTTTAATTTGGAACATTTTACACAATGTTTTTGTAGAGCCGATTTCGATCACCAGCGGGACATACAGCAGCATTTCACACATGATTTGGGGGTGTGATTCACATCAGTTCCCTTTCATTTTTGGCAATTAAATTGAAACTGCACTTATAGTTAAACATTTAGGGAACTACACTTTATCACTTTTTTTTTTTTTTACAAGACTTTAAGTGTGATATAACACTCCTGTTATGCTAAACATATACACAAAGCTGGTCAGCTTAGTTTATCATTAAGAGTGTAAACAGTAGGAAACAAGACAGCCTGGCTCTGTCCAATAGTAACAAAATCCACCAACCAACAAAACTGAAACTTACTCACTCTGTTATCATTTGGTTAATCTGCAACATTTACCGTTAATGTGCTGAACTATTTCATGGTTTGGATTTTGTCCAGAAACCGGCTTGCTAAGCTAACGAGCTGCTGACTGCAGCTTCACGTTTACCTTCATTGACCTTTTGGTCTAATTGTCGGCAAGAAAGCAAGTAAGCATAATTTCCAAGACGTCAAACCGTTTCAAAAACATTTTAAAAGGTGTTCACAACTGTAGAAGTTTAAACTTCATCTCAAACCTTATAGCCTATATAAATGTTTTTCAGGGAGAATTCAGGCTCCCACTTCTCCGTTGTTTCTGTGTTTTATATTCAAAATAAATGCCATAAAGCTACAGTATAACAAGTTGAGATCATTTTGGGTTTTCATTCGAACGTCCCTCGTAACTAAATTGACAGATGATGACAAATTATTGAGGGAAGTTCTGCTGCATGTAAACCAACTGCGTATAAAATGACAAAGTCCTTCATGCTACATTTTATTGTACAGTTTGATTCAGTAATTGATACCTGAACACTTTAAGTGAACATAACAGGGGGGAGGTTGTTTCTATGAAAGGCTGCACATTAGCTATTGTGAAAAATGAATTTAGCAGTGAGTTACAGATGTTCTTCCTGCTCTACAGTGTACATGCACAAATAACATTAGTGAAACCCTGCTTTCATATATTGCCTGTGTCTACAACTACTGTACAGTCGTATCTTAGGTCATACTCTAATGCATTATGTTTCAATTAGCATGGAAATTGAACTACAAGATTTATAGAATAGTTAAAAAATTCTTTATTGCTCTGCTCAGCCATTTCCTAGTCTAAATTGCATCACGGCTGTGCCTACATTTCGGCGCTGTATCAACCAGTGACAGGTCAATTATAATTTCTTATCATCCAATATTCTCATTGGCTTTGTTATGCTGCTTAAAATAACTTCTGGGTATAAGGTCTATAAAAACCCACTACATTCTCTCTAAAAACATATTGATCTAATCAACCTTTTTGAAGAGACTGCCGACAAGCAGATTAAATAAAACAGTCAAATATGTGGATTGAGGACACTTTTCAAGGGTCAAATTTGTTTGATTATGGATTATTCTAACTACAGATTATAGGGGAAAGGGTTGGCAGTGTTTAAGGGTCCCAATAAATCAAACATGCCCTTTTAAAACACTGTAGGACATAATCTTTTAATGGAGAGAGTTTTAATCCAATTTTCTTGACCTAATTTTATGTTTTTTAAGGACTTAAATTGATCTTCTTAGATGGTCAGATGAAGTTTGATCTGTTCTTCTTTACGCAATTTCACTCATATGGATGAATTATCCTCGTTAAATGGCAGCTGATCAGTTCTGACAGCCTCCGATTTTCTTTGGTTGCTGTTCCCAAGTTGAATTTTTGCAGTTTGCAGATTTTTACTTTTGGCTTTATGTCTTTTTCAGAGAGCACAGGAGGGTACAGTATGTTCTTTGAAATAGAAGATGTGCAGTTTACAAGCCATCAAAGCATATGTGTCTTAAGATAACAGCTGGTTCTCTGCTGACAGCGAGAATCACTTTTGCTGGGTGGCGGGTTGTTCAGGTCGACAGTTTCTGAGGCGGGAACAGGTGGCGAGCCGATTTCCCTCCCAGTAGCCGGCGTCCTGGCCGTCGTGACAGCGACACTTGGTGCAGGAGTTGACCCACACGGGCTCTCCGGCAGGAATCACTTGACTGCGTGATGCGTCAGCATAGCAGTTAGGACCTGGAGGGAGCAGAGCAACAGAGGTAAGTATAGCTGCAGTCGAACAGACACTAAAAATAAGCAGTCTAGTGTTAGATATTGTGCAAACACACTTATCTCTGGATGCAAAGCATAAAATCAATAATGTCATAAACAAAACAAGACCATAAAGTGGCAGGTACATTACTGCATTTGAAATTGATGCTCAGTCCTTAAGGATAATTTCCATGCTGCCTCTGAGAAGCTCTCAGTGTGTGTTTACTTTCAACTTCATGTTAAAATGCTTTTTTTTTTTTAACATACCCTCCTTGCATTCAGGGCAGCACTTCCCAGGCTGGTAGACAGGGTTGACACATGGTGGAGGGGCACAGTCTGCAACTAGACAGCGGGCGATGCCATCACTGTCACAAGTGCACTGCTCACATTCTGATGGCTGGAAAAAAAAACACACACACACACACACACACACACACACACACACACACACACACACACACACACACACACACACACACACACACACACACACACACACACACACTGTTAGATGAGCATGGATCATTTTTATTATCTCATCAGGATTCAAATGGGAGTTACTCTTAAGTGTGCAGACAAATGGCATATCACAGTATTATATTTCTAGCTAGCGTCCCACACTCTCCTCATGCCATCTCAAAAGGGGGCGCCATCTGCCTCAAATTCCCTGCTCTTAACTGATTACATACCAGCATGCACTCATGTGGTTCAGGGTTTTGGATGGAAAGGCACTTGAAAAGATTTATCAAAACTTGACACACACATTTAGGAGTATTGTGTCCTGGAGTTTTGAAAAATATATGTGTGTGTATTTACAGTTTATTACAATTAAAGCCTCTTTATAGTTTATAGCTCTGCAGTGACATTTAACATATTTTTAGAAAAAATACTGATGACATAAGGGCGTTTGTCCTTTTCTTTTTGAAGACAGTACTGAGATATTTTTGACTTTCATTTACCAAGAAAAATAAGCTTACCCCAACTGTTGCGTAAAAGTTACAAGTCATTCCTCTAACTCTACCGTATGTCAGTGGTTTACAACCTTTTTGATGTCGAAATGAAACAATATTCCCTTGTGAACCCTGACTGCTTCATTTTAAGCATGTATCGATACTTGAAAATGTACAGGTTGCTATTTAGCAAACAAGGAAAACCAAAGAGAAAAGTAACAAAAAATAAACACCATCTTGTCTAGTAGAAACTTTTATGTCTATATTATTCTTAATTTAATTATGTGGTGACTTTAGGGGGAATTTTAGAAGAAAATGATGCCTGTAATATGATTCAACATAAGAAAAGATAGAGAAGCAAACTAATTTTAAGAGTATATAGGGTCATGCAGTCCCTATTCGTGTTATATCACAGTTCATCTATGGGAACTACCAGATGTTATTGTTTACCTGGAAGTTCTGCTCCAGCTCATAAACCACCCCTCGGTACTCACAACCGATCTTCTCGCACCTGGGGCAGCAGTCGGTGGGGTAGTGGCTGACATGGATGCATGCAGCCGGGAGAGAGGTGCACTCTGTGCGGGCACATGCGGAGCCCTCATCGGTGCACTCACACTGGGTGCAGTGATCGGAGTCCAGAAAATACCATTCCCCGACGTAATAAATGCTGCCATTGGCGTCGCAGGTGCTCTCCTGCTGTCCAGCGACCGAAAAACCAAAACCGGCTTGTGCGCAAAACAGAAGTGCCAAAACGGCCGTGCGCATTGTGCGCTCTCTGAAAACCTTTGCCATATTGTCTCTGATGAATCGCCTAGTCCAAAATAGAAAGTTAACACACACACACACACACACACACACACCAGTGAAGTAAAACGTCCAGTGTAGTCCAGCTGGAGTTTGGTAGATATATTACCCAAGCTTACAAGGATGTTTAGTTTGTTACATTGTTAACGCAAAGGTCCTCGGGGTTCCTTCAGTGCTCCTTCGTCAGCGGCCTGCAGGCTCACTTCTGCAAAGAGCCCGGAAGGGAGTGGAGGTTGGGGGCAAAGAGAGGGAAAGTTGTACGCAGTGCTTTCCTGAGAGTTCACACACCAATCCTCAGCTGAAGTCTGTCCCTCCCCTAACACACATTAGACCTTTACAGGTGGCCTCGTGTGTTTCTCGTGGGAAGAATATTGTGTTTTTCACTGATGAAAAAGGGGTAGAATCTGTATTCAGCTTATTTTAGATATGTTGTAGAACATTTTATATTTTATGTTTTATCTTGATTTAAAAAAAAAAATAAAAAAAAAGTGAACCTTGAATAAATGAGGATTGTTGAGACCAATCTCGCGATATCTCTCCTTAGCAACTGGAATGTTTACCCTGGATACCATAGCTTTACTGAATACAAACACAAGGACCCGACTCAGGTGAGTGTTTGTTTCCCTGTTACAGCAAACAAAAACAAATATATATATATATAGTTTTCTGCCGTGTTTTATTGTTTTACCCTCGGGGAGTTGAAGCACAACCTGTGAACACTGTGCTTTTGTGAAACGGTGGCTTTACAAGTCACAGGTGGTCTGGTTGCTACAATGAATTATGACACTAAATTAGCTTCGACTTTCTACGTCAGTTCTTTTCAACACGGTGAACAAAGCTTAATAAGTTAGCGTGTGTGTCTGCAACTATGCAACCTGAAGATATGTTAAGTGTTTGTCAGTGGTGGACAAACAAGAAGTAGTTAGATCCCTCAGCCATTCAAAGTGTTAAAGTATGGAAGTATTTTATAAAGTTATAAGTACTTGCAATGTATTAATGTGGTCAGGGTAAAAAAAAATTATTATTATTTTTTTTTTTTTAAGTGCTGCAACAATTAGGCCATATCTGGTTAAACATTTTAGTTATTTCTCAACAAAAAGGCCTCAGAAAGTGACAAATGCAAATTCTTAATGGTGGCGATTTGATGATTATTTTTTCCCCCCCATGTGTAGGAATGTACTGAACATGTTTGGGTTTTGGACTGTTAATCAAATAAAACAAGCTGTCTAAAATGAACGGGTACATTCAGGGTCATTTTTTTCTCAATGGCTTTATGATTAACTTTGCATAGCCTACTAAATTCTGCAGCAATATAAACATTTTTTTTTTTTTTTCATGTAAAATCATAATCAGCAGGCAAAGTAACTCCAGGACAAGGGGATACTGCAGCTTTCATATAGATGATATAGTGGTTAAATATATATATATATATATAGTTAAAAGTATGTTGTTGTGTTTATATGTTTCTGCAATTCATTTTTATGCTTTTGACCCTAGATCTCCACTCATATGTGTTCACCTGATGAAGGCCAGCCCTGGTGCCCTGGCCAGTCCCTCTGGAGCCTGATCGCTGAGCATGTTTCTGGGACGGAGCTGCCGAAGATCTGTAAAGCCCTGGGCCCCTCCCTAGTAGGCATGTACACAGAGGTGCACGCTGAGGTGAGAGGGTCTTTGTCGCTCCAGTGTTTGATGTCATCTGAGTACAGTACCTGGCTTTCAACTTGGAACATTCCTCTTCGCATTCGGCAGATAAAGCGTGTTTTATTATTCCTCTTTTTTCACACTTCGGCCTGTGGTCTTATTCGCTCAAGGAATTAAGAGACTGGGTCTGTTTCTAGGATTCCACAAAAATACCACCACCGCATCGACAAGAATTTCCTTTTGGGCAGAGTGAATCCCAAAAATTGCTTAGTTAAGCATTCCTGGCTGAACAATTTAAGAACTCTGGTCTAAGGCTGTGTAAGTAGGCTAGTTTGGCTGCATATATTCATTAATTACAGTTTCCAGACTCCATAATAAAAGTGAAATGTGGGTTAACTGGCACTGTGCCACAGTGAGGTCCAAATTTGAGCCAGACAGATGTCAATATTTATTCAGGGCCAGCTAAACTCTCAGCCCCCAAAGCCCCTTGCATGGTAAGCACTCAGCACTGGCAACTAGACTTCATACAAGACAGACTTGCAGGATTGATGAGCAAAATGTGAGCTAAGGTGAAATGATCAAAATGTTAATTTGAAGAGGAAATAATTTAGAGATAAGTCTGCTGGAACATTTGAAAGAGTAACAGGATGACTCTGTCAGAAATCATCAATAGAAATCTAAGAAGAATTAAGAAATCTAATCAAATATTTATTCAAACCTAAGTAAATTGTTCAATATGAAGCTGATCCTGGCTGTGTTCAAAGTCATGATTATTTTTACTGTCTATTATTTTCACATTTTGGAAATTAATTCAGTGATTGATCGCTCCTTATGAAATTTAAGAAAGAGTCGCATCATCAAATGTCTTGTTTTGTCCAACCAACAATCCAAAATCCTAAGATATTCATGGTAAAAAAAACCAACAACAGTTGAATGACTATAAATAATCATCAGTATAGTTGCAAATGAATGTTTTGTCAGCTGACTTATTTATGAATATATGAAACACAACAGTACACTGAGAATACATAAATGGTTGACCTTAAAGCGAAGTGTGTAAATACATGTGGCCTTCTGATGGAACATTCCTCTCTCTTACGTGAGAGGTTATACTTCTGTACTTCAGATCAAGTTGGTTGTTGCAGATTTCACACAGGCACAAAGGATTCCACTTAACAGCCCTTTCTGTAGAAAAATTCAAATTGATGAATGTGCTTTTTTCTTTTTCTCACAAAATCCATACACTCCACGTCTCGCCGTCCTCTCTCATCGGCCGTCTCCTCCTTCTGTCTGTGTTTTTCTGCTCTCCTACCTTCTGCCAGCTCCTCTCCTCTTCTGTTTACACAAGTACTGAAATCTCTCCATCTGCAGATCAGCGCTCCTCTCTGCAGTGCACCAACGGGCAGAACAACACCTGGACATAGTTTGTCTCAGCTCTCAAGTCATGCCATGTAGATGCTGGCCACATTTTCATTCTTGGCAGCTTATATGTGAAAGCCACATGAGTATTACTCTGCAGGTAAAGGCATGCAAGGCTCCCTTTCTCACATACACACCGTCAAGGACTCAAACATATTAAATCACAGTTAAATAAATGTCTTTTTTTTTACATAACAAAGATTGGGTTTAAAGTACAATGGTAGAGAAACATCAAAACAACAATGCAGCCAGGTTGACGCAGAATAATTGAGCTCATATGCTGACACACTTCTGCCTGCACACACAAACTGCACACACACACACACAGAAAGAGGCCCACTAAGCTCAGTGAGTCAGGGGGTCGGTATAACAGGGTTAGAGAGGCTAATCCTCAACTGTTGATAAGACTGTTAGCAACACATATTCTCCGACTCGGCTGTGTGTGTATGTGCATGTTGGCATATATGTGTATGGCGTGCCTGTGCGCGTGCTTATGTGCGTGTGAGACTGTCAGTATTGCTATAATATTTCTTCACCTCCAGTTCAACGTATTCAGTGGCTGGCTGTAAAGCCGCCAGACGGAAAGAAAGACTTAGTCTGAGAGCTTTGAGAAATTTCCAGGGACGAAAACAAAGCACAGAGCGCCTTATTCAACTCTCACGCTTCTGCACGCAGGTTTCCCTTCAGTTATTACATTCACTCTGAGGTGGCTCACTTCGTCTTCTCTTATTTTTTTTCTCTCCTTGTCCGCCTATCTGCACGTCTTTGTCTGTTTCTCTTGCAGCCATGTAATGAATTCCGTCCCTCAGCGAGCCCCTGTGCAAAGTAATAGCAGCTCTGCCTGCGACTCCTCCATTCCTCAGCGCTGCCATTCCTCCCTCCATCAAGGTCCTCATTGTCTAAGGTAGTTGGATCAGAGGAAATATTAGACTCTTCAAGTCTCCCTACAAGGCCAATCTCTCTGCGCCTCCCCCTAAGCTCTCCCTCATTCTCTGAATGAAAATGAGCCCTTTCAGCTAAATGTATTCTTCAATCCAATTTAAATAATTCAACATAATAGCTCCTGGTTGGTTCTTTTAACTGACATGTTTCAACAGTGCTCTCAGAAAATAGCTCCTGGATGAGATCAGCGGTCTCGCAGCTGAGGGGAGCGGTTCAAAATAAAATCCGGGGACAACTCGTTAGCCAGTGAGTCATGAATCCTCTAACATAAACACCTCAACAACCCAAAGACACCGGTATGATAGGAAACGGCTCGCGAGTGTGTGCACAAGGTCGTGTGTGAGTGGACTTGCACACATACATACAAAAAAGATCAGAAGTGGTGTTTTTGGTATCCCCCAGTATATTCCTTTGAAGAGGAGACTCTGACTGCAACCTGGCAGAAATGATCTGCAGGCAACAGGTGTGGAGGTGTTAATGGTATCCAGACTTTATTGAAACACAAAGCACTCACATTAAAAGCCACCTGGACTCGCAGCACACAGGGCTGCTTCTCGAATGACCCACCTAAAAGTATGTTGGTATAATTCGTTGTCTATTGCAGTGTTAAAGCATGTTAGCGTGGTGTCGTGTTTTCAGATTCACACAGCTTTCTTGTTCCCGTGCATCTTATAAGCTGTATTGCCTTCAGTTTCGAGAAGACATTGTCAAATGTTCACAGCAGTTTTACAGTAAACGAGGTCTTCCTGACACAATGACAGCCCTGAACATCTTTTCACTGATGGAAAGTCAAGAGAAAAATGCAGAGAAATCGCTGCAAAAAAAAAAAAAGGTGCCAGCGAAGTCTGCTGTCCACGCTGCTTCAGAAGAGCAGTCCACTTATCATTTTCTTTCTATTGACAGAACAACATCTTCAGAAGGTTGATAAGTATAATCTGTGGTAAACCCTTGCAGGCGGAGATGTTGCACAAGATGTGGCAGGAGAGCCAGCGAGGCGAAAACCAAGGCAGCAGGGCAGAGATGCCGTTCCCACGTCAGCAGGGCTCACCTCTAGCTGACCCCCCCGCAGTGAAAGAGCTGCTGAGAGCTGAGGTCAAGATGTTGCTGCAGACGCTCAGAGAGAGAGCCACCAGGGGTGGAAGGTACATTTAACATCCCACTTACACAGCTTTACTGTACATTATTAATGAAGCAGGAAAGTGGTTATGTTTTTTTTTAAATGTAACAGAAAAAAACATAACGGGTTTAATCTATTTCTTTTTATGAAGCAGAACCACTAGTGCCAGTGTGACTATAGGATTTTTACATAAATGAACCTAAACACAACACAAATTGTGTCTTATTTATTTGCTATTATGATAACAGTCAAATGAGAATAAAGACAATAACAAAAAAAATAAAATTACAATAGACAGACCAAACTTTTACACCACAGTTTCCCTGAATCTAATGTTACATTCTCAGACCAAATTCTCAGAATTGGTCACTTTTTCAACTTTTCACTTTTTCAGCAGTTCGGTTGCAAACATATAAACAGTCATTACATTCATTCAAACAAAAAAAGAAGCAATTATCTCTCTTCTCAGACTTTTTAAAATGCATTTAAGAGATTTCTTTTTCCAGAACAATGGTCTAAACTGAGCACAACTCTTTTGTTCTGCTTTTTCACCAACACAAGAGATAATCAGTGAAGACCGCTGTCTCACACTCTCTGCGTCATTTCTTCCCCAAACAAAGAGCGCCATAAAATGTTATATTGTGTTCCTGTGTCAGTTACAAATGGGATGGGAAAGCAGAGGAACAAAAGGTTGTTTTTTTTTTTTGGAGGAGGGATGTTTGAAATTGGTTGGGAATTGTGGAAGGAGGGAGACATGCATTCCTATCTAAATGGTAATTTAGAATTAAAGTCAGCGGTAGCTATAATGGACTTAAGATATGCTCCGTATTAAACGAGAGCTAAATTCTTATCTTAAAATTGTTTGTGTGCGGATGCAATAACTTAAAAGACATAGAATGAAGACAGATTTATATCCACTTGTTTGTCAGTGAAGAGCTCACTGGGAGACAACAAAGAGGCACTCTGGCTCTAGATAGGATGTACAAGTGTGTGCAAGTGTGTGTAAGTCTGCGCATGTTTAAGCCAGTACCTATCCCAGCAACTGGCTCGCTGCTGCGAGGAATGTTGCCCCGTGACACCTCTCTGGTTTTAGACCTTTTAGAAAAAGCACAATATAAGATGGATTCTTCTCCGTTTTGTGACTCGCCATTTATTGCCCGTCAATTTGTCGACCGCCTTATCACTGGGATTTTCTTTTCTTTGCGTGTCTCTGTGTTTTTGTGCTGTTCAGCTGCAGGCGGCTGTTTATTGCCTCTTGGGTATATGTGTGGGCTTGTTTTGTTTTTGTCGTTATCAGGCAGGTGTAATATTTACCATGTTTACTATTCAGCATGTTCTCGTGATAAGGCCACAGACTGTACAGCCCAGTGTCGCAGCAAAGTGGAATGAGACGCACGTCACATGGCACAGGTCATGTGACGAGGTACAGATGTCCTGAAGTCATGAATGAGAAGCGGGTTAAGATGGTTCAGATGGGCAAAATACTCAAACTTTCACACAGGACACCGTTTTGAACCCAACAGAAAGTGATGTGAAGTTGCTAAAAGAAATCCTGTCCTGCGCAAATAGATTTTGTGCCTAACCTTGACCATGTGGTTTTGTTTTTGATTTCCTAAAACACATTTGATGTCCAGGCAAGGCAAAGCCGTAACACCCGACATGCTGTCCTCCAGTGGCGGGTGCATTACGCGCTTTGGCGTGACACAGGGACGCATGCAACCATTGGCTAACTTTCACAAAACATGCATTCAGTTGGACAAATGAATGTCCGAACCAGATCTAATGACAATCCATCCAATATTCGTTGAAACAGTGACGGGAAACTTGAGGGGAGGACTTAAAAACTCACCCTCTGAGCACCACAAACGCTTGTTCAACATTTTTACGGAAATCCATCCATTAGTTGTCGAGACTGACAGACCAACTCTGCCGTTCCTACAGACTCACTGCTCGCATGGCTGAAAACTGTCAGCTCCATTATCACTAACAGTTGCAGCAGTGTTGCTGTTGTCATTATTTAAGACTTCCCATAACACAGTCTCTTACAGAATCTAGTCAATGCATCAAAAGAAATATAAGGTGCTTGTTGTGACAGTTCAGTTGACAGGGATTTATTTTGAAGTAATCTTTATAGTCGTTTTTTTTTTTTTTTTTCTGGATAGCAGCAAGGCCTAATGTTTAAACTGACAACCCAAGGCTACAGGTCTGATGCCCAAAACAGCTTATTAAAGTGTCAGTGAGCAAGACACAAACCGAAGCCTCACTTGCTCGCACATCACAAGTCACTCCTGTAAGGTGCTGTGGCTCGGATATAAATGGATTATAAAAAGTTCCATTCAGACTGAGAAATGTAGCCCATTGTTGTAGGCTCCGTGGGAACAGTGCCAGAAAAAGTGTTGGTGCCACACAGACTGTGCCAGCACAAATCGCCTTTTCTCTTTGAAGTTGGCTTCACTATAGTTGTTGACCTTGATGCATGGTACTGTGTGTATGTGTGTGTTTCAGGCCTTTGATCGTTCAATTAGGCTAAGTCCCAAGAGCGTATCAGCTGAATGGCTTTCAGAAGTAAACCCAACACACTTCTCCCTAATAAGACTTCCACTTAATAATGTACCACAACCCTGTTTGTCAATTTAGTTCGATTTAATATGCTTTGCTGGCATGGAAATTGAAACAGCATTGCCAAAGTATCAAGATAGAGACAATAATATTTCTCTCTCTCTCTCATACTCTCTGGAAATTGTTACGTGGTTGTGTATCAGTTTGATTTGATTTCTCAGGCATGTTAGCGAAGAATACTTTGTCTAACAGAACTAATTTCAGCAGGAACTGCTGACTCGTGTTTTTCCTGTGATTTGAATCCTTCATATGAGGGTGCGGGTGGGTGTGTACCTTGTAAAAGTCAACTGATTTATCTTATTGGCCTCCTCCTGTGTGGTCCTGATGCTCTGACCATTCACCACATGTTCTCACACACACACACACACACACACACACACACACACACACACACACACACACACACACACACACACACACACACACACACACACACACACACACACACACACACACACACACACACACACACGCACACACTTGCTCTCACGCACAGCTCCATGTCATTGTTACAAAGATGCATTTTCCTTCTTGACAATAAAATAAGTGTCACCCACCTGCAGCTACCTTTGAGATAATACAGAAAATATAGTGTTGCTCCTGTTTAACCTTTCTGCCTTGAAATGTGTTTTGTTCTGTTTTGCTTCGTGTTGTTTTGTTTTTGGAAGATGATGATTTTTCGATGTTTTAAAATGTAGGGTAAGGGCTCAGCTCTGCCTGACAAATCTCAGTGCACTTATGGATTTGAATAACCATTTCACAGACCGTAGTACAAACACACACATTTAGATACAGTTTCACAATCCCTCACACACATTTGCAAATCATTTTGCTACATCAATACCCCATGGTATAGCCTTTACAGAGGAAAAAAAAATTAAATTAAATAAAGGCAATACAAATAACATTAGAATGAAATAACGGCTGTAAAATATTTGCATCAGAAGCCAATCTAAAGATGTTACTTTAAAGATATCAACACTTTCAGACGCTCTAAGGCCATTGCGTTGCCATACATACAGTTAAGTGACTTCTGTAAAGGCTCAGTATTTGTCTCTGCTATTGATGTTATAGAGATGGTGAGGAGCTCCTGTTTCAGTACAAACATGAGGCCGTAAACTACGCCCTCGGTCACCGTGACAGCTGTTACAGTAACTGTACCAACCCTGCGAATACTGATAATGGAAGCAGGTTAGTAACACTGGTGAGACAGAAATGATGCAACACTTCTAATAACGCAGAAAATGTCTTTTAAAATCTTCTGTTGCCTACTCTGTTCATCTGTTCTCCTTCAGGCCAGGCTCTCACGATTCAGGCCTGTCCAGTGGGGAAGATGCGATTGAAGCGATGAGCGACAAGCTGAATGTCACTGAAATAGACCAAGTAGTCGACCGCCTCAGGTGAACTGCAGTGGTGCCCTTCTTGTGACTCCTTTGCAGCTCCTTTTAACGCCGTTCCATGTCAAGGATTCCAGAGGTCTGACAGTATTTGTATAAGATTATAATATAATATATTCGTAACAGTGTTAACAGAACGTGACAAAGTGAACAGGGGCTCCCATAGTGATGAACCTAAAGAGATTATTTGTATTTGCAGCTTTAACCTGCTTACAGAGTTTCTTATCATCGTTCAGCTGCACATAACTTTACAGTTTAGGCTTACTCGCTGTCATGTAGCGTGTTTTCTGGCCACATCAGGCATCTGTTTGCAGTTCAAAAAGCTCTAAAGCCCCGCTGTCCTCGTCCCACTCATTATCAAACAGCAGTTACACTCAGTCAGCGACCAGTTGGTAAACATAGTTGAGTGTTTAGCTGCTAAAAGGCCAAATGTATCCATCAGAAACTGAAAACTGGAAACTATAAACAGCTAAATGTTGCTCTGTGTCTGCTGGAAGTTCAGAAGGTTCACCGAGGTAATATTACATCAGTTTCACAACTTTTTCTTTTGCTGCCCCCAAGTGGCAAAAATTGGCACAGGACATAGGATTTGATTATCAAATATTGATTGAAAAAAAAGCACATTTTAAAGACGTCAGAAAAAAAAAATTTAAGCAAGTGAAACATGTTTTTGAAGACTAAACTAGAGGCCCTTTGTGCACCGTTGTGCAATTGCAGTGAATCATTTGCAGGCAGTCACAGTCTGCTGACAGTAGAAGAAGAAATAGAATTGGCTCGCCAATCAGAACAGCACAGAAGACGGGGAGAACAACAAAGGGCGATGGGCCGAGGCTAGAGAGGGAAGGGGGAGTACTGCCAGAGGAGTGTTCTATTTTTTATTTTTTTTATCTTTAATGTGACCACATAAAACTGTTTTTGTGACCCCTTGGCAAGTCCCAACCCCCAGGTTGAGAACACCTTCCGTGTATCAACCAGCACAACCACAGGATATACAGTATATACAAACCGAGTAAACAACAAATGTTGCACTGGTACAGACATAAAGAATGAACTCTTGCTGTATTGTATATTTGTAATATAAACTAGCAGAGACACATTGTGTGTATTTTGTCATAAATGACATAGTAAATATGCATTCTCCTTAAGTCTGGAAGTGAGTTCCTCTCAGCTCTCCTCTTTTCCCCATTTTCCCCTTAATTTTCCCTCAACTCTTCTCTTTGGCTTCTGTCGCCTGCCTTCCTGCATCCCTCCTTTTCTCTCTCCATCCCTCACTCTGAGGCCTGCAGGGCAATGCAGTCCCTGGAGCTACCTTGGAAGAACGCCTCCTTCTCTCCCTCTCTGTCTCCCCCTCTCTCTCTCCCATTTCCTGACTAGACCAGAACAAAAGATCCCATTGTCAGAAAATGGATCCCAGACCAGAGATGGCAGAAACCTCTTTTTCATTTGAAAGAAGTGTATAAAGTCTACTACAGTTATGTAACCAGAGAAGGAGGAAGTGTAGAGGGAGAGAGGGAGAGAAAAGAAAAATAGGACACTGTTTCCTCAGTACCTTATGAAAACTGAAGAGGATAAACTGAGCAGTGCACCTATTCTGTTCTTACTGCCTCAGCTGTGTGATGGGTTTGTTCCATTTATCTCATCCAGGTCTGTCCTGAGTGGGGAATGTGAAAAGTTGACCAGACTGATAAAGCATTTAAAGGTAAGAAGAACAGGATGGACAACAGACAACTACCAAAGGAATCTTTAACCTTCCTTGTTTTTCAGTTACAGTACAATTAATGATCCAAATCCTAAGATTATTTATAGGAAACTGCACTAAAACCAAGGCACTGTATAGACCTATATAGATGTCGCTGTAGATCAATTTTACCCTTCCATACACTCTATACATTACAACCTAGTAATCCTGATTTGCCTGGATAGTGTGTGTATATTACAATACACTGCATGTACAATATGCTTTTCCCTCAGGAATAAGTGTACCTACTTCGCTCTTAAATTTGGAGTTTACCCGACGTTTTCTTTAAACAGGTTTTTTTTCCACTTGTAAAAATACATTGTCTCCAGTTGTTTGATTCAGTTTGTATAATGATCAGTTTATACTTATAACATCTATAAATCATGTATTCTACACAATACTGATCCCTTCTATTAGAAATACACTGACTTCTTAAACCAGAGGCTCACATTTTTCCCAAAACAAAACACAGTGTTTTGGAAAGTTTAATTCCCTCTTTGGACTCCATCAGGTAGATTTTCTAATTCTATTTTGGCACTGAAACTCTGCCAAGGTGTACATTTACACTAACACACATACATGCACACACACACACACACACACACACACACACACACACACACACACACACACACACACACACACACACACACACACACACACACACACACACACACACACACACACACACACACACACACAGAAAGTCTGCAAGGCCTGAGTCTAAACTCTCTTTTTTTCCCCATCTGTCTGGCCAAGAGTTGTTGCAGTGCTGGGTAAGCTCGATCTCCATCCAATCACTCAAATGACATACAGACACATTTAAGCACACACACACACACACACACACACACACACACACACACACACACACACACACACACACACACACACACACACACACACACACACACACACACACACACACACACACACACACACACAAACAAAAGGCAAATCAGGGGGGGTGAAGACGCACACATGCCTTCATGTCTACAATCTGGCTACACTGTCTGGCATTATGAAAGAAACTCAGCAGAGGAGTTTAGCCAGATGTAGAACTTTTCTGCAAACCAGATGTGTACATTATCTCTTTGTGCCCTCAGTTTGTGTTTATGACTGGAAGTATCATTTTTCTTGGAAACAATAAAGATGTAAAAAAGGAAATCGAAGCACATAATGCTGTATAGTTCTATAAATTTAACATTTTTGTTAAGAACCAATAGTGATCATAGTGAGTGTCATTGTACCTGCTGCACGAAGGGCTACTTATATTATTAAAATTTTGCTCAGTCCTACTAGAAATATAAACAAAACAGCACACGTAGTGTCTGTGGAGGCCATCATCCGCCTTTTTACTGTCAATAAAGTAAAACTGGGTGTAGGAGAGTGAGGAGGGGACATTTATTAGAGTTTCCTGTCCCAAAGGTTGGTTGTTCCAGCCTCTAAAGCCTGATGCTGTGAAGCTATTTGTAGTTTTTAAAAGGTATTCCTCTATAAGGTTTTGTGTGTAAATAGACATGTCATCAGTTTTCATGCCCGCAAGGAAATTTTCTACTTCCGTAAGTGGCATGGACTCTGTGTGCACCTTGAGTCGCTGCAGTGTTAAACTATGTTTAAGCTGCTACTGTGCAAGACATCATTTCCTTATTAACTTTAATAACTCAACAGTTCTTGGAAGGAAGGACCGATTTTTACTTTTTACTGGAATATAAATCTTTAAGAAGTTCAATTATCTCCCAAAGTGGACATTCACATCAAGCGATCGGGTTCAAAGTTTTATCTAGCCACACCTGCTGAGACCGTCAGAAAGGAATATACTATAAAGCAGGCTTAATAGAGGAGCTAGTGACCATTAAAGCCATGAGGCCCGGCAACTGAAAAGCGAAGACGTGACAAAAATGTCAGAAAGTCTTCAGTCACCAGTTCGCTGCTTCAAATTCCCAGTTCATAAATGTGCTCGGAGGAGAAAATCTTTTTTTTTTTTTTAATCTAAAATGAAAGATTTTACAGTGAAAGAGCAGAGAAGGAAAACATTTGAATTTCCAAATCCCATTTCTTATATGATTGTTCTCATCTATTTTGCGTATTTTAAGGGCACATGTTTTGCATTTTTTGTTGTTTTTGTTGTTAGTCACAAAATGGGAAGAAAATGTGTTAAATGCTAAGAAGTGTTGTTGTTGTTCGTGTTTTAAGTCAACATGATATAAATGTCCTGCCGAGCTCATCCACCGCCACCATGTCTGACACAGCTGAGATTGCTATTGATTTTGTGTTATTCAGAGCAGTTAAGTTATATAGTTTTTGAAAGAGTTATTAAATAGAGACACATCAGGCATTTAAGGTTTGATACTGAATGATCTAATTGCTTTTTTTTTTTTTTACTGCTGCATGTGGCAACCAATCATAAATTGGTTCTAAACACAACCATAATGACCCATTTTCTCTTAGCAGGAGCCTCGTATGGCCACTTGGGCCAACGCCAAAAAAAACACCTCTTAAAGACGGTCGTTAAAAGTAACTCGCAAGTGTGCGTTGAGCGTGAAGTCGGTCGAGTGAGAAAATTGTAGCATCCCATCACCCTGAAGCTGTGAAAAGTATGTCAAAATATCCTGGACTCTAAACTGTAGGCTGCTGCTTTACATCATCAATTCACTTCCACTGTTACTAAGTAAATATCCTCTAAATCAGAGGGGTGGACACAGTCTGGTGGTTAGGAGACGGGATGACTCCGGCCTCTGCTTACTTACTTAATCTTCAGGCCACACTGCGCTCTCCTGTCCTTTGCTACATGTTGAGTTCCCCCACAAGTTAATTTAGGCCAGCTCATTCATCATAGATGGAGGAGCGCATCTCGGTGCGGGCTTCGACGTACGACCTGGGCTTCCACACGGCCCGGACATCACAGTCACCTCCGACTTCTTGCTGGAGGGGTTCGTCGCTGCAGTCGACCGGCATGATCCGCCTTTGATGCATTTTTGCTGGTCTAAACTGGGCAGCGATGGACCGATTACGGTTCAGGTGATGAATGAGAACCGCTGAAGGTGCTTTCCAGCTGTGAGTGGTTGTCACAGCAGCTGCTGCCTTTCAGCTAGCTGTTTTGTGTTTTGCATTTGCAGCAGCAGGGAGGAGCCCGAGCACCGCTGTTCAGAGCTGGCTGCAACCAGCCTCGTAGAATCATCTCAACATGCAGATAAACGGAGCAGCTTTTAGCTTTAAAGTTACAGCAGCCAGAGAAATGGTTCTCAACTGGTGGGTCACGAACCCAAAAATGTGTCACAGGTCTATTTTAAGTGGATTGCCACATCAGTAGTTATATTTCTAAACGGGTTTATGATTAGATAAGTCTGCCTATTTATTTCACATGTCACAGTTCAGTGTCTAAACCTGGAACTTGAACGTCATTAGTTTAAACTTGTTTGTAACTCAAGATAAGTCTGGCTTTTTATTCCATCAGGGGTTTTTAACCCTTGTTGCTCTTTTGATGCGCTTTTTCTTTACTACATGTTTTTAGCACTTTTTTGCGTGAATAAATTGAATTGGTTGAAAAAATTAAAACACTTGGGTTGCGACCTAATGACAAAGGACAAATGTTGGTTCTAAGGGTCGACAAGTCAAGGAACCACCGAATTAGCTTCTGTATGATGACACGTTACCATCATTTATTATACAAGCATTGACTTTATGTGGTCAAAATATAATCTGAAGATGGACACTAGACCGTAAGCCAGTTAACATGTTTACCAGATAGTTAACATGTTTTATTTACTAGCTTATGGAATAAAACATGTTCATTGTTTGGTTGTAGTCAAACGAGAGGAGTTTGTCTGACCGGAACCAGCAGAACCATCGCGAGATAATGAAAAGATGGCAGCTGTACTGGTTTCAGCTGGATTTTGGAGAAGGATCAGTGATTCTTTGCATCAGCTGATGGAGAGTCCGTGTATGTGCTGTGCTGAAGTGGATTTAGGTTCTCATGTATGAGAATAATCACCAAGACATCCAGTGTTTCCTAAAATATCAGTAAGTCTGTGCCATAGTCATGAGTTCAATCCCCACATGGATCACAAAGCCTATTTTCAGAATGTGTGCTTTGGAGTTGTTTTAGATTCCAGTCACTTCACTGTCAGAGAAATCGCGCATACTTCGTCTGCAGCTCTGAAAGACAACACCGGGAGGTTTGGGTTTGAATCCCGCTGGGACAACAGACCAAAACACGTGTTTTAACTGTCAGTCTCCAGGCTTGTGGGTATGTTTGGGTACATGTGTGTATGCGTGTGTGCGCGTTTTTGTAATGGACTATATAGTCTGTGGTTGCTATCAAGACTCTCATTAGCATTTGTGCTGTTGTAAAATGAGAAGAGGACTCTGCCAGTCACACACAAACAAACACACACACACAAAGACACACTTTGCAATCAGTGAAAGCTTTTGACACACACACACGCACACACACACACACACACACACACACACACACACACACACACACACACACACACACACACACACGCACACACACACACACACACACAAGCATACAGAGTGCTATGGTTTTCATTTGCTATGGATATAAATATTTGAGGCCAAATTATGATGGAACACTGCTGTTCAATCGTTTAGTGGTCACACACACACACACACACACACACACACACACACACACACACACACACACACACACACACACACACACACACACACACACACACACACACACACACACACACACACACACACACACACACACACACGTACACATTCCTTTCCTCTTTCTGCCTTTGTTATTTTTATCCTTGTTCCTTTGCTATTGCCATATTTAATACATTTACCTCCTATTTTTGCTGTGTGGCCTAGTTTTTTGTATTGTGTTGAACCGCACTGAGCTGTACATGAAAACTGACGGGTTAACAGAAGCTCTCAAGTCTCTTTCTCTCCTGTGCTTTGTGTTTTGCAGGGAAACTTCAAACATAAGTGTGTATTTAAGAAATCTGAACCTTCACTTGCAGGTAAGTGTAAATTTAGGAATTTGCTGCCATCTGCTGGTAAATTATTGTTTAACACAAAGTGTGTGACAAAAATTGTCCACTTTATAATTTAATCTTTAGCTAAGTGAATACATTTACTGGTGGAAGTCCTTCCGAAACATATTTATGAATTAAAAAGCAGATGTAAGGGACCCTGGCAAATTGTACAGTATCCCATCAGCTAACTGGCATAGAAAGTAATTAGAGCACAAAGGGGGCAGTCTGGGAACAACAGTAACTCAGCTCTGATTCTAGTTACTTGACATTTAGTCATTTTTCTCATCCTATTTTCTTATTCTTTTCTCTCGGTAATGTTTAGACGTAACGATGGATGTATCGGATAGTGTGTTTCAATCATTTTTCAGACCGTTTCACATTTTAGATCTTTCGTGTTTTCAAATGTGTAGAGCTTAGAGAGCTCAGAGGAGCCATACAAATGGATTTGGAGCTCTACCCATCGTCATTTGAAGCCTCGTCCCCTCTGCCTGTGAAAGGATTGAAAAACAGTCTCAGGTTAGTATTTCTTAATACGAAGCACTACATAATTAATACTGAAACAGCTGCTTCACTGTTCTTCCTGATGTGTGTCTTCTTTTTCCATTCAATCTCTCTAAATGCAAGCATGATAAAGGCTATTGATTTATAGCATAACACCATTTCAATAAACGCCCGCGGTGCATTTTACTTTGCTTCTTTTTGTTGTCTTGATGTGAGAAAATATTTCTTGATTTGATTCCCTTTGTGATTTCTTTTCCCCCCAAAAGCGCTGACACTCTGCAAGCTGTAACTCCCCCATCAGTCTTAAGACCACATCCACCTCCTCCTCTGTGCCATCCTAAACCCCGGCCACCAATTGGATTTCCTCTCACCAAGACCACTTTATCCAAGACTCATAGTCAGCATAGAATCACATCAGCTTCCAATAAGTCCAGCAAAACACCGACCTGCGACAGGATGGACACTTCTGGGAACGTAAACAACCTCCTCGTCTTTGACCAGATAAAGGTTAAAAGCAAATACCCCTGCAGTTTCTCTCCAGAGCAAGAATGCATTGGTCTTCGCCCCTGGATCGCAACCTCACCCATCCACAAAAGACATTTATCGTCACATCGCAGTCTTCAGAGCCCGAAAGCTGAATGCGATTTGTCACCACAAAGCGAGAGAAAATGCAGCCCTGCCTGGAGGTCAATAAATATCAATATCACCCCGCCTGCTCCTCCTCTCCGTGATGCAGGCAGTTTCAGCAGCAATCGTGCCGACTATTCTGTGTCAGCAACAGGGAAATCAAGGTCTCACAATGGGCAAGAGAATAGCAGCAGTGGAGGTAGTTTAGGGTCATCAGAAGTACAGACAGATCATGACGGAAGGACGAGCACTGTCATGTCTGAAACCGGGAGCCATCCTGCACGAGATGAAAGAAATAAGAGCAATAGGAGGATTGATAGAAATATATCCGGTGACTTCAGGAAGGATGTCAGCCAACAACAAAGCCTAAGTAGCCACTCTTTGACGGACTGCTCCTCACATTGTCCAGAAAGCAGTGATACCCTGGGACAAGCCCCGCACACTCAGACACCATCTGAACAGATTCATGGAAATGGTTTTACTTCCCCTAAAAACCCACACGGGGGCACCGCAAGTCAGCCAGAAAGTGGGCGAGACGGAAAGACGGCACCGCAGGTTCTCAAAAGGTTTCATCAGCCAGTCCCCCCTGCAAGAGTTCCCCGAGTTACCGCTAACAAGACACTGGGGTTTAAATCACTCCGCACAGTTTTTCCTTAAAATGTGAACTAAAATGAACTACACACAAGGAGAGTGACTTGAATCCTTGTAATTTGACATGTTTGTCAGTTTTTTTTTTTTTTTTCTAATTCAGATAGTGCCGTGGAGAAAGACTGAAGTTGTGGGAAAACATTGTTGAGGAATGACATGCATAAAGGATAAAAAAAAAAAAAAAAAAATGGCCTGAGTTTAATGAATAAACACAGAAATAAACATAAATTAAAAATTAAATTAATTTCTTTAATTCTACTTTTCCGTTAATTAACTATTTATTACACTATTTCTGTAGTACTACATTTCTTTCTTTTTATTTTTGTAGTTCATCATTTATATAATTTTGTGTCTGTCTGTCTGAAAGAAATTTAGAAATACAGAAATAGACTTTAAAAAAGTTTATATGGAAAATATAGAAATAAATTGAGGGCATTCATTTGATCATTTAAATCGTTATTTCTTTACCTATTTGTTTATATATACTTAAATATATATTTATTTACAATCTGAGGCTCCTGGCAGCTGGATTAAAGTAAGAATATAAAAAATTGGCATATCAGACTATGTGGGCCAGAATATAAGACAAATACTGAGGTCAGTCACGAGTGTGGAGCAAGTGTCAAGTAGTATTTAGGTTAGTTCACAGGAAACTAAACTCATCATTGCACCTCACTGGAAAACATCCAAATGGAAGTTGCTTATAATCCAACAGGCAGTGGAGCATTTTTTTTGTTTTTCCAGAGACGTGTAAATGAGAGACAAACCCGGTTAGAACATAAAGGAATTAAACGCATGGTCATTAACAGTCCGAACCGAGCTCGCTCGTCTCAGCCAGCTCACACAAAGAGTTGAGAAGAGGTCTGTTCCTTCATGCAAACATGTTTCCCTCCTTTTGGGCTTGGGTTAGGGCCCGGGTCCGCTCGTGGTGAGACGGAGGAGACATAACATGTGAGTGGGTGAATGAAGGGACCTGTAATAGGCCGCAAAGGTAACAAAGCGCTATACCAGTGCAGACCATTTCCACACGTGACGTAGGTGTTGCTCTGGTGCTTCAGTTCACGTGAATCGATGCAGCGCGTGCTAAAGTAAGCCACCCCTGATTCTAATGCGCACAAACGCCACGCCTGCATTGCACGTGCGATGTCATTGGTCTGCTGTAGCAGACACCCGCACGCCTAATGTAGAATTAACTGGAGACTGCACTGCTTCACAATATACACGCAAACTGCAGAATGTAACATTGCAAGGGCGGGCAGGTGTGGCTCGTGCACTCACAACGGGGGCTCCTGTAGGAACGTGTAAATCATTTGTCTGAGGTGTGGCGTTTGCTGCAGCTTGCCAACTTTAGGCATAGCAGGTAGGCCTTTAATGTCTGTTGGCTGAATCGTTTGACAACTCAAACAACCACACAGTCATACCTCACATGTGAGGTGCGTCCTCCAGAGAGCAGACCCCAAATCCCTTTTTTGCATGTATAAAAAATATACAGGGGTAAATATCTGTGATCACATGTTTAATTGCATGCTTACAATAATCGTATATTCTTAAACACTTATCATAACAAATTCAGTTTCTCTGCAAAGTTTAATAACCATTTGTTACCATTAATAACCGTGTGCATTTTTGACCTTTGGAGGACTACATACCGCTGCATCACTTGAACTAAGGCAAAGTATAATCTTTAAATACGCTTCTCTGCTATCTGCATCTGCTGTTTTAGGCTATCTTGACTGCTAAAGCTTGTCTGTTTTTTTGGTAGCTGGAATTGTTTGTGATTGGGTTCTTGGGTTCACTCAAGTAACTGAGTCTTTGAGAACAAGTTAAGAGTTAAACTGCTGGTCTTTTATTTCCAATTCTATGAAGGCCTAAGTTGTATTTGACTTTCCACCAGTTTGAGGTAAAAAGACTCTGAGAGAAGTAGGGACAAAATCTAGAGACTGTGTGAAAGTTTTTGTTGTTTAGTAATCAGTGGTGTGATTCCATTCCCGCCCATTTGTAACACCTGGTGACGGGAGGGGTGACCAAGGGGTGTGGTCTGACCAGCTGTAGCCAACCCTGTTGTAAAACCAGGAAGTGTTTGAAGCGTCAGCTTCAACGAGGACTCGTTGTATGAAGACACGGAGGGTAAAGACAGAGGAGTCTTTTGTTGGAGTCACAGGGGGAGGCTGAGTAGGACTACCGCCATCTGAGTATGTGTGTACTTTCCATACCTGTGGGTATATCTACTCGTAGATACTATAGGCCTCGCACTCGGTCACACCAATACCGTAACCTTTCCTCTGTTCTCTATCCCGCAGCTTCACACTGCTGGAGCAGCCTCTCTCTCCTCTGTCCTGATCCTTCTTGACCTTTCTGCTGCATTTGACACAGTGAACCACCAGATCCTTATTTCCTCCCTTCAGGACCTCGGTGTCTCAGGCTCTGCTCTCTCCCTGTTCTCATCCTACCTCAACGACCGCACCTACCGGGTAACTTGGAGAGGATCTGTGTCTGAACCTTGTCCTCTCACTACTGGTGTCCCTCAAGGCTCCGTCCTGGGTCCCCTCCTCTTCTCTCTGTACACCAACTCTCTCGGTTCTGTCATTCACTCGCATGGCTTTTCCTACCACTGCTATGCTGATGACACCCAACTGATCCTCTCTTTTCCCCGATCTGAAACACAGGTAGCTGCACGAATCTCTGCCTGTCTGACTGACATCTCTTAGTGGATGTCCACACACCACCTGAAAATCAACCTCGACAAGACCGAACTGCTCTTCCTTCCAGGGAAAGACTCTCCCACCCTCGACCTGACTACTACCTTGGACAACTCTGTGTTATCCCCGACCCTGACTGCTAGGAACCTCAGCGTGACACTCGACAGTCAACTCTCTCTTACTGCCAACATCACTGCAACACGTTCCTGTAGATACATGCTGCACAACATCGGGAGAATACATCCTCTTCTCACTCGGAAGGCAGGTTCTGGTCCAGGTTCTGGTTCTGGTCCAGGCTCTGGTCATCTCACGTCTGGACTATTGTAACTCCCTCCTGGCAGGTCTACCTGTTAGCGCCATCCGACCTCTGCAGCTCGTCCAGAATGCCGCAGCTCGACTGGTCTTTAACCTCCCAAAATTCACTCCCACTACTCCGCTCCTCCGCTCCCTTCACTGGTTACCAATAGCTGCCCGCATCCGTTTCCAAACATTGGTACTTGCGTACCGCGCTGTGAACAGATCGGGTCCAGTGTACATCCAGAACATAGTCAAACCCTACATCCTAGCCCGCTCCCTCCGCTCTGCTTCTACCAATCAGCTTGTCGCTCCCTCACTGCGAGCTAAACACTCAACAAAATCATGACTGTTTGCTGTCCCGGTTCCTAAATGGTGGAATGAGCTCCCCAACGACATCAGGACAGCGGAAACTCTGTACATCTTCCACCGCAAACTAAAAACACACCTCTTCCAACTTTACCTTGAATAATAGAACTTTAGTAGCGCTTAAAATGGCACTTACTTTTAGCACTTTGTAGTTTGGCTTTCTTGAAGAAATTGTATTTTCTTGATTCTTGTTGTTCTGGGTTTTGTACCCTCATGGTTGAAATGCACTTATTGTAAGTCGCTTTGGATAAAAGCATCAGCTAAATTAAATGTAATGTAATAACCAGGTCATTATTGAGCAGAAAACCCTATTAGACTTTTTTTTGTTTGTTGTAAACCCTGTTTTAAGACACCATGATCATGTTGGCCCATTTCCCAAAACATCTGGAAATGATTGCTTCGTCCTGTGTTGTTTTCCAGCTCGTTCTGTTTGGTTTCGTTTTCTTAGGTTTCATTTTCTGATGGGCACCTCCTCCAACAGCAAGAAACTGATAACAGAGTCTGGCATCGCAGGGCCGTTGTGTATGATCTTTGGATTTACGTTAAGGTAAGATTGTCCCTTTATTTATTTTACCCATGGGTCAGATGAAATTACGCTGTAACATGTGGTCAGACTGCTCTACTTCACAGACTGTTGAAGTTGAGAACAGCCAAGATTTCAAAAAACTATTCCCCTCCAATACGTCTTGAGTAATTTGAGGTTATTTTTCCAGCCAGAGTCAACATTCCTCTTTCTATATTCAGCTTGAAACCCAGAGTCAACATATGTCCTCAACAGTCATTAGGCATACGTTTATAGACCATCTTTGTTTAGAGAAACGCAGTTATGCCAAGCTCTGATCCCGTGTTGCATAACATAGGAATATATCCCCAAAGGCCTGCAGGATAAGATGAGCTGGCTGCTAAACACTGGCAAAGCAATTAGAACCGTGTGCACATGCTTTAAATGACCATAATCTCATTGTGAGCATAAATTATGTGTTCATAGTTATTTATAACAGAATCCTATCTGGAAGATACACTGTGTTTTCTTTAAATTAGTCATGTGTGAATTCTTCTCACGGATGACTGATTTATCCAAAATTTCTAACAAGGACAATAATGTAGATCGAATTAAATATATCATAATTTCTTAGTTATTGATTTTAGTGTTTGTTCTTTGGTATTTGGGACAAATATTCTAGAATGCATTGAGAGTGATGACAAAGTCTCTTGGTGTCTTTGTTTAGATGGCTGCAGTAGTCAGCCTGCTTGAACAGTTCAGACTGGAGTCCTATTACAACCAGTTTCTCCAGTTGGGTGTAAAAGATGAGAGAGATTTCGTGGATGGTTTGTCAGATGAAGATCTAAACAACATGGGTAAGAGTGCTTAATATGGATAAATGTTCACACTGTTCCAAAGGTAAACTTCGATTTTCAGTTTTGAATGTTAATTACGTGAAAAATTTTAACTTTTTAAGCCATAAGGATTTTTTAACCCAAATAAATTGATAGTTATGTTAATGTGAAGAAAATGTGGTTGCAGCCCAAGTGGAAATTACAACTATAGTCTTTTTTTTTTTTTTTGATTGAAATATAATTTTAATTGATGGCACCGTCAGAAATGTTAACCTTTGTAAGATTTGGAGAATGTAGTTTGTTGCGTAACCGTTTTTGATTGTAAGTTGTGAAGTGTTTCTGACAGTTTTGCTTCTTAATGTGCTCAATAACAGCATCACCATTAGCAATCCAACAGTTGATTAATTAAATGTTATCTGTTTTTCGAGGATAATGCCAAAACATGCATTAACTTGCACTGTAAAAATAAACCTATATAATCTACTCAATAAAAGTGAGGTAACAATTTGCACTCGGTTTGTTTGGGTAGATTTCACCCCTCGTTTTAAGTCAAAAATACTAAATATTTCTCAATACATTACACAACTGATTACTTAAAAAAAGGGAGTAACATAAACTCTGAATATATTATCAATAATAAATCGATATGACTAATTAAACATTAGCGATTCAGAAAAGGTAAGCTTTACTTAAAAACCAAATGTCAGACACAGGAGTTGATCTCGTCAATTACTTTTTATTCAACAAAGGTTACAAAATGACTCTTAATTCAGCAGAAACCAAGGGTCTTGAACACTTCAAATTTGTTTGTGTGTGCATAAGAACTAAGGCTAAAATATATAAACAAACCCAGAATCGGAAGCTTCTTGGAATACTTGATGGTTGGTTGAGGGCGTAGATCGGTCTTATCAACAGCATATATGCGTTGGTTTGGTTTCCACGCCCGTTCAGCATCTGGTTCAGTTCAGTTCAGGTACCTGTATCTTTTGTGAAAACTGGGATACGTGAAGGCTTCTTCAGTGGTCTTCATGTAGGTCCAGCTGTGGAAGAAAAAGACAGTCAGAATATTACCCTATTTTTAAAGGTGAGTGAACACATTTTCGAAAAACTCTGACGTTGTTTTGTGTGTGCCTTTTTGCAGGTTTGACTCGTGTAGAAAAGAATCGGTTTTCAGCCATGAAAAACTTCATTCAAACACTGAACGCTCCAGAGCGGCAAGTTCAAAGTGTGAGGCCTGTGCAGAAATCAATGAAGTCGTTCTGTCTGCAGTACACATACCCCAAATGTCCTGAACCAAAACATATTGAAGGTATGAAACAGACATATTTTAAAGATCATTAACCTGAGCCTTCCCTTTGAATTGTTTATAGTAAAGTGCAAGATGGCAGTTTACCTTCAAGTTTTTAACTTCAAGTGCTTTGTGACCCTGCAAAAACCATGTCCTAAACATAAACCACCCTTTACATAACGGAAGCATAAATGAGGTGTAATGTTTTATATTTTAATGTTACAGATTTGGATCCAGCACAGAACACAGTTGAAGATCTGATGGTAAGGATCTGCCACTTTGAAAAAGTCGACAACACCAAAGGAGTCTGTCTCTACACAGTCGATGGGATGCCCTTGACAGATGATCCCTTCTTCAACACATGTGAGTTTACATTTTTGGAGAGGCAGCTGCTAAATGAAGGGTTATTGTAACTATTTTACAAAGATTTAAAAAAAAAAAAAAAAAAAAAGCTTTTGAACTGTTGATTTGTAGTAGACATAAATACTTGTAAAGTTCACTTTATTGGCACAACTTCTGGTTCAGCTTTTTATTTTTATTGTCTTGTTATTCAGGGTCTTTGAAAGACCGACATATTGAGAACGGTGCTGTGATCTATGCCATATTTACACCAAAAGAAAACCTGACACAGGCTCCTCAAATGCCAATGAGAGAGTCGAATGAAGCCACTGGAACAAATGTCATTCGGTGCCACATCATGCTCAAGGTATGTCTTAAATATGTTGCTCACGATCCAACTGCTGATGTTAGAAAAATGATTGATGTACTATGTAATAATGAGATCAAATTAATCAGATTTCATATTCGAGATCTGAAGAAAACACAAGCCAACATATTGCTTTAGGGCCCCAAGTGATGTCTTTGTGTTGGTTTGTTTTTGTTTCGTAGAAAGAAATGCTTTTGAAATCTGTCCTTATATTGTCAACATATATACAAAGAATTTATTGAAAATAATTCGGTACCTTTTAACATTCTTGTTTACTTATTTAGGGAGACTTTGAGGTGATGGTGGACTTGGAAAGTGACACAATGGCAAGTCTAAGACGCAATCTGTCAAATGCAAGTGGAGTCCCAGTACATGTCCTTCATTGCAAGTAATTCAGAATTAGTACATCAAACATTATATTGTCAGATGAGTCCAATTATTTCCTGGTATACTACTTGGTGCTCATACAGTACTTCTACTCTCTGGCGCTTTTTCTGTATTTGCAGAGATTCACACTCGAGCGGTGACACGCTGCAAACATGTGGATTCTCTGAGGGGTCAACAGTTGCCTTCTCCTTGTCCACCTTTTCTGAGGGGACTCCGTACAATGAGACCTACATCAATGATGTCATGCCTTCGGTGCCACAAACCTTGAAAGGAATCACCGTGTTCTTGTCTTCTCTTTATGTTGTTGTAAGCAGAGATTTATAACACATTGTTTCTTTGCTGACATTAATTCACCAAACTGCCCTGAAAAGTTTGCCACTCTCGTTATCTAATGGAGGGGTTTTCAAGTGCTTCTGTTTTTTTTTTTTGTTACTTCTAGAGCCTGCAATCAAAATTAGCCAAGGATAAACTGATTGCCTACATACGAAAACTGACTGCCTGTAACCCTCTCGCCCAAAGTTTGCATCAGTTATTCTGCAGGAATGAAACGATCACCAGGAACCAGAAGGTAAACAAGATAAGGTGGTAAATTATCTCCTTACTGTCTGTTGTGTTGTACCGAATTATTTTAATTACAACATAGTTTGACTATTTATACATTATGTACAGCTTCCCAGACGCTATTGCATGAACGATAACAACATCTTAAGTGCCTGAAGACTTTGCGTAATACTGCATATTGGTCAATAATGTGGCGTCACACACAACTGCTTGACGTTTTTATACCTTAATAGCCAACATCTTAGTTCATGAATGATAGCGGAAAAATTCCGCAAGTGATAAAAAGTTTTTTGTAATTTGGTTTAACTCGCGCTTAACAGTGGAGCGGTACAAAGTTATTCACTTATTGCTCCTTATTTTTAATGGAATCATGATTTATTCACTCGGTTTGTTCCATTTTTGCATTCACCAGTGACGTTTTCTTCATATGTGCTGTGATTGTTTCCTTGCAGATTGCAGTTGTTGAAGGCTTGTACATGCTCTTCAGAGAGCTTTTGCCCAAACTAGGATCACGGCGAGGGGAGAAATTCATCAAAGACCTGGATGTCTTTGAGAATTCATTGTACTGCTGGTCACATCTCATTACAAAAACAAAGGTACAGTAATAATATTTAGCTTTGAATGATATATGTTCTTTTTGTTTTTAAATGTTAGTGTGCTAATTTCCAGTATTACGTGTGTATATTGTTATCACTTAATACCTTTGTGAAAGTTTGGATTGATTAGAGTTAACATCGTGAATGTATCATACTTGGTTTTATTTTGACAGAAACAGACGGCAGAAAATGAAGTCTACGCTCCAATCAGTCTTATGGGTGAAGACAGTAACCACTTCTGTGAACCAGTCAGAGTACCTGGAGTACCAGGTGCCTTTGAAAGAGCATCTGTTCTCCAGAAAATCAATGGTAAAACTAGAACATTAAACTTTTTAATGTATTGTACTTTAGAGTACTTTATTTGTTTTTGTTGTTGTTGTTTTTTTACTGCTAATTAATATTTTGTTTTCCTTCTCCACTCCAGTTACTCATTACATTGCAGATTAAGACTATTAATACAAAATATTATTAATAAATACTCAAAGTCTGGTCTTATAGAATATCCAATATAACCTAAAATAATTGAAAATAGCTCCACCTTCATCCGGGTACTGTAATAATTGCACAGTAATACAACAATAAATATATATTGTGTATTTTTTTTTTTAAACTTTCCCTCTTCACTTCAATTTCTGTACATTTTGCTGCTAAAGATTTTGCACTTCTATTCAAATACCATTTTGAATTTAGGATTTTTTTTTTTTTTTGTATCCACACTGTTGTATTGTTGCTTTTAACAAAGTAAGTTCTTCCACCATTGAAACTTTTCATTGCTGTAACACATTCAGATGAATACAACAGCAGGATAGAACACACTGTAGGAAAGTTAGAGAGCTGCGTTTTGAAAAGCGTTTTCTCTGTACATGGAGAAGTGATGACAAAGGTGTTTACTGTGAAGCATCCCCATGAAATGAAATGGAGTGGTATGTTTCCGTGAACACCTTGACTTATCTGGACAAAGAGATCTGGACATTTTTCATCTTTTTTTTTTTTTTAAGCCGAATCATTTTAAATATTGTATGGAATAAAGATAGAAAACTGAAAGAAACGGCTACAGTGACGTGATAACATGGAGACAGGCTCTTAACTGCAGTTTGGGAAAATCGGCACATCTAATGCATCATCAAGGTTATCAAAATCTTCTACTTTGCCATACTGCTCTGAAAAATGACTTGCTTTATTGTTACGTCACACACCCAGGTGGTGTTGTATTTGTTTGTTTTTTCTTGGAATATAATGTGTCATTATCTTCTTGATTTCCTGTTCTGTTCTTTTTGTTTAGATGGAGAGAAAATTCCAAATTGCACCAAAGAGCCTTTGACCGAAAGTTCACTGCAGAGAGCCACTGACATCGAAAAAATCCTGCTCAGCTTGCCTCGATTCGTCAGAACTTATCCTCTCTGGATTCATCATGACAAGACGTCTGGTCAGAAGTGTGTGTCAAGTTAATTCTCTGAACAAAACTACTGGCATTTTTTGATTTACTGACAGCCTTGAAGCTGTTGTCGACCGTTTGATGTTAATATGTTTTGCACTTTATTCTCAGTAGATATATTGTGGCATGTTTGTGTTTAAATATTTTTTTGCACCGATGCACAACTAAGCAGTTAAAATGCTTTTCTAGTGCTGCAATAGACTTAATGAACAAGACCAGACCAAGTGGCTAAAAATTTACAAGTTTGTTCTCATGATGCATGTTCCCTCACAAAAAAAACAAGGAACCCTTTTGAATTTGATCTGTGACAGGTTGCACAGTGCCATCCTGTGGTCAAACTTACAAATTTTAGCAAGCCTAACTGACAGGGTTTTTATGTTAGATGGAGTACAGTGGCTTTAAAGTGAGCTTTAAAATGATTAATTATAATTATAAATCAACTACATATATTATCTAATGCACTCAACAAAAGTTATTCTTAAATGATTATTTCACCAAATTCTGTCCACTTTAATGGCCAGTATGTACTGGAGGGATTACAGCAAGAAAAACCTGATTTTGCTTTTACAACAGACTTTTTCATTCATCTATACATTTAAATTACAGCTTCCAGGTCGATATTCAACGGACTTTTGCAAGTATGGTGGAGAAATTGAAGTCTTTCCCTCATCTCAATGTGACCCCACCACTACAACTGAAGGAGCTGGGACATGATCAATGTTGCCTTGTTCTGCTGAGCGAAGGTACTTCATCAGCTCAGTGCACACAGTATGTTTAAAACTGCACTGTCACTTTTAAGAAGTCATCTATTACAAAAATGTGTACCCAGTGTATCTCGCAGCAAAAAATATGGACCTATCGGGCATTAGATCACCCAGCTTGTTCTTCGGGATATTTTTGAAACGCAAAATAAATTCCTCTGGTTTTAAATGTACATTTAAAAAGTCACCCCTCCTGTGCAGTGTTTCAAATTGATCCTTTGACAAACTTAAAAAAAATAACCAAAGGCATTTGCACATATTAAGTGTTCGCAGTTTTTTTTTTAAAGTCTTATAGCAATGCCTTCTTTGCTCTCTGCCTCCCAACAGATTACAGGCAGTAATTCTACATTAGCCTGAAAGAGATGAACACTGGTTTCCATATTATCATCATCTCCTATGTGAAGTATCATTTATCATGTCTGCAGGGAGCTGTGTAATTTTTTATGGTTTTTTTGTTGTTTTTTTTTTCCTCTGTCAGACAACCTCGGCGTTTACATGCATAAAGACAAAGGATCCAGTGATATGATCATAGTGCACGATTGTCTGGACGGAAAACAGAAAGGAGTGGATGTGAACGTGCTGGCAGCCAAGTGAGTACTTGAATCAAAACAAAATGGAGTCGGCAAAAGAATTACTATTTTGTGTGATTAGATGAGTACAAAACAGACCTTTAGAGCTTTATATTGTTTATTTCCAAATGGCTTTAAAACTGGTCAGAATTTTTTTTTTTTTTTTATCCTAGAGGCAGTGTAAAAGACAAAGGTATTCTAGTGAAGTTTTCATCTTCGCTTATAATCCCAATTTTCAATCATATTTTCTTTCCCTGTTGTACAAGCTAGTGTGTGTTTATTATAAACTTTTTAAAGCTTGAAAGAATAGCCCATGCTTTTTAGCTGGTGTATATATATATATATATATATTTTTTTTTTTTGCATGTGTACCATAATGAAACATTTTTTTGCGGATGATGTTTCTTAACACAGGACTGGCGATCACAGAGACGACCGATCATTTGTCACAACCAGGACTCCAAAAGAGGCGATACTGGTAACACTAGGGAGAAAATGGCCAACTAAAAAAAATGTTTTTGTTGTGAGGACATTTCTACTGAATCACCAACAGTTGTCCAAACGTACATTTGATGTTCTTGGTTTTGTTTTGTAAGGTGCTGATAGATACAAGCTCCTCCATGGAAGAAGAGTGTTACGGAAGTGCGGAAATAATGAAAATTCACGCTGTGAAAGAGCTCTTCGACAACTTTGCCACCAGGAGCATGGCTTACAACTTCCACCATGTCATTGGGCTTGTGAAGTTTGACTCCATGGTGAAAACCCTTCACACGTTCACTGAAAATCTGGAAAAGTTCAAGGTAAATGTACTTATTACTGCATGTCACCAACGTTATGCGTGTCTGTTTTTATTGACATGAACATCCTGAGCAAAGGGGGTTCTCCACAGTGTACAGACACAGTTGATTTATATTAAATACCTTAATGTTAAAACTTAAGTCCTTGTATTTAGAAATTGCAAGTATAATATAAATAGTTTGTAGCACTTTGTAATGAAGGATATTAAAGGGAATATTTGTCAACCATAATAATTTCTATTTGGGTTTATTTTATATAATTACAGGTGGGCTATGCTTTATTTTTGTGAAGCTTTCAGTTATGTTTGCACGCGGAAGGCATTATAGTTGTTGACAAATTCATTAATACATTATAATGTGAAAAAACCCTTATTAACTGATTACATTTTTCATTTGTTTATTTATCGCTTATAAATGTTAAATAGGTGCACTCAAAGCGCTGCTATTTTCAGAACGTAATGTTTCACTTATTTAGGAGCACATCCGTGACCTCGAGGCGAGTGGATGCACTCTGCTGTACGACGCACTACGACGAGGGGCGTCTGAGCTGGAAAAGGTCAAGATGAGGTTTCCAGATTGTAGACTTCGCATCATGTGTCTCACTGATGGAAATGATTCTGGGTAAATTTCCTTCTCTGTGCCATTTTTACCTTTAGAGTTGAACATGTGTTAACTAATGCATTTTTTTGAACCATCACAGCTAGACCAGATACCACTAACTAATGAGATGGATGGCTATAATAATTATAATCAGTTCTGCAAATGCTCATATTTGTAACCGTTATACTCAAGTGTTGAAAACATTTTCTTTTATTTCAGACATTGATATTGAATAAGCTTTGATCAAACAGCTCGTCCTCTATTGAGTCATTTTCTTCTGTGAGATCTCAACTACAGACAGTTTTTTTTGTTGTTGAAGCAGCTGACATCATTAATTTGACTATTTTCATCTTTCCGTAGATCCTCAATAGAGCCAGCCGCTGTTACAGCCAAACTGCTCAAATCAGACATCGTCGTTGATTCAATCCTTCTTGGAAATGTGGAGAACGACATGCTACATGGAATTAGCAATGCAACAGGTAAAACTTTATTCTGAGTTGAGTATAATCACCAAATACATTAATATGAGGCTATATACACACTAAGTATGGGTCATGATTTTCCAATACTCGTTAAAAAAAATCGAATAGTTTGTGAATATTGTTGAATTTTTGCCGCCGCCTGGTAGTTCTGCGTTACTACTGTCAGAAGGGAGCGGTAACGGACAACAACTTGCTTCCCAACTGCCGTTAAAAAACGAAAAAAGGAAGAAGAACAAATTACCGCCAGGTACAGGTAAAACACCGTGGTGCTGTGAGATTAGATGCTACGGTTCAAACAGGAGAAACATGCAAAGACTACAACAACTGTCAAAAGGTTCCATGTGGTCGTCATTTAAAAAAGTAAAGTAAAATAAGGTGCAGTGAAAACTCTTCAATAATAGTCAAGTAGTTCCTGGCTAATATTAAATAGTTTTTTTGTTTGAAATGCCTATCTGTGACATATCGATAATTCTGTGGCAAAGTGCAGTTAAACTTTTTTTTGTCTTTTTTTTTTTTGCTCTTATCTATATAACTGCGATTAACTGAACCATGAATGGCACATCAACTGCATTTCTGGGATAATTTGATTATTATATTTCATTCTAAACTGTATTACAAAAGTGAGAAAATGGCTGTTGTCCGGTGTAACAATGGCCAAAAATCTACATTTTATATCTACACGAGCTGCCGTGTGTTTTACTCGACAACCTTTATGTAACAGTTGTTGACGTATACGCATCTATTTCTAGAAAGGAATCAGCTCAGAAGTCTGGTTTTGGTGAACATCAAAGCAAAAAACTGACTAAACACAACAACACGCAGCAGTCTCAGGAGACGAAGTAGGCGAGTCAGAGGAGTTGACGATACATCCACTGCTTCCTACTCCACTGTTGCCAAGTGACATCAAACAGCAGCCATTAGAGGAAACAGAAGTCATGATTTCAACCAGCACACTATGTGGCAAGATGCATCGTGTAAACTCCCGTCAGCGACTTGTGCATTAAACATTTTCTTTTAATATCTTTTGACTGTTTAATTATTCAGACATTTTTTTTTGTATCAATCCACCACGTCCTCATTGCCCGCAGGTGGTTGTTGTTTCAAACCGCAGACAACCAAAGACGGTCTGAAGCTCTTTGAGATAGAGACAGTTTTGTCTTTGGAGCAGAGGAAACCAAAGGAAAAACTCGACCCATCTTCCATCAGTGAGGTCAGTTACAGCATCTGCTACGGTCATCCATTTAGAGCTGATTATAGACCAACTCCTCCAACTCATGTCTTCATTATATATATTTTTTTCTATGCTATTTTATAGTGCACATTAACAGGAGTCTTTGCTACTCATGGGTATGATGAATATCCAGAGACGTCCTTGCCAAGCCAGATAAACAGCAAAGTGACCATGACGGAGAGGTGAGCGACAAACTCACTGATAACAAACCTGGTCAAATAAAAAGTCGCTTTTAACCTGCTTAGTCAGACGTGTTGTATGGAATGTGTGTCCGTGGTTGTGATAGCAGCTTGACATAACTGGCAATCGGCGCTGTCGAGTGCCTAACCTAACAAACTGTATTTAATTATTTGTTTGTCAGCCAATTGGTACAGAACTTTACTTTCCCACTTGTGGGTCAGATTTTGCAGCCGACACAAAAATGAAATCGGTGTCATCTGACAGTTTTGAATTATCGTGTTGACAAACAACCAAAGATGAACCTCTAAAAGCCTCGTGATGTTTGTATATTAAAGATGCCTGAATTACATCCGAGCATTAATTTGTGACAGTGCTCTGAAGAAGAAGATTCAGGAGTCGAAGGGTCGGCGTTTCATGGAGAAGGACAGGCGTATCCTGGAGGAGCTCAAGAATCTGCATTGTGACCCGCACCCCTTCTTCAGAGTCTTTCCGTCTCAGTCGGACTTCAGTAAGTGACACGGTCTCCGTTGAAGTGTGTTTTTTATTTATTTTTGTGAGTATTTTATATGACCTGAACTTTGTTGTCTGCCAGACCCGCAGTAAAGATTCATCTTTGGTCATTTGAGATGCAGCTAATGTTAATTGTTTTATTGACCATTTAGTTCTAAACTGCTCTCTTTGTTGTGTTAAGTTCAGCCAGCTATTGATGATTTAATGTTATACTTTTATAGCAACAATGATCAGTTATTTTCTAATCTTTTCAGCCTTCTGGAGGATTCTCATGCAAGGCCCTCCTGACACACCGTATGAGAAAGGAGTGTTTGAGCTGTACTGCCAGTTTGGTCCTGACTACCCAGTGAAGCCTCCACTTGTTCGCTTTGTCACTCGTGTATCCTCCCAAAGTACAAGCAGAAGAAAACCTTTTATAATGCAATGCATTTAGACGTCTTCACGGTATTCATATTGCATTGATTTCCATAAATGTTGCTTCTTTTTGACTAATTTGCATTCTATAATGGAAATTTAAGTGATTGCACACAGTGTACTGTACATGTTTCTTTGTAGCGAGTATTTCTTAACATGATGGCAGGTGTATCACTGCAATGTCAACAGCGTCGGCCGCATTTGCCACAACATATTTGACCGTAACTACAATGCCCACATCACCATGAGAGAGGTCTTTGATGCTGTGTATGGACTGCTCATCATCCCCGAGCCCAACGATCCGCTGGACAGGTGAGATGTAAACGTTAATATTCATGTTTTTAAGTTCTTCTTGAAGTGACTCCACCTGCTTGATCTTTTAATGTCTTAATGCAGCGAGAGCTGGGAGGTTGGAAAATGCACATCTTGAACAAAATGTTTTTGGATTTGTGATTTAATATTGAGCTGGAAGAACAGCTTTCATCATGTGCTGTGAAAACATTTCCTTTGGCGTTTCTTATACAATAACAGCATTACGAAACCCACACAGTCACACTGCGGATTTTAAGAGTTGCGCTCTTGTTTCCGTTGTTTTTCATTTAAACATTATTATAGCTACAAATCTAAGAATATAATACTGTATAGTTCACATAGATTTCAAAAATACTATGTGATACCTGTAATGACATATTTAGAGAAACTGACTTAAATATCAAACTTCTTTTGGAAGCATTTTGGCTGAAGAATTCCTGACGAGCCGCGACGCATATGAACGTGAAGCTAAGAAACACACGCAGGAAAATGCGGAAAAGTCGCTGGATGACATTGAGAAGGTGAATGAGCTGGTATATCTACAAGTTTTGTGGATTCCATTTTTATTTAATGACTTTTGTATCGCCTCTACTTAAACACACTTGTCTTTTCTTTTTTTTTCTCTGAAGAAACTGGTGGATGCTGTGCCCCAGTTTATTCCCCAGCATCTGATCTGTCCTCTCACCGAGAAGATGTTTGTTGATCCTGTGAAAACAGTATATGGGACTGTGTATGAGCGCAAGGCCATTGAGGAACACCTCAAACGGTAAATTAATTTACTGCTCTTGACACTAATTTAAAGTGAAGTGTGGCTGTGTTAGTGGCTGCTAAACTTACTCATAACCAGTTTATCACCAACCTACTTGTAAAAGAATCAAAAGTTAACATTTTGTCTCAATTATACATATTAAGCTCTGATTGCAAACGGCAACAGGGATTGTGAAACCACTTCTTTCTTTTCCAGACACCAGTATGATCCGATGGCTGGCCCAGGAAACGAGCTTGAAATGAGTGACATAACTTCTGACCAGGGCATGAAGAAAATGGTGATGAGTCACAGATCTCTACAAATTCAGTGAATCTGTGGAGGAAAAACTTTGATGAATGATATTCACACTGACTGACAGGAAAGCATGTAATAGCTGAAGAGTGGACACTTGCGTGTTGGTTTAAATTGTGTTTGGTTATTGCCCGATTGATTTGGTTTGGTGATTTTTCTCACACCTTACACTCTTACAAGCAAGTGAGTAAGTTAGAAAAGCCTAATTCATCTCTGAAAATCAGTTTAGTAAGTGCTTGGTGTTGTCGTTTTTAATACACACTTTCATTACTCGAGTTGTAAAATTGTGAATGTGTTTTGTGTATGCATGGGTTTTTTTGAGTAACGAATGAAAGTGCAAATTTTGCATTTGTGTTGCTTGTTATTATAAAATAACATCCAAAAATGCTTTGGTGGCTGACTTTTTTTTTGTTCACCATTGATGTTAATTTTAGGAATATAAATTGTAATATTCATACTTTATAATACTTATAAGCCATGACTTAAGACAAATGTATATAGCAAAACCTAACTCACTAATTTCCTCAAAGGGACTCTCAATAAGATTATTAGTACATTTGAAATGTTTACACATGTTCTATGAAATATAATGAATTTAAAGAATATATAAATGATGTTATCAAATGATAGTTGACCTTATATTGAGAAAGATAGTATTAAAACGTAATTGTAAGTCGTTGAACAAAGTGCAGTGACCTTTTACATTACTAGCAGTAGTTTATGTGAATGAACAATCAATCATTGCAACACCTTCTAACTTACGTCACTTCCAGTTAACAGGAAGTGAATCACACAACCCACAAATTAAATGTTCTTTAATTTTAAAAAAAAAATATAAAGACTCATGTTATCTCCCTGCACCTCATTTTACAACGTTATCAGCTAATTTTTCCAATTAATTTCACTAATTTCAGCGTTTTTACGTTTCTCTTGCCTGAGCGGTAAAAGCGTTTCCATCAGGTTGCCCTTATTTTGAAGGTTGTAACCGGAAGTACTAAATACTTTACTCAAGTCAGAATGCCATTGAGTCTGCAGATTTGAGTGGAAACGGATGAAATAGACAGTAGGTGAGTGTTATTCTCCCTAACAAGTTGTAAGTATTCTGAACTTTTTGTCAGTTTGTTTAATTCGCTGTAATATTGCGCTGAAAACAACGTGTTTTTAACGTGTTTTTAATTCAGACCTGAAAAGTTCGTGGTTGCCGCAGCTTACATTTAAAATCACAAAATATTACATTGCGCCGTTGTGGGCGATATTTCTGAAATAGTCAAATAATATGAGAATGTGATTTCTAACTCGAGTAAGTACTGTGATTTATTGACTATTACTTCTAAAGTCACGGCCCAGGCTCACAATTATTATTTTAATGTACTAATCAGGCCTCTCGTGTAACCCAACAACTCTTGGGGGGGGGGTCTGCAATAACTTAAAATCTCCAGTAATCTATGTGGAAATCTTTGACTTGTTCTATGTTTGCTGAAGACGTGCAGGTTTTGCAGAGGTAACTTGCCTTTCCTGCAAAACCTGTTTGCACCCTCAAGTTTTCTTAAATCAGTTCACAAGGGAAACTCTGAAACTCGCTCTGAAACTCACTCTGACACAAGACAACTGAGCCAAAACTAATCCTGCTGTCTGTGGGGAGCTTTCTGTTAGCGATTCAAAAATAATGGATGTATTGCCTCCGGGAATGGGCAGTGAGAGACCCACCCTGGATCAAACTTAAAGTCCCAGCAGCATACTGCACTTCTAGAAGGGTAAATTATAACTTTTGTAACATGTAATGAAGTGCAGATGAGAACATATGTGCCTGCATAAGAAAGGAGAATTATTGTTTTAAACCAGTCAAACTTTTGTTTAATTTTATCCTCACTGTTTTACAGGCTTTTGAGTGAATTTAAAACAACAGATTCCTATACAAGCCTTTACATAAATTACGATGGGGGGTTTAATCTCTTTGTAACTATTTAGAGATATTAAGTGTAATGAAACACATAAGGAGGTTTCTTTTCCTTTTATTTTCCAGTCACTGTTAAGATAGTAAATGTAGGAGGAGAGCGAGCAAGGGAATGACATGCAGTAAAGGTCCCGCTGGGGACTCTTGGCTAAGCAGGTTCTACTTGTTAGTAGGATCAGTTCATTGTTGGTGAGTTTTTTTTATGGGATATGTTGTTTATCCTTTAATAACCTCACTCTCATAAATAGTATTAACTCCACTGTTGTTGTTTGTTTTGTTCTTTCCCTAGAGAGATGTGGTGGGTCCTGTGGGTGCTCGCCGCCTTGCTGGCTCTCTTCTGCTGTCTGGATGTGTGGTACTTCCTGCGGGCAGCTGCGGTGATCCTGCGGGCCTGGTTTCAGCCTCCAGTCCGGGACGTCACAGCGGAGCAGATCCTGACCGGCCGGGTCAATACAAACGACATCGACATGTGCCACATGAACAATGCTCGTTACCTGCGCGAGTGTGACTTTGCCCGCTTCTCCCTCTACATGCGTAACGGTGTGTTCAAGGCCACCCGAGCCCTCAGAGCTTCAATGGTCGTGGGGGCCACCACCATCCGTTACCGCAGGGCTCTGTGTATAGGTGAGGGTTATGAGCTGCGGAGTCGGATCGTCACTTGGGATGACAAAGCCTTTTTTTTGGAGCAGAGATTCGTGTCAACAAAAGACGGGTTGGTGTGTGCTGTCATGTATTGCAAGCAGAGTGTCATACGCAGCAGCCCGGACAAGATCATGCAACACCTGTGCAAAAGGAAGGTAAGAAAGGGAAAGGAGGGAAGTTCAACACAGATGCTAGTTGTACCTTGGAGGAAATAATGTAAAGACGGGAGGACACTGAGCTTGTGGTTTGCTCTTTGCAGGTGGAGTGCCCTGAGTTTCCAGAGGACCTTCAGCACTGGGTCAACTTCATCTCTGCCAGCAGCCAGGCCCTCAGGGCTGAGAGTGGTCTAGATGAGAAGAGCAAATAAGACATTGAGCCATGAAGAGTGACTTTTTGTAAGCCAGCAAGTTTACAAGCGCAGGATTTAAAGTCTTCTGAGAGAGACATTTAACTTGTCTTCACAAATGATTACTTGACTTAAACACACATGTGCCTACACTTTATAAAACAAGCTTTACTTAGACCCCAATATTTACAGATGTGAAACACTGGAATAACAGCACACTACATTGTTTTGAAAGGTTGTAAATGGTGGTAAATATTGATTTATTCTTCATTAATAGAACATTAATACTGTATGAATGTATAAAGTGTATCATCTTGTGCTATGGCAGCCATAAAACAATTTCTGGGGGTAGAGTTTGGACTTCTTATTTTAACCAAATGTAATCTGTGTTTACAAACGAGAAAAGGTTTGTAACAATTCAAAAGTGTGGCAGCGAGAAAGTGTACTAGCATAGGTAGACTAAAGGTTCATCAGTTGGTGGTTGTTATAAAAACATACGTTGTCCGAAATATGATTTAAAAAAAAAAGTCATACTATAGCATTAAAATGAATTAATGGGATTTTTGGGGGATAACGTTTATAGTAGTTTGGACAGAAATCAAAAAATATTTAGACACCCTTTATTTTTTGTTATTGATTATTATATTTTTCTGAGTTTTAGGTCTTTTTTATGAAGAGTTTTATTCTGTATTGTTGTTGACCTTTGGTTTGGTATTAGTATGACTCCATTTACAACGCAAACCCAAAACCAGCAATCCTGCAAATGTGTGGCTTACCCTTAGGGGGACTCTCCCTCCTCCTCCTATGTGAACCATGTTAGGTTAGGTAGTTACTTTGTGTTACTTTGTGTATTAACTTGTGCAGGGCTCAAGGTAATTACCAGCTCTGAAGCGGCATCGTAGACCGCTGGACTATCTTCGGCGCTGAAGAAAGAGCCGTGGCAGGAGAAAGTGTTTCATGGAGTTCACTCAAAGCGTCCAGTGACTCAACCGACAGTCTGGTTAACTCAACAGGTAAAATATTCTACTTCACCAAGGTTGTTATTAATGATTCAAATTCCACCTCGGCCTGTTGATGGTGATTCAACTTTTAATGAAGTTGAAACATTTGGAGAAATTGAAAAAGTTTTGCATACACTACACATTACAGGAAGATATTTAATATCACTGCAGACCCCCTTGAAAACATCTACTATCCAAAGAATGTCTGCGGCAATTTTGGTCGCATTTGAATGAATATTTGTGGATAGAGGAGTTATAGGTTGCAGTGAGCCAAAGATTTCTCACAATGCATACTATGTCATGGGAAGATTGGTGGTGTAGTGATTAGCATTGTTGCCTTTCAGCAAGAAGGTTTGGGGCTCGAGCCCCCCTGTTAGTCATGACTTGACTGTCATCCAAATTATGAAAAAGAAATTCATACTTCAGCAAAAAGTTACCCAAAAGTCCTTTTTTTTGGGCAAAGTATGACTTTTGGGTCACTTTTTGGCCTCCACGCCACAGGTACACCGAGCAACAAAAACAAATTCTTTTGATAACTTTTAATTCCAAACATATTAAGAGTGCACAGACTAAATTTCAAGTCGGTCCGACAAAATCTGTAGGAGGATTTAGTTAAAGTACAACATGTATGAATCTAAATTCAAAATTGGGGACTTCCTGTTGATTTGACGTAATGGTGCGTTGGAAACTTTTTTTTTTGTTGTTGTACATCTCAGTGTGATTCATATGTCCACCGAAATTTCATGAATGTAGGTAAATGTAGACACCTGTTTAGGGGGACTAGCGAGCCATTTGCCCACGCCACTCGTGACTCGACTAAAATACGAGATTTTTCGCCGGGACAGACGCGCGTACCAACTTTCCTGAGTTTTTGAATATGATAAAGCCTCCGAAAATGCAGTTGTTTTACGGAGAATAATAATAACGCGGAATAATAATTCCTTGAAGAACAATAGGGCTTTGGCGCCATCGGTGCTCGGGTCCTTATCATATCGTAAAGGATGTTTTGGACTTCCTCCGCCGCGATAACTTCCGTCGCTGAGTATAACAACATAACCGTGTCACCATGCCGGCAAGGCAGCCAATGAGATTACGACTCGTCACACACCCGGAAGTTATGTTCATTCATTCTACCGGTTTCTTCAAGTTGCCTCGCTTCCCATGGTAGCGCTTTCTACAGGACGCACAGTGAGTTTTGCAGTTATGAAAACACGTCACTGCCGCGTTTGTGGTTATGAGCCGAAGTTCGACATATATATTAAAAAAAAAAAAAATTAAAAAAACCCACTGAAGAGTGGCGACTTCGCTCTTCTTCCGAGGCCACCGGCTGCTAGCAGCTAGCAGCTAAGCTAACCGATTCAGCTGTCACAGCAGGTCGCAGCTCGCTCGTTTGAACGGAGCTGCGTTAGCTGCTCGGTCCTCCTCAAGGTTGAAGCGGCTGATTATAGGAATATGCTGCCTCTTGTGTTTTTTTTAGAGTGTGTATTGAGCCGGTGAAACAGCTCTGACCGCTTGGTGTCCTGCATCGTCATTGATGAGGTCAAAAGGCGGATTTAGTTTGATATTATACACATCGCTGAAGTCAGGTTTTTAAAAAAAAAATTTTTTTTATTTTTTTTAAAGGGAATTACTATGGACCATCACACAAACACAGCTGTTAAAGTCACAGCCACATGTAGTTATACTATTGTCTGTCTTTTTTTTTTTTTTTTTTAAATGCATCAGCTTTGATTGTTGACTCACATTTTTGGGACTGTTGTTCCAGAGAGATGTTGCTGCTGGTGCTGGCTGCCCTCCTCCTGCTCTTCTCCAGCCTGGATGTGTGGTACTTCCTACGGGGGGTCCAGGTGTTTTTCCAGGCGTGGTTCCAGCCCAGGATATGGGACATCCTAGCAGAGCAGAGCATTAATGGCATGGTTCTTCCCCATGACTTGGACTACATGGGCCACATGAACAACTCTCGGTATCTGAGGGAGTGTGACTTTGCTCGCTTCCACCACTACATGAGAAACGGGCTGTTCATGGCCTCGCGCAAACTGGGGGCCAAAATGGTGGTCGGGGCCTCCACCATTCGGTACCGACGCTCCTTGGCATTCCGTGAGGAATTTGAGATTCGGACCAAAGTATTGGGCTGGGATGAGAAGGCCTTTTACCTGGAACAGCGCTTTGTGTCCAAGAAAGACGGCTTTGTATCCGCAGTCATGCTTTGTAGGCAGAATGTAGTGCACTGCAGCCCGGAGACGATTATCGAATTTGTCTGCAAAAAGAAGGTGAGTGAAGTATTGCTGTGACTGAATATTTCTTTATCGGTCGATCTGTTGATTATTTTCTCAATTAGTCACTATTTTAGTCTATTCAATTTCAGACTATATCCAGAAATGCCAAATTACAAGGCGACGCTATCTAAATGCTGGTTTGTCCTCTCGCTGAACAGCAGATTTTTATTCATTTCATTTCAATTTGCTATGACCAACAGATATTTAATACGTTATTTTATATCTTTATAATTTAGAAATAACATTTTGTGACATCACATCCGAGACGGCATATTTCCGTTCTTAACTCGACAGATTCGGACTCCTCAGATGTTGAGTTTAGCGAGCAGACTGAGTAGAATTTTCAAACGGCTACAAAGTCCCAAAAAACAGTTTAGGACAAGTGACAACGCTGGAAACGTTTTAAAGTTTACCTTGAACCTCAAACATGACGGGTCAGACGAACCTTTCGATGATGAAGAGGAGAATGGAGATGTAAATGTAGTGTTTTTTGTTTTGTTTTGTTGAAAAAGTAGACTGATGTTATTATTCAGTCTTTGTGAGGTTATTGCATGGTTAAATAATGTAAAAAAAAAAAAGTTGTTAGTGTTTGCAGTGGAACCGAGAGGAATGAGAGTCGTCTCAGATCTAGCTTCACATTCTTTTCTGATGACACATTTATTTTAATTTTTTTTTTAATTATTCAACCATTTTTTTTGCTCAAGCCCAATGTCATATCTTTAAAACTCGTGTTTTGTCCGACCAACAGTCAGAACCCCCAAATGTTGTATTTATGATCACATTAGACAAATAACAGTTTCAAATCATCACATTTTAAAAGCTTGAACCTGAGAATATTCCTGTTTTTTTTTGTTTTTTTTTATTTAATTTTTTTAACCTTAACGTTTCATAGATCATCAAAAAATTGTTGGCATAAAAATTGTCAATCGGATGACTTGATTGTTTCAACTTGTCACGGCGGCTTCATTCTTCATCTGCATTCTGCTGACATTGTGTTTGTGTGCAGATCGAGTGCCCACAGTTTCCCGAGGACCTCAAACACTGGATCAGCTTCATCTCCGCCAGCAGCCAGGCTCTGAGAGCAGAGAGCGGTCTGGAAGAGAAGAACAAGTGAAGCCACACCATGACTCCACGTCTAATGAGTGTAGACACATATCATAGCATTGCACGCACATATACAGCATACATACACGCACACAAACGGTTGTAGTGACTTTTACTTTACTTCCAAGATTCTGAGTATCTCTGTTTTGGTAGGGCCCTGTCTGCTGTTTTTGTATGAGGTGAAGTTCTGAACTTATGACAGCTGAATATGGCAACTTGATTTAAAATGCACTTTTGGGATCACAATGAAAGTTGTTTGCATAAAAACACCCTTCAGCAAAGAAGTAGTTTCATCCTTGCAGCTTATTCATTAGTTGACTGTGAGTAGAATGGCTTTATACACATCTTCATTCTCATTTAGCAGAGTCCTTTAAGCATGTAGAGCAAAACGTAATCTTCCACTGACATCAATGCATGTTTTGAAACAACCAGAATATTTTTTGTGCCTGTTTCTTGTAGTTTACAGTTACAGAGAGTTATAACTTTTTAACCAAAAAAACAAAAAAAAATTACATAAATGTGATGAAATACTTGAATGGACGTTATGAACATATACAGACAGTTGTTTTCAAATGGCCATCAGTATTTTCCACAAGTTAACCCAAGTAAGTTAACAAACTGAATTTCTGTTAAAAAAATCTGAAAGGGAATATTTCCTTTTGAGGGATCCATTTATCAGTACAGTATTGTCCTTTTCCCAGATTTAGAATACATGCATTGAAGTGGTGACCCTCTTGATTGGACCTGCATGCGATTTCCCGAGGAGGTGGTTGAATTTTGATTGACAGGCGCAAAATGCTAACATGAGGTTGCTGGCAACTTTCCAAAAACCTGCAACGCACAATAAGCACTGAATGTTCAAGTGATGTTTGTTTTTACTGAGACATCCATTCATGCATCAGAGCTATAGTTTGTGACCAAAGTAATGTATCCATCTGTTTGGAGGAAACTTGATTTTTAAAGATGTGTGTCTAATCTGTTATGTTCTTAGTGCACTGACCACAGAATCCTGTTTAATTCATGGGAGTTTGAAGATATGCATTGTCTATTTTATTTTTCCAAGTTATCATTTATAATTTATGATATGTATTCATGTTCCAAACTTTATTTATTGTGTTTGTTGATCATTTAAATGCATTTTGAATTAAAAATGCACTGGAAACTGTATTTGCGTGATTGGGTTTTCCTGACAAGTGAGGTACTGACTTAATATGGTTCGTGGGCCTGCGTTGAATATATTTACATATACGACAAAATATGCTGGTAAGCGTTTTAGGAACTCATCAAAATGAAACGGACATCTACTCTCCTCAAACAGCCTCAAGGTGACAGTGAACATTTTTTCATGTCAGCCTGAAATTTCCGAGTGGAAGAAGTTTCTTTTTTTTTGTCTTTTAGAGCTTTTATAACTGGATTTCAGTCCCCTGTCGTGTGTCTTCAAATCAATTTAAGATAACCAAAAAACATAAGTATATAGTGAATTGCTTTGGTGGTACATTTGTTCTCATGGTAAATACAACTTTAAGGCAATGTGCTTGTACTTTACATGAGTATTTCCACCATCGTACAGACGGAAATAACGTACTTTGCCCTGCACAAGATGTATCTTTTGTCTATAGTTAGTAATATATTTGTAGAATAAGAGTAAATTGAAAAGATCAGTTCATAACGTAATTGTTACAGTCATTGTTTTGAGTTTAAACTATCCAAAAGTATAGAGATAAGTTGGTAAAATAGCTCGATCAGCTACATATGTTTCATACATGTTAATACATCAATCATAACAATAACAATTCAGTAATATAATTTTATTAACAAGGGCCATTCCACTACTTGAGTAATTTAACTGTTGATACGAACATTTGCAGATATGTTTTTTTTTTTACTGAAGATTTTGAATTTAGGACTTTTACTTGTAATTATTATAATTGAGGAAAGGATTAATATATTGTAGTAAAATATTTTAATACTTCTAGCTCTGACTGAAGGGACACCTCGGAGCTCAGTTGCTGGCAGCAACAACAATTAAGCATCCGGCCCGAATCTTTCAAAATAAAAGCGCCATCTCCCCAAATCTAAACCACAAAATGGACAAATAATGTAGCAAAATAACTCTTTCTGGTCTGTTCTTCATCAAGCACAGAAATAAAAAAAAATGTGGGTAGTGTATCATGGTTTTAGTCTGCTTAATTAAGCGTCTGCACATAGAAATTCTCAATGATGTATTGCTTTTCTTTTATGACATCTAGGCCTACTCGTTGGTAATTAAAATAATAAAAACGCGGGCAGAAAGTATATTATATATTATATTTTTCTATACGTATTTACTTTACTATTATCTATTTTACACTACGTATTGCTATTTTGATTATAGGATAAAAAACCTTTTTCTACCACCCCTTAACATATATATGTATATATAGCAAAATGTATACAAAAATACATTAAAACAGTTTTGGTTAATATGGTGAATAAATCAGTAACGTTTTGATGATTTTGAAATGTATTGTTTTGAAAAAAAAATATTAAAAGTTTCAAGCAGTTTCCGGCGGTGCTCCGCTGGCCACGCCCCCCCTCCCTCACCCTCACCTCCACTTCCTGTAAACAAAGCAGCAGCAGTTGTCAATGTTTGTGTCCATCACGGTTCCTGTGTTTTCGGTTACTTTCGATCTCTTCGGCGTTTTCGACGATGGCACAGGCCGGATTGGTCCTGGACAAGGACCAGTTTAACTGCTCCATATGTCTGGACGTGCTCAAGGACCCGGTGACGATCCCGTGCGGACACAGCTACTGCTCCAACTGCATCCAGAACTACTGGGACCAGGACGACTACCTCGGCGTCTTCGTCTGCCCGCAGTGCCGGCAGAACTTCAACCCGAGGCCGGCGCTCGCTCGAAACACCATGCTGGCCGACGTGGTGGAGAAATTCAAGAAGACGGGGCTCCAGGAGGCCCCGGCGCCCGCCGACCAAAGTTTCGCCGAAGCTGGCGACGTGGAGTGCGACGTCTGCACCGGCAGGAAGAACAAGGCTGTCAAGTCGTGTCTGGTGTGTCTGGCCTCCTACTGCGACCTCCACGTACAGCCTCACTACGACTCGACCGCCTTCAAGAAACACAAGCTGGTGTCGGCGTCCAAGCGGCTCCACGAGACGATCTGCCCCCGACACGACAAGCTGCTGGAGGTGTACTGCCGCACCGACAAGCGCTGCATCTGCTACCTGTGTCTGACAGACGAACACAAAGGACACGACACGGTGCTGGCCGAGGCCGAAATACAGCAGCGGCAGGTAACGCGTCACCTGAGCGACTCCAGACGAGGCTTCCCGAAAAGAAGCCCCCCCCCCCCCCCCCCGCCCTCTCTCTTAGGTTTATATACCGTGTCCTCCAAAAGTAGCAGCAGCAGCGTGAAACTCCTGTTTGTACTACTTTAGGTATAAAAGACCAAGGTAAAAAAAAAAAAAAAAAAAAGTGGCTTTAGCTTTTATTTCGTGCAACTTATGTGCTAATAACTTGTATTTATGTATCCAATGGATAAATGCAAAAGTTATGTAGTCTAAAAAGTGTGTGTGTGTGGGGGGGGGGGCTGTTCTTGAAAAAAATAATGCAAGTTTCATGAATCATTCAAAAAGGTTTTAAACAGTTGTGGAAAGTTGGCTACTTTTACTCGGGTTTTGTAAGTACAATTTTGAAGTACTTGTACTTTACTTGAGTATTTCGCTTTCTACTCGACTAACATTTCAAAATGAAGACCTGGCTCGATGGATAAATTAAAACGCAGCGAAATTGTTAAAGATGACACCAAGTGCTTTCCAAACTGTTTGGTGGTTCACACCGTGTGTTCAAGTATTTCACAGATCTACAAGTGTGTTTCAAACTGGAGTCTCTCTGTTGATCCAATCAAGGTTTGATTCGTTTTTTTAACAGTAGCCTTTAGTTGAGACCCGGTCACATGCAATGTGGAAGGAGGGGGGGGGGGAAACCAACTACGCTGCCTAGTTTAAATGGTTGGTAATACTAACTGGTAATTAGACTTTAGACTGTATTAATCCCACAGTGGGGAAATGTAGTTGTCACAGCAACACAGAAACACTGTTAGGAAAAAGGGGGGGGGGAAGCTGCACACAATCAGAAAAAATTACAAATACGTTTACAATAAAATAAGATAGATAAAAAGATTTTTAGTAAGACCAATGACACTCACACAAAAACTATATACACAACAAAAAAAAAATTCAGCTTGGGATAAATAGAACATGTCAGGTGCTATGAAATGAAATGTAGGCATTAAGGCTTTAAGTTTCCCCCGTAGGCCCAGAATTGGATGCCAGCTTCAGTCTGAGCACATCAAGTCTATATATCTGCAAAATCTAGCACAGAATGATGTGTCTGTTACTGTCATTCAGTCAAAGGGACTTTAATTCCTCATATTTCCAACATTTTTTTTTTTTTAAGACACAGCTCGGCGACATGAAGCAACGCTCTCATCTGAGGATTCAGCAGAGAGAAAAGGAGGCGCAGGAGCTCAGACAGGCCATTTTCTCCCTCACTGTGAGTGCTGATATCCCGCGTTTCACAGTCAGATCATAAACCGGTTTAATCTCTCTCACATTCCAGTTCAATACATGCCTTTTTTAAAAATTTTTTTTTTTTTTTATTAACGTCACAGCGAGCACGCTCTTGTGAATTCCAGCTGTTTCTTGTGAAGCCGTCGTGTTTTTTTGTTGTTGTTTTTTTTCACTCTGTCTGCTGTCTCCCTCCAGCGTTCGGTTCGGGCGGCAGCTGAGGAGAGCGACGCCGTCTTCACAGAACTGATTCGGTCGATAGAGCTGAAGCGTTTCGAGGTGAGAGAGCTGATCAAAGCCCAGGAGAAGACGGCCGTCGGCGAGGCCGAGCAGCTGCTGGAGAGGATCCAGAAGGAGATCGCTGAGCTGAAGCAGAACGAGGGTGAACTGGACAAGCTGTCCCACACTGAGGACCCCGTCCATTTCCTTCAGGTACGGCCACACACTTTTATTTTTTTTTCCTGGGTTTTTTTGGACTCTTTGGTTGTTGACTTAACAAACTCTCCCCCCCACCCCCACCCTCTCTCTCTTGTTGTCTGTGTTTAGAGCTGTCAGTCCCTCCATGCTCCACCTGTGCTGCCGGCTTCGCCTTCAGTCACTACTGACCCCAACGTGACCCTCGTCCCGGTGATGACAGCTGTGGCCGATTTCAAGGGACTGCTGCAGGAAGTTTGTCAGGGAGGATTTGTCAGCATTTATGAAAGAGGTAGATCCTAAGGGTTACATCACATTTGCCCTTTTTTTTTTTTTTTTTTTTTTTTTACGTGATATAAATGTATAAATTATTCAATTAACTTTTATGTGATTTCACATTTCTCTCTTTTGCAGTGAGAGATATGGCAATTGTAGGTCCTCAGACTCCCGCGGTCCAACATGACACGACACCGCCCGGTGAAACTGGATCAGCCGAACAGATGGAAGCAGCGATATGTGAGTCTGGTCATGTTTGTCTTTTAAGATTCCTTGTAGGAAAGTCACATTTACAGCTTATTATACAGGTGGTTAAACACCCCAAAGGTTGTTTTTTTTTTGTTTTGTTTTGTAGTCAAAGAAGTTAAATGGGAATTTAAATCCATCTCAAACATGTAAACAAACATGTAACATCTAAACCTGTTGTTTAGCTTTTCAGGATTTATATCTGACAAACATCTGTGTTATCTTTATGTATTCCTGTTTAAGGGTTTTCTGGAGTTTTTTTTCTCATGTGATATGAGGGTGTCTCATGTTGTACTGTTTATACAGACTGATTTGGGGCTTTAAAAGTAAAATACATTAGGGCTAAAACTAAAAGTTGTTTACATTTTTAATTCACCTCTCCATTATTTTTTTTTTGATTGAATAACGGTAAAATCGTCTATAAAGTATCCTAAAACAGTAAAGATAAATGTCTAAGATGATGTTTTCACATCTTGCTTTCTCAGATCAACACTCCAACACACAAAAATATAAAAATTACTGATATAAAATAGACAAAAGCAGAAATTCCCAGGTAATAAGTGGCAGTTTTTGACTGAAAACACACATTACCAAAACAAATCGAAGTTTGAATTATTCTTTGAAAGTGTTTTTTTTCTAGTCTGGTAAACAATAATATGAGAAATAAGTTGTTCTGTATGTGCTTTTATATGTTTATTAATTCAAGACCTTACCGGTTCGCATCGATATGTTTCATATTTTGGTTGGTATAAAAGTGAGACAAGCATTAAACTGCTTTCAGAGTAATAATAATAAAAAGCCTCACAGTAAATTTAACCTGGTGAACATGTAACTAACTAAAACTGCTCGTCTGACTGTATTTGGGTTGTTTATGGTGTTGTTGTCTGTATAGTTTGTTCACCAGTGTCTGCGTGTATGTATAATTTGTCAACTTTTTGTATAGCATCTAATTGCTCTCCTAAAAAAAAAACACCCCATGCTAACCCCATTAACTCGCAGCAGAAACAGCTTACTCAGCGGGTTTGTTTGCAGTACAGTTTGCTGCGGACTCTTGACAGACTGGACGGCTGAGTCTTAGCACTAACTGTCTTTGCCGTCTTTGTTCTCGCAGGCATCCCCCAACTTAACCTGGACCAAAGTCCTGTGAGCCTAATGCATCCGTTCGGCACCCCATCACCTGCCGTGACCGCGTTTGCCTTTTCACCATTTGGTAAATAGAGTCGTTACAGCATTAATGGAGCATTTAACAGTGTGTGGAGCCCCTTTTTTTTACACAAAGAAACCCAATGAAAATCATACCACAAATGTTTTACTGACTCAGACAAAGAAGCAATTGCAGTTTGAATGTACTTTATTAGGAATATTAGTAGTCGTGAGGCCGCAAAATGTATCCTGAGTGTTACATATTATATCTCTTGAATGTATTCACTGATGCAAACGTTGTCGCTGGTTGAGGTTAAAAACTTGAGTGACCGCTTCTGTTAAAATAGCCGTCACTCAGTTTCCCCCTCTGTGCTTCTCCGTCATCCTCTTGTTTGTTGATTTTATGCTCTTGAGCCTTTTGTCTCCCCCTTCTGTCAATGAGAGTAATTACAAAAACATTGACACGCTTATAAGCTCAGCTGTGGTCTTCTGTCTACTGTTGAAGCTGGAAACTGGTTGATAAATGGCGGATTTAAAAGAAACGTTGTCACAACTTCCGTGAAATGACTCACTTCGCTGTCAGAATTGGATCCATCCAGTCTGATAACATTTGGAAAGTGTAGAAGAGCAGCACGATTGACTTTTTTTTAAATTATTTTATTTTTACCTCCAGTTAAGTTATCGTGGTTCTAAATTTAGCCTGAGGAACTTTCTGGTGTGCATCCAAATATGATGACATTTGGTGTCGAAGTGAAGGAAAAGTCAGAGTAAAGAAAAAAAGGGTTTATGTTTTTTCTAACTTTTTGTTGTTGAGTAATTTAATGTTTTTTTTTTTTATTATTATTTTTTTTTTTTAATTTCAAACGGTTATTCAGTGTTTGGTTTTATTTGTAATAATGTAAGTAATACAAAGTTGACTTGGCAATTCATACAGATTACGTTTACAAACGCGTTTGTGAGCTGCTCCTCGTCACATTTGTCCCGAAGACAGACACTTCCCTCTTTGTGTTTTCGCAGGCTCCAAAATGTCCTCGGGATCCAGACAGAGACACCTCCAGCGCCGCGCTCACCCCAGGAGGAAATAGACTTCAAACTCCACTTTTCACATGCAGCGACACGGGCTGAACGTCATCATACGGGAGTGCTCTTCTCTAGCCGATCAGCAATGTCTCTCTTGAATTGGACATTTTAAATAATTCATCCTTTGCCATTAATTTAATTGCTTTCATTACCAGCTACTTGAATCTTACATTACAATGGAGGTGGGAGTGACGTGACCAACGTGCCACAGAAAACCTCACTGACGGTGTATTTACTGTACTTAAATACTGTAGGACAGACTCACTACTTTTTTTCTTTTTTTTAATCATAATTTCAGTATTTATCTGGACATCATCAGATTTAGTACAGTATTAGTTTTTATGGTTTTAAAAGTATTTTTTATTCTTAACCAAAATTCTAAAGAACAATCACTTATCTCTCGAAGACAATGCTGTTATTTGTGACCCACCGACAATAAAAAAAAGAAAAAAAAAAAGAAAGAAAAAAAGAAAAGAAAACTGGCTCACAGGTGGTTTTTATTTGCAGAGGGTTGACTTCACGCACAAAAACAAGCAGCGCTCTCGGGTCACATTTAAAGGCTGCTCTTTGCGCCGTTCGTGTGCTTTCGGCCTGTTTGTAGTTTAGCTGGCTGCGATTGGAGGCTTTCAGGCTGCAGCGGGTGACGTCGTCAGCTCACCTGTGTGACCACGCCCATCTCCGCCCCGCCCTCCCAAGTTTTCAGTTCGAGAGTGTCCCGGAAATGGCGGCGGCAACTATTTCTATAGAACAGGACCAGTTCTGTTGCCCGGTGTGCCTGGAGGTCCTGAGAGACCCGGTGACGATCCCCTGCGGACACAGCTACTGCCTGGACTGCATCGACGACTACTGGAACCGGGCCGAGCGGAAGGGCCAGCGCAGCTGCCCTCAGTGCAGGCAGGCGTTCAACCCGAGACCTCTGCTGAGCAGGAACACGGTTCTGGCCGAAGTGGTGGAGACGTTCCAGCGGAGCGGACTTCGAGCCGCAGCCAAACCGGCGGAACAAGCGGGGAGGAGAAGCGGAGCTGTTAAATCCCGCCTCGCGGGCTCGGAGTCTCACCGCGCGGCTCACCTGAGAGTCCACGAGGAACGCGCTCGCGGAAAGAGCCACAGGTCGGCGGCGGCGGCGGCGGCGGCCTCGGATCCGCCGAGAGAGAAGCTGTGTCCGCAGCACGATAAAACGCTGCGGCTGTACTGTCACACCGACCAGCAGGGCGTGTGCTCGCAGTGCGTGAAGGAGAGGCACAAAGGCCACGATACGGTGTCCGCGGCGGAGGAGAGAAACACGCAACAGGTGGGTGGGAACGGTTTCTTTAAAAAAATAATTAAAAAAAAAAAAATCATCCTGAAATCACTTATTTACAGTTCAGATGTGTTTATAAACGGATTATTTCAAACTAAAACCAGATTTTACTTTTTTTTTTTTTTTTTTTTATTACTGCTTTCAAACGATCCACAGATTAGAGAGTATTTAGATTTAACATGTGGAAAGTCATGATCGGTTCTCTTCAGTCTGTGAAAAGTTACATTGTGGTTTATATATTTATTTATTTATTTATTTATGGTGCTGAGGGACCCTTTGTGAAATCGGAGAAAATAACGCTGATGTTGTTGTGACGTCATCAGGTTTATCTAACCTCGTGCTGCGTAAACAGTGTGTGACTGACAGAAGAGCTGGAGAGAAGTCCCGTATTTACGACTTGTAATCGTTCATATAATCAAACAAGATAACTGTGCGACAGTTAGAAACACGGAGCAACGACAACGCAGCACAAAGTCCATTTGATTTATGATTATACTGAACAACTCATTTAGTTGATCTCAATACCGTTCTCGTGTCCAGTAAGTGTAAAGCTGCAGCCTGGATGTAAATATTAGGAAATACAACAACAACAAAAATCCAATAGATTTTTTTTTTTATTTTTAAATATAACACACACTTGTGACAAATATGTAATCAAGGCAGGATATTGTGCAAGTTTGACAGTAAACTTTATTATCCGATGGCGAGGAACCTAATAATCGTGGCTAAACTATAAATAAATAAAAGAATTCTGCATTTCCCCAAGTATCTTTCTCTTTATGTTCTGTAAAAACAGTACACACATTTTTCATACATGGACAACATACGTCAATACTGACGTAGCTGTGATAGAACAGTATCAGCCAATGAAATTGGCTAAATGATCAATCTATATGGGTCTCAATTCATTTAATCAATTTTGGCCAATTGGCGCGAAGTATTCTGATCATTTCTCAGTTATCGCTATTTAACTTCCAGTTGTTGTTGTTGTTGTTGTATATTTTTTTTTTTAACACCGGCGAGCACCCGTAGCTTCATCTCCCGGAGATTTCTGCTGCACCAAACCTTTCTGAATTCAGTGCCAGCTCAGATTTTTTTTTTAAATTCCCCGTTTGCATGTGCAACATAAAATCTCCGGGTTCTACTTTCTAAAACTTGCTGCATATTTAAAAGCAAATATTCCTACGACTCAAATCTAATTCTGTCTGCAACGCCAGCAGTGACCCAACGGATTAGCGTACGTGGTGTCTGAGATGAAGGATGCATCTTTTGTAGCCCGCTGTAAAGGCTTCAGCAGTTCAAATATTCAACACGGGGAGAGTAAATTGTGCCCGGTCCCGTAAGACATATGGACCTCGGATGTTACACCAAAGGCCTTCCAACATAATCCAATCTTGCGATAAGTGAAATCAGAACTTTTCGTCCTGAAAGTCATCTGCGGAAATATTATTCAGCCCGAGGGAGTGCTCCGTTTGATACTCATCTTTTGTATTCTCTTAGAAAAAACTCCAAGAAGCCTCTTTGAAGTCGGTGCAGAAATTGAAGGACACGGAGAAGGAACTTAGATATGTTATCAGGTACATCAAGGTGAGTGCTTTTCCATTACAGGAGCTGTAAAAAGAAAAAAAAAAAAGGTTGTTGACGTACTGCGTGAAATCCAAAGCGTGCATGATTTCCTGGAGTGGAAAACGTTGCCCTCTCCTCCAACAGCACTCCACGGAGGCCGCGGTGGAGGAGAGCGAGAGGATTTTCTCCGAGCTGATCCGATCCATCGAGAAACAGAGCTGCGAGGTGAGGGAGGTGATCAGAGTCCAGGAGAGGGCGGCCGTCGGTCAGGCCGAGGGCGTGCACGAGAGGATCCGGAGGGAGATGGCCGAGCTCAGGAGAACCGACGCCGAGCTGGAGAAGCTCTGTCGCACCGAGGACCACATCCGCTTCCTCCAGGTACGAAAGAAAAGACCACCCGAGCCGGAAACGCGGGTCGCGGGAAATCACGTCTTCGTCATTTTTTTTTTTTTTTAGAAAGATTTGGAAAGGGTCTTGCACGCTCTTATTTCTATAACCTTTTCTATCCACCTTTTAGTGGATTGTACGATGATGCCGCGTTCACGGTTGGGAAAGATTACAGCTCTCTTACTGCATTCGTTCGCGTCCCCACGAGTAAACTCGAACCGAATCGGGACACACTCGTCAGCTACATTTCGTCAACTTCAATCTGAACGTTAATCTCTTTAACAATTGACTTTGCTTGATGCGAGACGTCAAGCGTGGGAGCGTTCAGAAAATTTGCTTTCCCAGTTTTAAGTTCACGTGGATGTTACAGTAAACTCTGTTTCGGGTTCGAGTCGAATCGTGTTAAAACTAGGTTTTCCTTTGCAACGGCCAATAAATTGAAAATACACGGCAAATAAATAACAAGAGACGGAAGCATTGACGGTGTTCATAAAAGTAGAATATATTTAATATATTTTCTTCTCTATATTGGGGGGGAACAGACTGGTATTTTCTCCGTATAGGCAAAAAAAAAATTAAAAAAAAGGCCATTTACGCCCATGTTCACAACTATTCTGTGACCCACTCAGTGATACAGGCTGGTTGTGTTTACATTCAAATGTTGTCCTGTAACTTGGTTGTTTTGCATTTCACTGCAGAAGTGCAAGTCCCTTCATTTCCCTACAAAGACGGTGGAGCCGCCCGGCACTGATGCACTTCCTTACATGATGTATAAAACCATGAGAGGGGCCCTGCCCGATCTGAAGGACAGTCTGGATGAAACACTTCAAAGAGAATTCAACCGAATCTCGGATAAAGGTGCGTCTCTCTCAGCTGAATGCCACGAAGATGATTTTTTTTTTTTTGTGGTACATTTAAAAATATATATATATCGAATGATTGTTGTTCGTCTGCATTTCCAGTACTTTCACTGAAGGAAACCATCAATCTGAGCAACTCTGAAAAGACTAAAGGTATGTGGGTCCTCCACTGGAAAACATTTAACGGTCAAGGAACCACTTAAGCAGATACAATCTGCTTCGCTGCCTACATAATCGAAAAGCGTGAAAAATATCCTGTTCACGTCCACTGTATTTAATCAACTTATATTTACACTTCTTTCATAATTTGATCAAAAAAAGTCATACTGTAGGATGTCGTCCAAATTATGAAAAAAAGACGTGCTATAGTGATTTTTTTGTTGTTGTCATAATTTGGACGACATGCTATAGTATGACGTTTTTATCATATTTTAGACGACATGCTATAGTATGACTTTTTTTTAAATCATATTTTAGACGACATGCTATAGTATGCCTTTTTTTTATATTTTAGACGACATGCTATAGTATGACGTTTTTATCATATTTTAGACGACATGCTATAGTATGACTTTTTTATATTTTAGACGACATGCTATAGTATGACTTTTTTTTATCATATTTTAGACGACATGCTATAGTATGACTTTTTTTTATCATATTTTAGACGACATGCTATAGTATGACTTTTTTTTATCATATTTTAGACGACATGCTATAGTATGACTTTTTTTTAATCATATTTTAGACGACATGCTATAGTATGACTTTTTTTTATCATATTTTAGACGACATGCTATAGTATGACTTTTTTTTATATATTTTAGACGACATGCTATAGTATGACTTTTTTTTATCATATTTTAGACGACATGCTATAGTATGACTTTTTTTATCATATTTTAGACGACATGCTATGGTATGACTTTTTTTTATCATATTTTAGACGACATGCTATAGTATGACTTTTTTTTATCATATTTTAGACGACGTGCTATAGTATGACTTTTTTTTTAATCATATTTTAGACGACGTGCTATAGTATGACTATTTTGTCATAATTTGGACGACATGCTTTAGTATGACTTTTATAATTTTTTTGAAGTATGCCCCGACCCGCTGGCTCCCCGACGTGCAGCACGTGACGCTCCGTATCGAGCGCTTGCCGTTTTAATTGAACAGGTTATGTTCTCCATCTCAACAGCTAAAGACCGTGACGCACCGTGCAACACGGAACCAAAGACGAGAGCTGACTTTCTACAACGTGAGTACAAAATATTTGCTCCAACCTGACAAGCCCCCTCCCCCTCCACCCCGCAGCCCGTCATTACACTCTTTAATTCATCCATCTCCTCCGTCCAGATTACGACGACGTAACCCTGGACCCGAACACGGCCAACTCTTATCTGTGTCTCTCCGATGGGCGAAGAGGGGTGACCACGCGTCAGGAGCCGCGGCCCTGCGCGGACCACCCGGACCGCTTCACCAGCTGGGCCCAGGTGCTGGGCAGAGCGGGCATGGCGGGACGCTGCTACTGGGAGGTGGAGTGGGCCGGAAACGGGGGCGTTTCCGTCGGTGTCTGCTACAAAAACATGGCCAGGAGCGGAGGGGGGAGCGACTGTAAACTGGGACACAACTCCAGGTCCTGGAGCCTCGACTGCTCTGCCGCAGTCTGCTCGTTTCGGCACGACAAGGAGAGCGTGGCCATCGCTGCTCCCTGCAGCTGCAGAATAGGGGTGTATCTGGATTTCAGCGGTGGGACTTTATCTTTCTATGACGCGTCTAAAGCAATGGTTCTACTTCATAAAGTCCAGACCACCTTCACCCAGCCCGTGTACCCGGGATTTTGGGTCGGGTTGGGCTCTTCTTTGAAGCTGTGCTCGCCTCAAGTGTGAAATCGACTGCAGTGCATCAAAAGCAGTTTTCAGGCTACCTTGTGAACATGTGGCTCAAAAATATTAACATTTGACAAAAATTGTATAATGAAACGGAGATAGATGTTTGTACTCGAAGCTTAGGTTTTATTGACCGCACGAGCCGGGAGCAGCAGCAACACTTTGGTGGAGCAGGTAAAGGGACGATGGAGCTTAGATCTTGTTGAAGGCAGCAACATCGACACTCTGGACCTGCAGACGAAGAAGAATCAAACACGTCAGGCCAGATATTGTGTTTATAGAGATGTACTGCATGTTAAAGCCATTTTATCTCAAAAATAAAAATAAAAAACTTTTAGTAATTTAAGGATGCCATGTTTTCCCCTTAATGTTGAAGAGGACAATTTAAGTATTTTTGTCTGGTCGTACAAGAGGATCATTTTAAATAATTCTGCAACAAAATCAGCTGCAGTTACGACACGAGTATCTACATCATCCTCCGTCAACCATTTCAGGGCAGGTTGGCTTGATATGGAGTACAAAGTACTTCCAGTGACAACTGATCACCGAAGCCTGGATTGCACAGAATAAAAACCAGCGCGGGTGTGTTTACATATTCTTTAAGAAGGAAGAAGATTAGAAAAACCTAAAACAAAAGAGGCGAGAGTGTGCAAAGCGCAACGAGATACAACTTTTCCCCGCACGGCTGCCTCCCGAGGCCGAATTAAAAACCGAAGCGGACAAAGTCGCGTTCGGAAGCGCGGGTGGAATCCGACGTGCTCGCATACGCCGCAAGAAGTTTCATCAGAATTTGTCTCTTTTAAGTGTGCGTACTAGTGGCAGGGGGTGGGACGTCTCAAAGGTTTGGAAGGTAAACAAAAAACAAACGTGTCGAGGTGTCACAATATGAAGTGTAAGTGACCGCTACTTACAAAGTCCTCAAACCCGGTGATCTCCTCCTCCAGGATGTCCGTGCCGACTTTGTCATCCTCGACCACGCAGTTGATTTGCAGCTTCTTGATGCCGTAGCCCACGGGCACCAGCTTGGAGGCTCCCCACAGGAGCCCGTCCATCTGCACCGAGCGCACGCACTCCTCCAGCTTCGCCATGTCCGTCTCGTCGTCCCACTGAGCGAACACGGACAACACGGGAGAAAACTATGAAAACTGAACTCCGGACGCGGGATCCGGGTGTTTTGCACGCTAAATTTCGCCAGCTGTTTGAAACCCCGGAGTCAAATGACGCGGCGTGTATTCTATTGTTCTACGTAGTGTTCCGACTCTTTGTTGGGAGAGAGTTGGGTTCATTTGGATGAGAATCGTGTAATTAAAAAAAAAAAAAAAAAAAGATTTACTGTTCGTCACCGACTCTCGTTGATGAATTCGTGCTATTTTTTTTTTATTTTTTTTTGTAGGGTTCGGGTACGTACTGGCTTGACGTCCAACAGGATGGAGGACTTGGCAATGAGGGTGGGTTTCTTGGCTTTCTTGGCTGCGTACGCATCCAGGCGCTCCTGCTTGAGGCGTTCTGCCTCCTCGTCATCGTCGTCACTGCCGAACAAGTCGATGTCGTCGTCGTCGTCGTCGTCATCGCCGCCGTTTTCCACCATTACCTGTTTGACTGGAGCGGCCTGAGCAACGCGGTTGAAAAGGATTATAGTTGGCACATGGAATTATGCAAAAAAAAAAATGTATCTTCACACAAATGAAACGTCCCGGTTATATGGAAACAATAAGACAAAAATCAATAGATTATGTTCAGAGGATGAAGGAAACCGAAGTCTTTCCCAGTACAAAACGAGACAAAGCAAACAAAAACAAATACAATAAACAAATGTACAATCTAAAAAAAAAAAAAAAAACATAAAAAAAACATTATTTTCTCTGCAAACTAAACGTTTTTTTTTGGTTTTTTTCTGCCTTAAGTCTGTCATCTAACAGAAGATAACGGATTTCAAAAGAGTTCCGGAGCGACAATCGGTGTTGCTTCTTTCAAACGTGTTATCGGCACAGCGAACGTCCGCTTCATGCACACTGGACTCCTCCTAATGTACCTTAGCACAGGGCACAGCTGCTGCCGGGGTCTTTTCCAGCATCGCCACTCTGGACTCCAGCTTCAGCAGGGCTGCCCTCATGTCCTCCACCACTGACGAGCAAAAACATTGGGAAAGTTCAAACCTTCAGTAATAGTTTTTTACCACTTGGGTGCAGCAGAAACAAGTTGGGAGTGTAGACATGTCACCTTTAAAGCTGCTAACCAACCGTTGCTTACGGCACATCCAGCAGGGAGAAAACGAGAGGCCATGTAATGGTTGTTTGGTTTCTGGCCACCTGGTGAATGTTAAGGCCTCGCTGTCTTTTAGCTCCGTGGTTGGTCTCTACAACCTACCGAGGTTGGAACGCCCGGGTCGCAAAACGGTCTCGAACCTGCCGCTCGGTGCGGAGCGGGTCGTGTACAATTTGGTCGTTGTAGAGATATTCAAATAAATCACCATTAATCTCCGCAGAACCAAAAGGAGCTGCAGATTCAGGAGACATTTCCCTGTAGGTTCATCAACATAAAAAAACCCGTCGCATTGTCGCTTAACTCACGGTTGTAAAAATATGGATAATAACCACTTTAAGCATGAATGATGTAAAACCATAAGAAGTGGGCAAAAACTCAACACACAGACACACACACACACACACACACACACACACACACACACACACACACACACACACACACACACCTTTGTGCAGAGTGTGGTTCTCCAGCTCCAGGCTCTTCATGCGTGAAACCAGCTCCTGGTCTCCTCCGGCATGCGAGGATGACTGGGAAGATAAACATAAATTCATTAGCAAAAGAGTGACGTTGCAGGTGTTGAAATGGTAACAAAGCAAGTCCATAAACATCCAGGTTGAGATCCAAACCAAGCCTGACGTGAAGAAGCAAGCAAAAAGAAAAAGTGTTGTTTAAAAACAAAGCCATGCGGGGCTAAAATGTGTCACAGTGATGTGGACATACTTCACACACACACACACACACACACACACACACACACACACACACACACACACACACACACACACACACACACACACACACACACACACACACACACACACACACAGTGATCAGATTAAATCCCCCCCCTCCCCCCCTCTGAACAACGGTTTAGATGTTTACAACATCAGCATGCAGCTCTTAAACTCTCCTGTAAATGAACCCTCAGACGCCCGCTTGATGAAAACCCATTTTCCCCCCACAATTACAAATGTGTCATACGACCAGTTTAATAACTTTAGCCCGTGTTGTGGCAGAAAGTTAAGAGGACTGACTTCAGTCGGAGCGGGAAGTCTGTTAGCTTAGCGTAGATACTGAAAGCAGGGTCAAACCACTGGCTTTGAAAAAAAGGTAAAAAGAGAAATATATACACCAATTTGGTTTTGCACGGTGATAATTGGATATAATGCGAGTAAAGGCAGATACGACACAAGTACCGACCGTCTCATTTAACTTTCCGCAACTCCTGGTAAATGGTTCACTTCCGAAAGTCCGCGGGTTCATTTTTAACGAATGATCATGGTCACGCCAGCAAAAAAATAATCGCGCTTATGAACCACTCGTTATGACCCCCGACGTTGCATTCGGAGCCAGTGTTAATTATTGTTCATGATGCATCAAAAAAAACAAAAAAAAGAAAGAAAAGAAAGCAGGCTGGTGAGATGGTGAAACGGGACGAGAGCACGCAGTGCCATGGTAACAGTAACACGCTCCATGTCAGGCAGCAGCACGCAGCCCGTCCGTCCGTCCGTCTGTCTGTCCGTCTCGGTCATGCAGCGCCGCCAGGCTCGAGCAGCGAAGCTGGACGAGGAGGACTTACGTTTCTGTGCTGCCGTTTCTGCTGGCGCCCTTTGGCCTGCTGCACGGACGTTTTCGCCTGCCACCACGTCACCGTGCAGGTTCAGAGGGTAGCGAGGGAGAAGTAGAGGTTGCAGGTTACAGAGTCAGACACTACGCTCGCTACCATGTGCACTGCTTCACACAGATGTCATACAGGTGTCGGCGTCGGAAGAAGAAAATTAAAAAAAAAAAAAAAGTAAAAACACGGGACGATACGTTTTAAAACGGCATCAACGAACGTCGACGTACAACGCTGAATCAAACGACGAATTAAAAAGCAGCTACTAGTGGCAGAATGGAAAATATGAAGCGATCCTGAAGGTCTTCAGAGTTTATTATTCAGTTTTAGCCGCTTTGGTTTTACGGTCCATTTTTTTTTTTTTTTTTTTTTTACAGTGTAGAATTCACTTCTGCTGCCAGGATGGCCTGTTCAAGAAACATTCAGACCGACACGACCGCTTAAAGAAATGATCATTTTAAAACCCACGCAGGGTTTTTGTCAGATCCGAGTTATCGAGTTGCATTTGATGTCGGAACTAACGGTTACGCACATTTTGGAAATGTGTCTTTTAGTGATTTGGTGAAACAACCCTTTATGACCTGGATATGAGCACGCTATAATTTTTTTTTTTTTTTTTTTTCTTTCTCAGAGGCTTGTGTAGAAAATCCAGGAGCTGCTGCAGGTCTGGACGGCCCGAGACGCCGAGACAGCTGCCGAACCACCTGACCCCTCTCACTCAGAAGAGCAACTTCTAAATCGAGTGGCTTAATTCATGCACACAGCTGCTCCGGACTGCGGAGCGCGGTGACAGACCACGATGATGCGACGATTACCGAAAACCAACAGGGCAGTGACCGGAAGGCAGCTGTGCTGCCACCGACTGGGCGGCGGGAGCTGAAGACAGCCGGGAGAGAGTTTGACCCGGCGGGCGAGGCGGAGAAAGCCCTTCTCTTAAATGACCGATTCAGTTCATCGACACTGAGCCGCGAGTCGGGCTGCATGTTGAAACCAACCGATCCGGGTGACGAAGCAACTTTTTGTTGTTGTTTGCGCGTCTTTAGGATGCACGCTCTCCTACCTGTTGCGTGGAAGGCCCGTTGACTCCCTCGTAGAAGTGCTTCTCCGATTCATCGTAGCGATGTTTGTCGAACCAGATGTTCTCTGTGGCGAGGCACTGCAGTCCGCTCATGTTTGTGCTGAGAAGGAAGTGGATTTCGGAGCGATTAGACAACGCAAGAACACTGGTCTGTATTTGACGGCTCGCCCGCGACGCGGTGGTCATGACCAGGTGTTTAGTTGTTGCAGCCGGTGCGGTCAGTGACAGGAAATGAGCGACAGAACACGGCTTGATTAGACGCTTGACTGTAACGTTGCTGTATTACGGTTTGCAACCGCATGCAGAGCCACAGGTGGAGTTGGTGGGTGGAGAGAGAGAGAGAGAGAGAGAGAGAGAGAGAGACACACAAACGAAAGCGTAAAACAGACACTTTCTATTATATACAGCCGGCAAGCTGACGTGACAATAAGCGAGGAATGATGTAAACGGGAAATAAAAACAACAACGGCGAGAAGAACTTTTCGGATACATGTTCTCCTCCCTTCTCGTTTTGCTGATGGGCTACTTCGGCGGTCAGACATCTACACATTCCTCACACAAACAGAGTTGCCCGGTCTGCAAAGTCTGGATTATTGAACAAAAGGCCGGTCGCCGCCTGCCAACAAACCCCCCTTAGTGGTAGCAGAGACCCACTTTATTGTATTATCATCCGACACGTTGAAAGGACACGAAAGACTGCAGATACGTTGTACATCACAAACTCTGGGACACTGACGTCAGACTAAATACCAAGATACTCCCTTCCGCTGTAACGTTTTAACACGATACACAAGTTAGCTTGAAAAAGGCCAAACAAAAATGCAGACATACAACAACAACAACAACAACAACAAAATTAAAAAAATAAATAAAATCAGTTGTTAAATAAACTGAAAACACACATCCGGTCTCTCCCATTCCTGTGTGAGAGGTGTCATACTTGTCCCATCTGGGCCTGCTTTCCGTCTCAGAGAGGCCCGTCTTCCTCAGGTGTGGCCCCCAGCTGCCTTTGCCGCCCTGCTCGGTCTCAGAGGAGGTGCGACTGCGGCCTCTACTGAACTGACGGTGAGGGGTACCGGAGGCCTTCACCGTGGTGACGGGGAGCCCCCGGGCCCGCTGCTGGCCGTGGGCGCGTCTGGAGTGGAACGTCAAGGATCCTCTGGTGTTCGGGCTCCGCGGCGAGGAAGACAGCGGCCTGTTGCCGTCGGAGGTGAGCCGGCGATGGTAGCTGCCCTCGGCCTGTTCGTAGGCCCGGCGGTTGTACCACGTCGGCTCCGCCTGCGCGCCCTGCCGGACGGGGCTTTTACCCCTCGCCTCCGCGGAGGAGCTCAGCCGCTCCTCTTCAGCCCCGGAGCTGTGGCTCTCCGAATGAGGCGGACGCGTGCGATGCCTCAGCCTCCCAAACTGGATGTTGTCGCCACTGATGATGCCTCTCTCCAAACCGGGGACTTCACCCTGCCTGACGCCTCCCGCTGGAGCGGCATTTTGAGGGGCTCCTCTTTGCTGACGATTTGGCCAAGACTGATCCATTTCTCTAATGAAAGGGGGTGTCCGCACGACTCACTCGTGTGTCAAACGTTTATAAAAGGAGAGAAAAGAAGCAACAAGTGGAAGCTCGAGCCTAATTAGTTCAGTGTGAAGTTAGCATTGCAATGAAACTCGCTGGTTAGAAACATCAGGGAAAGCTCATGGAACCGCTGATATGTGCTGCCGATGTCGTCTTGAAAGCAAAGAGTCGGCAGATTGATACAAAAATTAATAAATTAAAAAAAAAAAAGAGCCTAATTTACCTCAGAAATATCCAAAAACTTTATTACCCTTTAAAAAGGAAAAGTCCAGAAATGAGCTTCATCTACTGTAGGTAGGTAGCAGGTCATTTAATTTTGTTGATGTGGTATACTGCCCCCATGACGTTACAACAGTTCGATGATCAATCTCACATTGGTCTTTCAAAAAGCAAAGCAGACAAACACGGCAAGATCTAATGCGGGTCTCACAAATGGCAGGTCAAAATGGCAAACATTTCGATTAGGATGCATTTGCAGCGTTTCCTCACATACCCATTTGAAATTTGAAATTTAAAACCCGTGCAACTTGACCGTTTCTAAAATAACGATCAAGAAACGGTTTCCATTTACAAGTTCAACTTGAAATGAGCAGAGAAATATATATATATATATATATATCACCCAGATAATTACAGGTGTTCTGCACAATTACAACAAGGCGGTTCCTTTCAGATGCAGCGGTGTCCAAATGATGAGGAAACACTGAGTTTATGGATTAAATATGTCAAGCTGTTCCTATTGAAACACCCGGTAACCCAACCGGTGCAGCAGTGGGCGGCTCACCTTTGTTTTGGCATGCTGGAGGATAATAGGCTGCCTATTGTGGAATTGAATATTGATTATATTATATAATATTATTATTTACTGTGAAAAGTAAAATGACATGCTATCATAACATACACAAAGTAAAAAAATAAAATAATAAAAAAAAAGCTCCATAAATAACTACATAATGTAGTTATAAACATCACAAGCTGACGGCACTCGTGAGGTTTCATGCATAAAATAAGACAACTTAAAAAAAAAAAAAACAACAACTGCACATTAATTTAAAAACATGGGTGATGCATTGCTTGAGGAACAGTTAGTGCAGCTATAACCATCGGTTTGCCAGTTTATTAGGTACACCTAGCTAACATTACCAACTATCTTCATTGGAAACTATTTCTGATATGCATTGACAATTTAACTTAAAGATCATGTTGGCGGCTGTCGTTTTGGAACTGTTAAAATGTAGTTAAATTTAAAAGGTATTTCTACTATTTTGCCAAATCAAAATTGAGCTCAAACAATTAAAATCAATCAATAGAGAATAAATGGTTTGAATCACTTTTCAAGCAAAAATGCCAAATATGTGCCTGCAACACCTTTTTTTTTTTGTTTTCTGGTGGTAAACCATGATTAATGATGGATAGCCTACGTTTAGGTTCCGCCTTGGGCTTTTTCCTTTTCTTTTTACTCCACACACACTTACACAATATATTGATATTGCAGAACCTAATCCGCAGATTAGTCAACGATAATAATAAAAAAAAAATGGCTACGAGTTGCATACCAGAAACAACCTAAAGATAATAAAATACATTTCCCAAACTACATCCTCCAAAATGATATTGAAGCTGAATGGAAACCAAATCTGAAATTGCACTAAAAGACACATTTCAGCCTTCGTGAAGGTGGCATTTAATACAAGGCAGTTGTAAATACGTGGCATTCATTTGAACAATTTGCATTCAATAAACTGGCAACTAAGTGCAACGAACCGGGTCGTTGTTGTTAAGAGCATCAGCTGAAAAGCAGCTTCAACATCAACACTCACCTTTGGGAACTGGAATAGGAAGCTAACACCCAACACAGAAATAAGAGATGATAAACACATTCTTATACGCTGAATTATATCAAATTAATTATTATTATAAAAGGGGGGCCGGTGGGGGGGGGAGGGGGATACAAACACCATCGGACAAAGCAAATTGTCACTGCAGAATAATTGGAAAAAAAAAAAAGTGGACGTTTAAAATACGATACCAGACAAGTATATCGCAGTTGAAATGGAAGTAATGATAATAATAACCCCGTGTTGTGAATCATCTGTTGCTTGTTCAGACCCGACTTTTGCTAAACTTACGTTACGCAAGTTTTTTTTTTTTTTTTGACAGCCCCACCAACTTGCAAGTTCAGTTGACCACGTGGCGCTAAAAAACGCCAAATGGAGTACAATTTGCGGGTTTTTACAAACAGTACACGTTCTGCAATATTTCTGGTCGTAAAAATAGAACTTTATAGCACTTACTTTTGGTTTTATTCGACGTTTTATGACTCGGTATCGTCCTTTTACGTGTTGCCTCGGCTGTAATCCGACGGTGGAAGAGGGCTCGCATTACCGGGTAGCCTGTATTGTTCAGTGGCGTAGGGGGGACGGCGACGTTATCTTTGTAGTGATTTCATCCGTGATTTTCACATGTCCTAAAGGTTAATACAAAATATAATAACACAATAATACAAAAGGAAACTAGTCCCACTTTATGAATCCTGACTTTAAAGAGGGACTCACGTTTTGAGCTGAACATCGTCTGAGATTGGTACGATCCACTTGGGCCAAAAGACTACATTTCCCATGATTCTGTGCGTGCCGCTCAGTTAACGGTAGCTGTCGGCCGCTGTCACTTAAACTCGTGACGTTTTGACAGGCTATGCGGCACTTCTGAGCGCACAGCTGTGATTGTATGTTTGACTTGTACGGCAGAGTTGCTTTTTACCGCCCAAGTTTGACAAATGCATTTATGGATTTTATATCACAGAATCTCTTCATCTTTAACTGAGATAAATGTTTAAAGGGTAAAGTTTAGCCAGGGTTAAAAGTTGCTTACAGTGCCATACACTCTTTCCTCCGTTGTCCAGTAGAGTGGTGGAGCTAAATGCAAATAATATTTAAACAATTTTAATTATATTTTGTGCAGACTTTTACAAACAGACTATATTATTTGAGTAAATATAGTTATACAATTTTTAATTTGACAAAATGTAGCTAATTTTCAGGGTGGACTTGGTAGACATTATCATTAATAATATTATGTGTAGCAGCAGTGCTGATATTGTTGTTGTAACTGTGTAATCAGTTACAAATCCGGGCTTTTATTATTTTTGGGTGATTGACTCAATGTTCTCTATTTGAGGGTTTTATGTTTGTGTGTGTGTGTGTGTGTGTGTGGGGGGGGGTTGTTAATTTGTGTGTGTGTGAGATTAGTTTTTTGGGTTCAATTTTGAATTAAAACACTTCTTCAAAGTTGTCAGTTCCTGCTCTGCAGCAGCAGCTGCACCCCATTGGACCATCTTCACCATTGAAGGCCATCCAGCAGCAGAGAATCTGAAGCATGAAGCAGAGTTCAGACAGAGTTCAGACAGAGTTCAGCGCCTCGGTGCAGGAGGAGGTGGAGAGAGACCCAGGTGTGTTCTGACGACGATTCGCTCCATCTACAGTCGCAAGTATAAAGAGTCAAAAAGACTGTTTTCTGCTGGAACAAGTGAATCACACCTGCAGCTTCAGCATGTTAGCGAAGTTGGCTCAACAGCTAAAGGTCAGGATTGATGGTTCAAATCTTACCTTAAATTTGACTGTGTACTTGTTATACAGAAAGACAAAGAAATAGTCAATCGTAAACCTGTGAGGGAAACTATTTTTGGTCCCGATCCAACTGATATTTCTGTTTTCCGCAGAAGCAAACTGACGTGATGAATCTCTAAAGCTGATGCTCCCTGCTCCAACAGCTGATTCTGAGCAAGTTCCTGTAAAACTCAAGAGTAAAGAGTCTTCAGAACTCTTTACTCTTACTACTGTGTCTGTAGGTCAACAGATGCTTTCCATGAACATTGGCAATAGTGGCCCTGCAATTCTCATAAACAATCGCTTGTAAAGTAAAAACGGCGGCTGGGCAGGATTCGAAACTGTAACGTTCTGCTAAGGGCATCGACACCCGTATGGCATCTGCTTCGATCACCTGGGTATCAGACCATTTCACCATGCAAGCATATAGGATGCCATGGTTATTTTCTGTATGACCTCTTATTGTGGCATCTGCTTGGGCTTGCCTCAACCTGCAAAGCAGCATGCACACTAAGTATCAAGATACTCCTGTTGACTATAAGCAACAACATATTGAACAGATGCATTGTAGATATGTAAAACACCCCACAGTGTAAGGCACAGCTGTTTTGAATCAATTGTGTGACCACACTACCAGGAGTGGGGATTGAACCCACGAGGACTATTGTCCATTGGATCTTAAGTCCAACGCCTTAACCTCTCGGCCATCCTGGTTGATCAGGAAACCTATTAACCATCAACAGGTCAACACACTCTGCAAGTGCAGAGCATGAAATGCAAATGAACTCTTTCATGCTTTGTGCTAAGCTCACAAATGACTTTGAACTGATAAACTTCCAAACTACAGAATCAAAACTAAAAGAATTTAGAAAAATGCAGCGATAATCTTTTACAACTGTATGCAAAGGTAACACAGCATGATTTTAAAATGAGCAGCTTCAGCTCTTAAAATATTTCCTGTGTAACATCGACTGACGAGTTTCCTCTGACACTCAGAAACCTTGCCGATGTGGGGAAGCTGTGAGAAGTAAGAGAGCTGGCCCAAGCTAATATGCTGTTACTGTTACAGCCAGAGTCGTATCATCATGAGAAGTCTTTAAACCCGTAAAGGCTTTACATATCCATTAAACCACTGGACCAACATCTTACTCATTTTCAACCACTCGATCTGAATGATCAATAATTCGCAATGTCTAACTTAAAACTTCATTTAGAAAAGTAAGAAAAGCAGTGAGACAGACAGTCAAAACTGAAAGTTCATGATTTGTCCTTTACAGGGAAGAATCATTAAAAAAAATCTCAAACACATCCTTGTTTGACCTTCGGTGCTCTTGGAAGGAGTTCAATGACAGTACTTTCACTGACTGGCTGGTTTATTCCTTCGTCATCCAGCCCTTTCCTATCCTATAGTTTATTTTTGCTCCCAGTATTTGTGATTGCAGTTCTTGATTTTTGCATTATGTACATCTCATATCTGGGCAGTAATGTGTCTCCTGGCTCTATTCTGGCGTGTATTGCTTCAGGGCATTTAATGTAAGCATATACTTCTGCAGTTCATTTGGAGAGCACATCTGTCTGTTAAAATAAATGTCTTGAAATACTATTAGAATGTCTAAAATGTCCAGTAGAGTTTAAAAAACAGAAAATGCTTGAATTTGTGAAGCTTTTTAGAGAAATAAGCCAGTGCTCCACTGACAAAAAAAAAAAATGCTTACGCTGGACTGTCAAAAAAATAACATTCATATTCAGGCATTGCTACCAGGTATAAAACAGAGTTTAGACATGATTTAGCTGCAAGAAAGAACACATTTATGGGTCAGCAGAGTGCAGACAGACACATTTTAACATCAAAATATAATGTTTAATGAACACGGTTTAATGTTTAAAGAGCACTGACGTTTACAGGTATTACTTGACCTGTGTCTGAGCCTCAAGGTGGATTACTTCATGTATTTGTCCTGACAGGATGATAAGACATTAAAATAACATTTTATAACCTGTGGGGAGTTTAAAATCTATCTAGCAGAAGAGTATGATTGTGATTGCCAGTCACACACAGGTCCACAATTTGTATGATAACCAAACGACTTGCAATGTCAGAAAATCTCTCTAGATAACTGTGAAAGCGTATTTCAGGGGTGAAATTATTTCCTGCGCATGGAATTATTATTATTATTATTTTTTTAAAGATATGCTATCTGTGTTAACATGCTGTATTTTCTAATTAAATGCCATTTCACCAACAGATATTTATAATAAATATTTACCTTAGCAAACAGAGCACTTACTATGAACAAGAGGACAAAGCCCATAAATTGTTTGCTCATGAGTTAATCAATCGTGTTTTCTTCTATGTCCTTGCTGTGCCTTTAGTCATCCAAGATCTGGTTAACAAACTAGAGCAACCGATCACTGTTGAAGACTTCTATTGTGATTGATAGGTCCAATGAAGCATTTGTAAACAGTACTTTTTCACAGAATCTCATTCAGGCAACTATTCCAGGAATTCTTATTACAGAAAAAAAAGGTCGCTAATGAAATTCTAGCCAAACCTCTGGGCACGTCGAAACAGTGCTCGCATCAACTCTCTCTCAAACAGGATTCATTAACAAAAGACCCCCATCCTTTAACTGTCAATGATTATTTAGTGTCATAATTCCTTTTGTCGCCACCTCCTCTGAGGCCACTATATCTGATCGGATGCAGATTTGATTGAGTGGAGTGGAAATATCTTTTTTACGCTCTAAATAAATTTGGCTTTGGTTCAAAATTCATTACTTGGACAAGAGTTTTGTCCACATCCCCTGAAGCTTCTGTCAGGATTTATACAACTCAATCAGTGGTTGACACGCCAGGCTTGCCCTTTAAGTTTTATGTTGTTTGCCCTTGTCACAGACCCCTTGAAACAACAATCAAGAAAATTAGCACGAGTTTGTACTCTGCCTTCACCTGACGTTCCCTTCTTCAGTTCAGGATATTTTCATTTTAAACCTTCACTTTATTCAAAGTTTCTTACATTAAAATTGGTCCGAGTATTTTGGTAAAACAGATTTGAATATGAAATCGGCCTCTTACGGGGCTCAAGCCCCGAGCTTTTTTTACGACATCGTAACAGCCGACACATCCGTCTTCCTGCTGTACAGAATTGAAACCAGTGATCAAACACGCAAAGCGAAGTCTTGATCAAATGCAAACAAACTATACAAATTTAAGAAGAAGCCATTAGCCAACTGGCATCCTATACCAAAAAAAAAAACATTTATTGGCCCGTGTTTGTAAACAGGGAATGTTTTTTAGGATTACCTTTATGGGACATTATGACCTGATAACATGCTACATTTTATAGAGAGATTTGTTTGTATTTATTCTGAAGCTACAGGCACAATGTGTCACACCTGAAAAGTGATGAGAATAAATGTACTCTATTTTTTTGAAAGGAGCTCTCGTCAAACACCTGTGGTGAAATGTTCCGGTAAATTAATCACCTAGTAGCTCGAGGAGAGTGCTTGAAGGTTGAATCCTATGTTCTTTTTCTTGGGAACCTATTCTGTAGGGAAGGATTTGGCTTTTTTAGGACTGCGCTGTTCCACATTCACACCTGCAAACTGTGTGAAGTGACCCCATTTTAAACTATTCACCAGACGCCCCCTTCAGTGGAGCAACATGGAAACATGCTCCTCGTTCAAAGGCACCAATGTGGGAACTTCTTCTAAAGCATCTAAAGCACCTTTTAAAGTATCTAAATTAACTTTGCTGTGTAAAGCTCTGATTCAAAGATTGATGATAAGAAAAAAAAGTCTAGACTTACCAGCTTCATCCTTGCTTTGTTAATTTTCCATCAAAGCAATCACAATAAAAGATAATAAAGCAGGGCCCACCTGAAGGATATGAATTTTGTTTTACAGTTAATCAAAATGCTAAAAAAAAAAAAAGAGATTTGAACCGTAACTAATGAATATTTTTTTTGTGCAGCAAATCGTAACAGTTTTGAACCTTGAACCAACAAATATTTGGCATTCTGTTTTTATTTTAGGGGACACATTTTCACACGCCCGTGTGCTATATTAAGTACATTTTGGTGCTTATACTCATATATAGTCGTGTACTTGCGTCAACAAATATGACTAAAATGTATTATATTTACTTGTGAAAGCTCTACACAGAAGTGTTTCTAGTTTTATTCTTCACCTAAAAAAAAAAAATGCACGGTTTGTCTCAGACATTTAAATTACTTGCAGTCATTAACATATGCAACATACTTTGTGTTTAAAGCTAGGTTATTGGCCGCTTGCTTTATGACGCGCCTCCACTGTCACGTCTCAGAATGAAGATATTCACTCAACTGATTTTACTCTGCTGAGAGAGAGAGAGAGAGAGATGTGCGACAGCAGCTCTCCTTTCCTTCAAGTTTGCAGCTCGCAGTGGGAGACCGGGCTGCATCTATCTTAGCACATTTTTTTTTTACACCGAGCCAACAAAGAAGTCATTCTTTAAGAGTCACAGAGGAACAAATAAACCTGGATTTGCGCTCACAGCATCATCCGATTTTGGGATATAAAGAAGAGCATGGAAATGTTTAAGGGGCTAAAAGGACAAGAGAAATTCATGCTCCTCATCTTTTACCTCCAGCTGTGGTCCAGGCCCGCGGTAAGTGACATGTAGATCATTTGATTTATGAAGGCACACTGCAAAATCGTCCTATCATCCATGCGCCGATTCAAAGCAACTCAAAGTGCATCAAAAGTTGCCCCGTTTATTTCACACGCAGAGATCCTTCTAATTAGGAAACGCTTTACTTAATTATACCTTAATTACGTCGTTCTTATAATGCGGTTACCCTCATTGTCCCGTGTCCTTCTCTGTCTCTTTGGGGAGTGCGCCAAGCTTTGACAACAAATGTCCTCATTAACCTGCTAGCACTAATTAACGGATCAAGGCTTTCTACCTGCCTCCATCACCGCGGTGCGTCTAGTATAAATTAAAGACTAAATCTGCAGGGAAACACGAAAAAAGGGTTTTACTGGTGCAGATTATAGGTTTGAGCAATAATTCACAAAAGGCATGGAGACAAAAATTACTTCCAATTCTTGTAAGTTTTGGGATATTATAGCCTATGAACTTGAGCTAACTTCTAATTATCAGGGAAGTAAAAATGTATTTTTCCCTCCTCGCTTGAAAGTATTGTCCTAAAAGTGTGCCCATTGATGTTTGTTTAATATACTGCTGTGCATGTCAAGCTGTCTTGACTCCTCCGAGCTTCAAGCGAAGAAAAGCCCCAGCTTGTTCTGCATATGTCTGCTTTATTGTAGATAACTTAGTTGGCTCGTGTTTTCAGGTTGAAGCAATTCATCCGGACTGCGCCATCATTTCTCAACACCTGAGGGCTCGGGAGATCTGTAGCCAGACGAGGAGGAGCGAGACGCAAAACCAGACCGACCACAGCGGTGGGTTCACGTGTGATGATGCTGCTGCTGCTTTGTGTTTCTGCACACAAACACACACTCCGACATAACTGAGAAACCTTTGCTCACAGAGAGAGGATTTTAAAAGACATGAATGAAACAAGTAGTTTTGTAATGTGCTGAGGATGAAAAGATGTAACATAATGCATCCGAAAACATGTAGGGAGGGAAGTGGTGGAGGTCAAAGAGTCAGCAGTTTTAGCTGGTGAGGCTGCTTTATTAAATTTTTTTTTTCCTGGTGAGATATTTGCAGATTTGTATGAACTAGTTTTCATCATGACGTACAGGAGATATTAAGGCATAACCATAAATACCCTCTTGCTACTTCAAGGTGTGAACCATACAGGATAAAACCCCTAAACATCACAAAAGTTAAATACATGTACACCGGAAATTAATTTGAACTTCCCATATGTTTTAGCTTCCATTGCATTGTACCTGGATTTCTTATAGAAGGTAGAACTACAGCTGATTTATCATTCATTTTCAGTTTGTCTGTAAAATATGTAAGTGAAGAAATCGGTTACATCTTTAGAGCCCATAGTCTTTTCAAATGACCCAACCAGCCATTGGAAATCCCAAAATATTCAGTTGACCCATGCAGTCAAAAAAGAACAACACTAAATTGCAAATGATGTTTGTTTGTCCACAAAAAAAAAAAAAACAAAAAAATCCAGAATCTGTGAATGTGCATACACATTTTTTAATCAAAGGAGGGTGATTACACAAAACCCTTTGGCAAGACACCTGGCAACCTTCCATATTGACCAAGATGAAAAACTGAATGCACACCTGTGTGTGCTTTGTGACCTGTATAACTTAAGCTCCACCCATACACAACAAAAATCACCTGTATAGAAAAAAATATGAATATAAATCTGACCAGGAACATAACTACAATTAACTGTCTCGTATTCAAAGATTTTAAGTGGTTTCATTTATCATTTCAATCACTGATTATTAGAAATCACATCATGGTTAGGCTATGCTTAAACTGGCTTCTACATAAGGTGCGCTTTAATAATAGATTTTACAGAATTTTGCTTGTAATCGCGTATTTAATTGGTATCGCTACTTTTACTCAAGTAACTCAACTTACTTAACATGTCGGTTGTCTGTCTTGTGATAGCAGCTGAAAACTGAGGTCAGTGCATTTGTAGCAGCAGTACAAGTAGGTGACACAGCTTTGATTTCACTTGAACTTATTTTGAAAGGCGGGGAATGCAGAGCATGGCTGAGGTGTGTTATTATACCATGTTTTCTGGGTCATACTGATTTAATACCCACACTGACACCTGTTCTTCCTCCTGATGAGGCCTCACCTGCTCATCCTCACAGTCTGACTCCTGACTTTATTATAAATGAATGAACCTGGCATCTCCCAGTGGGCTGTAATGTGTCCATGACATGCACTTTGTCAGAAACTACCCCAGAACAACAACAATAGCAGCTCCCTTCTGCGAGAGTGATGAACTTTAACATTTCCAGACAAATATGATCTTTAATTAACGCCGAGGCGACACAACACTTTGGTGCAAAGTTGTCATCCGCTGCTCATTACACAGATAAATGTCTGCTGATTGATTTCACTGTCAAAGTAGGTGTGTTTGTGCGTCCATCAGGGTGACACCAACTGTGCAGGTGACGTGTAATCATGGAGAGCTGGAGAGTCATGCAGTGTAGATATCTCACCTTTGTGAAAGAAAAGGCATCATCAGGGATTGACTCCAGCTGGGCCTAAGTAGATATCATTCGATCTATAGCTACTGGTTTAACATTTGGTGCCACTGGCTAAGAATTAGATAAAAATGTATTTGATTCAATTTAGGGCTGAAAATAACAGCTATTTTCATTAACAATCCACATTTTGCCAATTAAATGAGTCACTAAGGCCAAAAAATAAATAGTGGAAAAATACCTATCAGCAGTTCAGAGAGCCCAAAGCGATGTCTTCAAATTACTTGTTTACTCTGATCAACAACTCAAAACCAAAGAAAGATCATCAGTTTGAAATGAAAGAGAAAAACAGAAAACCTTTATGCAGAAACACCTTCAAGTGAAATATTGTGACATTGTTGTACTGGATGGATTAAGATCTCCCCAGCAGGATGACATGTAATCATTTCAGTGATGATCTGACTTTTAGCGCCATTATCAGGACATAGTGTGTATTTGTTCAAACACCTGCAAAGCAAATGATAGCATAATAATGCAATAAGCCAAGATGGTAAACATGCCTTTTAACCATCAGCACCTTGTCACCGTGAGCAAATCTGACTGACTGATCACGACTTCACAGCACCGACAGCATGGCTGCAGACACCTTTTCTTATTAATCATTTTAAACTGGTGGCAATGGCAAGTCTAAATAGTTGTCTGAGCAAGGACTTACCTGGCCGTCTTCTGTTTGATGTCCCCATGAATTACCAGTTGCCTCGAGCCCTGTGTTGAATAAAGACTCTGCTCACTGTTCCTTCATTTGCAGAGTCACAATCCATGTCTATCGTTTCCAGAGTGCATAAATGTCCAGGTTTTACATTTTTTAATTAACACACAACTTTGTGCACGACGTACAAACTTTAGCGCCACAGCGTCACTTCCAGGTTTAACCACCTGACGACAACAGTGATCTTCCAATGAGCTCTACCCAGCGGACACACAGTGAATAATAAATAAATGTTAGTTACTTGAGCAACGTATTCGAAGGGGCATAACTGTGAAGTGTTTAGTTTAAAACTTTCAAAAACTGAGTAAGCCTCTCCACAGTGTGTATAGAGATCGCAGAGTCGATGTTTGAGTATTTGTATAGCAGTGATATCTACTGAAGTTAGCATACAAACCAGCTATCGTCAGTCAGTCCTATATCTTGTAATACCGCTTTGTAGCACAAGATGATAGCGAGTCACTGTAGCGTCAACCAAGTGACAGTAAACCTAACGATGACTGAAATTCTCTGCAATACAGAAGCAGAACAAGAGTTAATATTAGTGTTGTTTCCCACCGCTGGAGAAACAGCTGCTCCTGACAAGTGAGGGAATGAAGTTTGATGCTGAACTCACTACATTTCTGGTGAGTAAACAGCTGCTAATGTTTACGAAAGGCACCTAATAGTGTAATGGCGGGGCTGTTCTAACCATCGGTTATACGGGGACAAACCCCAGTGAGCTGACAAATCTCCGGGGCGGTGATCTGTAAAAAAAAAAAAAGCCATTACGCTTTTGCTGACTCGATCTGTCTCTGTGTGTCGGTGATTCAGTGTTCGTGAGAGCTGCTGCGAGCGACCCCGTCCAGCTGATGTGTCCAGGGTTGAAATTTTATACACAGCACACCTCTGTATAATGTGACTGACAGTATAAATATGTTTAGTTTGCTGTTGATTCACTCTCAATATCGTCTCCTAGTGTACAAAGTGATACTAAAAAAAATGCAATTTAATTCATACAAGTTACACCTGTTCACTCATAAATTTAAATGATACATTAAAATGTAGTTATTACTAGATGATATTTTAAATATTTATTCATATGCAGTTTTATTATATTGACTCCTTATAGTAACACTTTATCGTTACATCTAAATTTTATTATATTGTTATTTGTTCACGAGGATCTGATTATGGATGTTATGTGGGTTATATAAAAAAAAAAAACACATTAGTTAATATGCTTACAATACATTGCACTGCCCAATAAATGAAGACATCATCCAGTTCCTCCCTCAGCGATGCTGCGGAAGCACTCACTCCGTGTCCGAAGTCATTTCATTTGTCATTGTTAATCCTAAATGAGGTGACATTCAAGTGGCTAGTGTATAGCTTCAAGAGCTCTCTGTTCATCAAAGCCTAAGAATAGAGTCCTGCTCTGTGTGGAAAGAAACTCTTTTGATCTGAAAAGAAATGTTTAAAATGAAATAATCAACCTCTTGACATGTCAGTTAATTGTGAACTGTGACAATTAGACGCACCAGGGAATAAAACATGACAGTTTCCCCAACACAATTGTTCACATTTCCCCCTATGATTGCACACAAGGATGTCAGGCCCAGTGAGACAGTGTAAGTTTCCATAATTTATGGTTTCTGCTCCATTCACTCTGGCTTTTGTTATGTGGATGAATGAGGACAAATACTTCTCTTAACATAGATCATATAATTGTGCCTCTTCCTTTGGCACCTCTAATCTCAATTTTTTTTAAAGATTTTCATAATCAGCACATCACAGTAGTCTCATCTTTCTCAGCATCTGTATGATTAAAATCCAGAGATCTAAGATCTAAGCAGCTTGAAGTGGGAGCTCCCTTATGGGAATATTGTTCAACCACCTGACAGATGGTAAAAGTTTAAGTTAAACACCGATGCAATCTAATCTGTAATGCAATCCAACAAAAACACCTTAAAAGGTAAACAACCTGACCTAATATAAACTTTGGTTTATATTTGGTTCAGAGCAAATCACTTGACCTGTCCGTGAGGCTTTGGGGAAACAGGATGAAGAGTCCACAGCCATGCTAACAACTCTGAGGTTTCAAACAGCTATATGCTAACATGCAACAACTCATTAAGGTAGAATTCATAAGTGAGCTGTTGTATTCAGTTATAATAGACTGGACAAGTGTATCTAATAAGTTGACGAACGAGTATAAGCATACAGCACATTGTAAGCTACTGCTACAGCCAGGGTCATGCCTAAACAAGTGGCTTATATTGACGTGGCGATCATAAAGTTCAGAGACAGATCCTGTTCGTGAACGGAGAGCAGCACAGTGATGTGCACGGTGCAGGTGAAAGCAAGTACCTTCTGAGTAAATATTCCAACTTTCATTGCTTCATCAACATCAGCACCCGAGTTCAACTAGTTTTTGTGACCAGTTGTACGTGTGCATTCGGGATTTCACCATGGACCTGAAACTTGAGCAGAGAGCGCATTCAATTTTACATCGAACTCGGGAAATGTACAGCAATCCAGCAATAAACCAGGTGAGGTGTCTTAAGTGACGTTCACGTTTCAAGAGCGGCAGAAGAAACTGCATCAGGTCAGGAGTGCAACCAGATGGGCTTTCTTTGACAGTTGTGCACTGTGAATTCACCCCCTCCCCCCGGGTCAGACTGTCAACACCGAGTTCTACTGTGAGGCATCTGAGGGAAAGAAATACAGTGCAAACAACAAGAACAACGACTATAACAAACAACTCGCTCGCAGTGTATTCAAAACGCAAAAGGTTACTCTCCCACAGTCATCGCTCCCCACCACTCTTACTCACTGGTTTTAATTGCATCTGAAGTTTTACTGGTCCCCAAAACTTTGTCACAAAATCTGAAGTGTGCTCTGATCAAGTTTCAAGTCAATGGTGAAACTGCAAATGCACACGTACCAGTGGTCACAAAAAAACGATGAGAAGCTGGAACCATGAAAGATCACTTACAAATGGTTAACAAAAGAGCTGCAACTGATTTGCTATTAAATGACAATTATTATTATTTTTTTTTTTAAAAACCCAACATTTTAAAAGCTATTCTATGTTTCGTTTGTAAAATGTGTCATGCAAATAAAATATTCATGCACCTCAAATCTGTACTTCAGTAAGTTACATCCACCCTGAACCTAATTTCATGCTAATCCATCTAACAGCTGTTGTGATGTTTTAATCTAGAACGAAAGGATAGACAAACTAACTATAATCATCCTCTCTTCAGCAACAGGAGCAAGTAAAAAAAACCTTCCACCTAATTTTGAAATTGCTCATGTGAAGTACCAAAAAAAAAAAAAAAAAAAAATCCAAACTAACCAGTTTTGTTCTTGTAAATTCATGGTAATCTACAGGCAGAATTGGATGCACTTCAAAACACCCACATCTATTGTTTTCTTTGTGAGCCCACATGCTGTCATTGTGTCAAGATGTACCACTGTCAGTGTGCATCAGCTCCCCAGAGAAGCAGCAGTTTTAACACATTTTCTTCCTGGTTTGGCTTCCTGGTCACTGACTGCTTCACTGTGTGTGTAGAGAATCTGCGACAGGTGCAACTGATGGCAAATAATGCACCTTCACATTAGACCATTCTGACTTTTGATGAATTCATCTGCTGCTTTGTTGTAGCAGGTGACTTTAATTCACCCAAACAACCTGCCAGGTAATTTTTGCAAAGCAACACATGAAATTCAGTAATTAAATCCAGCCTACCTTCAGCGCTGCTGTTCTACAGTGCCATTAATGCTGCAGCTGAATCTTGGTTTTGTTTCTTCCTTTCACCAAAGTGCCAAAAATGTGGCACCATATTTGCCATGAAATTACTATGCAGAAGCTGCTGCCTCTGTTCTATTAGGATTAGACCTACTTTATCTGTGTAAACCTGAAGATGATCCTCCCACATATTGCGTGCTTAAAAAGACACCTCCCCCATATCAAATTTAAAACATTAACCCTGCGGAATAACCACAACATTGGAGAAGGAAATCTCTTAATCCCCAATACCAATTCAGTGCCTGTAAATTTTCAGTTTTTTTCCTGTTTCCAGTTAACCCCCAATACACAGTTAACTGCAAGCTTGTAACCACATCATTTATTTTCCATCCTGCCAGTTTTTAAATCGCCTTATCTGCAATGGATTTCCTGCTTTTACAACAAGATGTGCTCGACAGAGAGTGGTTTGAAAAGCGTTGCTGTTTTCCAATTTTTTGTTCCTAAATAGGTATCTTCGTGTAGATGGAAACCCTCAAAGCAGGGGAGAAAATATTTTATTACATTAGAGAAAATAAGTTGTTTCTTGTAAATAGTAGATATAAAAGGTGCAGGTATATCATTAACAATTGCTCTATTGCTTTTAAGTGTCCCAGTAAACCAGTGAGTATTGTCTTAAAACTGATTGACCTTAATTTAATGCAGTCATTATTCATGTTATCACCAGCAAGTAGGCCAGTGCTTTTCCCACATAACACATCTAAATGTCAGCTGTTATCAAGCTCTCCATGGACACAGATTTTTGTCTTTGCTAAAAATGGCTTGTGGTCAGCCAATATATATCTGTAAATAGTTTATACTTCAATTCCACTCTGCACCGAGTCCACCAAATGAAATTACATTTTACCTCAGCCAAGATATTGCATATTGTATTTGTGCAACAAACTGGAAACAAGCAGGAATAGAATCAGGTCTTGACTTCTGACTGAAGCTAAGTGTTTTTTCTTCTGCAGAGTTTTGGCCTTTAGGCATTTGGTGATAGAAAATTATCATCACTGCTTGGGTAATCGCCAAAACCAAGAATTTAGCTGGACTGATAAGGAAAGCATAAAACCCATAAACACTGTAAAGAAAACCTATGTAAGACCCTCAGTGCAGTGATATAAACAATGTTCGTGACAATTTAAAACTGAGGAAGCTTGAATCATAATGATCCCACCTCATGATCTGTGGAATTTCTGGTAAACTAGCAAAAAGTTATAGATTTGATGTTACTCACCAAAGCACATTGTATGTATCCTTGAACATGATGAATGCCCCACCTTCTTGAAGGTTTGAATCTACAAACTTCTGTCACAAGAGGAAAGGACCCAAACACAAAACACTGAGGCAAGTGTGAAGCAAACAGAGAACTTAACTTTCAAATAATTGTTGAAAATACAAAGGCCAGGCAGGTGAACATAGTACGGAAGGAAAATAGGAGCAAACATCCAGGCAGGGTCCAACGCTGAAAAGACATTGACAGAGAAACAGAAATCTCAGAAAACCTGTACTCTGGAAACACTAGGTTGGCAGAGTGGCTGCAGGTGAGAAGATTAAGGTGGTGGTAACAGGTGAGGGGGGGTTGGCAGGCAGGAGATTGGCCATAGAGAGCAATACAGGGAGAGACTGGGGACCTCTGGTGGGTGGAGGGAGTAATACAGGGATCAAACTCGATAACAGAAAAGAAGAAAGACCAAAACCTCTTTGCTGCATTTTCTGGCACATTACTGCATTTCTTGGTGCATGAACACTGCCTGTTGATCAGTGGAATAGTGTGACCATCCTGAGGGGGAGCATGATTTCCCAAAACAAATTTCATGGCAACAAGCCAATAGTTGTTGAGATATTTCACTCAAAACCACAAATGTGTCAGAAGAAGATAAAACAGATATGTCATTTGGACACTATTAAGTGTCAGTACAAAATGTCATGACAAATCATCCAGTCGAATTTGAGTTATTTCAGCCCCGAGATAGACTCACATAATGGCAATGGCATTCATAATGTAGGCTGTAGATGAGGACATGAATTGTTAAACATGTGGTGGCGTGTTTGGTCGTCACCTGCTACGTAAAAAAAAAAAAAAAAAAAAAAAAGACAATTCATAACGCTGCCCCTGAGACAATAACTCAATGAGCAAACACTCAGTGAGATGACAGACGATCTGAAAGAGCAATTTGGCACAATCCTTCTGTCCCCTGTGGATCCTCGACTTCAGGAATATCAGTCTGAGTCAGCCTGACAGCAGTGCAGGACACGCAGAGGTGAATCATCCAGGGCCTCCGTGAATAATCCCACACCCCAGCAGCCCCACTATCATGTCCCAGGCTTACATTGAAAGTGACATCATTTTCGTCAGACCACCCGACTGAATGCAAGTGGTTGCATTTGTGACACGGAGAAACACCGCAGAAAGAGCACCTAATGGATTTGATGCAGTGGCTTTGTACAAATGAAATAAGAGAGAAAATGCAAATTTCTTCCAGACAGATTGCTGCTGCCTATAAATCTCTAGTCTGTCTCAGATTAATGTCAGCAGCCATGGTGATGGTTCAAATTACCCAGAGGGATCGTCACTGGCAACCGTAGAACAGAAGCGAAGAAGCCTTTCGGATGAGAGATGAAATACCTCAAAGATTCTCAAGCACTTCCAGTTGCCTTCGGATAACACTTAGACGATTCGGATGACTGAAAATCTTCACAGACAGTCAATGTTACCATCGATAGAGCCATGCTCCTGGTATGGTTTAAAATAGAGACATCCCTCTATACATCCCACGTATACAATATATCACACTTATAAATGAAACAGTACTTCCCCTTTTATGATCACCAATTGGTAAACCCTTCTGATAGAAAAGCCTAAGACCTTTCTTGCTAACATGGCTTTGTCTCACAAAATCTTCCTTCCTAAACTACCTTCCAGTGTTACCTTCCACAGCATTTCGATCAAGTTTAAATAAATACCAGGAAATTAATAAATTGCTTATTTTCTACCCTTAACATCCATGTTGCCCTTTGCTAAACACCAGTTAAGAACGTGTTGACTGTATGGAAGAAACAGCCTCGCCACAAAATCTGGTTCACGGACATCCTGCTGAGTGAAGAGTAGGAATCATCATTTAAGATTCAGTTCGGCTGTGTTCACGTTTTCTCCAGGCACTCTGAAACACTTTCACGTTCCACGAAACTTAGTGCCAGAGGAATTACTTTTTAAAAAAATTTTTTTTTTAAGTAAATTGATTTCCTACTGAAAACATTTTTGACATCTATTTTGGTCTCACTTTGGGGAAAAATGACAAAACAAAAAAAACTAAACTTTTTTGAATTAATCACCGCCGTTGACATTTATCCAACATGGATGGGAATAACTTGCCGCAATGTTTGCCACAGCACACACGTCTGTCGGAGGGGAGTTACTCCATCATTCATTCAGTTACTCCTTTCAGTTCTTTCACCGCACTGATATGCAAATTGGTCCGTTATATAGGCTACCGATATGTAATCACAGGTTTATCTCGAATCTGGAGAGCAGGAGACAGTAGAGGGATAAAAAACGGGCATGGATTGCATAAAGCAGAGGCTTTTACCGCAATTAATTTACAATGACAAGATGAGGTTGGTCTGCACATTAGATGTCTGATGGTTTTATACATCACTTTTGACTTATTTTCAGGATTCATACAAATACCCTTGTTTCTTCACGCGAGTATGTGATGAGGTAAACAGGTCACCTGTATGTACTGTGTTTGCTGTGGAGGATATTTAAGCTGTTAAAGGCCTGAGGTTGACTGAAATGAATGTACCCAGTTCTCCATAAATATAAGTGATGCTGTCAGGCATCATTATTCTTTTGCTGATGTTCAGGGACTTTTTAAATTTACTGTCAAAAATGTTGTGGGAAGCTGAGGCTTTTGACTGATGAACAAACGGTACTGAATCCTCTTTTCCTTTGTGGTATTTGGTTACGTTTACAGGCACACGATAATGTTGTCGCTATAAGATAGGCAACTGTAAGAAAAACAGATGTCGGTTTAAGTCGCTTATGTGAAGGGATACACCGGCACAAATTATAAGGAGAAAATGGTCTTTTGATCATGCAGGGGGTATCCTGGAATGCAATACCAACACTTGAGTCTGCAGCCATGCTAGCAGCTAGGTTGAACGGTGATGGGTCATTTGAGCTAAATGCTAACATGCACGATGATGCAAGTTCTTTATGTTCAGCTGGTATAATGTTAGCATGCAAATACTTGCTAAATGGCTTCAAATGCAGAGTAGCTGAGACTGTTTGGGACTGTCATTACTTTTACAGGTATTTGGCCAAAAACCAGAGTTGTAAAATGATGATGATGGATCGAGATCAGGGGTCCCCAACTTTCTTTTCTGAGAGCCACTTTGACAAAATTAAAGTTTACTTTAGTTAACTGAGCTCCACCAAACCAGCTGAATAAGCTTATTTTATGTGATCAGTTACAAATTGATACTCAACACAAACATACTCAACCAGTAGCTCCTGATTGGAGACACTTGAGCTAGATGAAAAGGTGGATCACCACAGGTATTACAGTTTATCCTATGGGGAACATGAATGTCTAAAACCAATTTCATGGCAATTCATCCAGTAGTTGTCGAGATAGGCCTATTTGCAATGTGCTGCATCAGGGGAACACCAAAGTCAGTAGGTTATATCCTCTGGGGAACATGAATGGTTGTTTTATGAAAATTAATCTAATAGTTGTTGAGGTATTTGTGTCAGGGATCAAAGTGGTCGACCAACTGTAAGACTGACGCTGCTCGCGTTGCTAAGAATATAAAAATATCTGAAAAGGATTTCAGAGCTCACTGAAGAAGTTTCTCCCTGTAAATCTGGGCCCCAAAGAACAGAGAGAATTTGATAACGCTCGCTGCCACATTTCTAGATTTGTGTCAGTTCAACAGACAGGACTTATCACCAGCTATCAATGTGATGACACAGAACTGACCAAAAGCATGAACTCTGGAGGAATTAAATATTTTTGAAAAAGCAAACATGAATAACCGTGCAAACAGTAAATAAAGTGTTTACACTAATGTAATTTGTAATGTGACAAGAACATCCCTCAAAGCTATGGGTGTGATGAAAGAGTGGAGCTGTCCAGACAAAAACAGAAATAGAATCAGGCCATCAGAATTCATGTTTTCTGACACACACATAGAAGTATGGAAGCAGTGACATGGACAGAAAGTCAGCAGGGTCTGTGATTGAAACACCTGTTTATTAGGATCAGTAGTGGAAGGGGTATTCACATCATTTACCCAAGAAGAAGTAGCCAAACCACACTGTGAAATTAATATATTACAAGTTGAAGTCTGGCATTGAAAATATTACTAAGCAAAAGTAATTATTATGACAAGTATCAAAAGGAAGAATATTTTATGAAGTAGAAAAGTGTCTGTAATGTGTCAGTAGTTTTCTTTTCCGCCTGTAGCTGCAGCATTTACTGTTTTATATTCTGTTGTTTATTTGTGCATCAGATTTTTACAAACCCAGGATATTCTTTGTATGCAATAATCGCAATCTGAAAATTAAGTATTAACTAAAGCTCTCAAATAAATATTGTGAAATAAAAAGTACTTGAATTATTAGTTATGAATTGTAGTGGAGTCAGAGTATTAGTCGGCATAAAATGGAAATACTCTTTACTTGTGTATTGATATTAACTGACCAGTCGTGATGCTCTTCCCTCTGTTTGTGTTTGTAGGATGTAAAACAGAGTGGGACGAGGTGGGATGCTGGCTGAGAGCTATAGTTGGGCAGGTGGTCAATGTATCCTGCTCCGAAGTCTTCCAGCATTTCTCTAGAAATCAAGGTTGGTAATCTAATCATCTAAGCCATAGAATTATTGAAAAAGAGAAAGTAATGGAGCATCCCATTCTGTCCTGGTGCACTGTCAATTTCTAAATCTAAGTCTATATTTAAGTCTAATTATCTGTACTGTATAATTTGCAGCACTAATGCAGACTGGAGTCACTGATAGAGGAGTGCAGTATGAATTATTCATGTATGTCTTTCTGGCAATATTATATATATGCTCTGTGATGTTTCTGGTAGAAGAGATGACAATCTGACATCTTCTCAGGCTGTTGCTGTCTCCACAAAGAAAGTGAAGATGACACCAAATTATTGTATTACAATTATCTCGTCATGAGGGTAAAAGTGTTGTTGACTTTAATCCCTTTTCACCCTCGAGGTCCATGTTCTGGGGCCAAACGATATCGTTTGAAAGAACACAACCGGCACCAGTTTTTGAGGGTTTCCTAGAGTGCCACATTCACTGAAAAGGCCGCCAAGAACAACTATGACCAAAATGGATTTAACATTGTTGTACTTAATTTGTGTTGCATAAAACTTGGTGGAGTTGTTGTTTTTACAGGTTCAAAAACATCAGCACGCTTACTGACTGTTTTTCACTCTACTTTACAATTTTGATCAGGCAGAATTGCCGAATTTCCCCACTGTGGGATTAATAAAGTCAATTTGATCTTATCTTAGAAGTAAACAAACATACATTTTTGCTTGAATTTTTTTCAATTGCACAATGGCCCGGAGATAAAGACAAGGACACTTTTTGCATTTCAAAATTCTTACCCACAGAGCCCAAGGTTGTTTATTTTGTGCAGCTGTTACTGATTGAATTTAGGGACTGTTTTTCAGGGGAAAGTTAAAAAAAAAATAACCTTCAGCTTAAGGGAAAAAAGTGGTTTTATTTTTACTTTTTGAAACACTGATAGTATTTAGGTGTTTATTCACTCATTCAAAAGTAATTTATTTTTCATAATAGTGAAATGATATGCAACTTTACTTTAAACCTGCAAGTTAGTGTTTTAGAGGATTGCTAGTAAATATTCAAACATAAGAACATCTATCTTCTAGTCGTAGTGCATACAGACATTGTAGATAATAAGAATACTGGTCTTGTCATTCTAATTGGATCATTACAGGAGGTAAGGTCAGGATCATTAACGAGTAATGTTCTTGTCTCCTTTATCTTGATAGAAATCATGGTGCATTATGATTAGAATTTCAGACAAACAGACCAGATTCTTTGCTTTCAGCAGTGGAGTTTTCAGTATTTCCTGTTAGGTCCTGTTTGCTCAAAGGAAATAGAGAAAAAAAAACAACAACTCATGGCATACATTTTTTGTGCATATTTGTTCAAACACACAGACACACAATAGTCAAGGTAAGATCTGTGTATGATGTCTGTGAAATACACATTTAGACATACAGTAGAACCCCAAAAATGCAGCTTTTTGGGGAGCTATCCAGCTGAAAGCTTCCTCCTGATACCAGCTGTTTTCAAATGGACATTTACCTGGAGTAAATATCAATGGGCTTCAACAGTGACATGAAAGCACACAAGCACTCAAATATATAAATAGACACATAGGCAGATAATTTTGGACATTTGGACATTTATAACCAGCATTTTTACTCACACTGTTGAGAATTTTATGAATTTGAGTGTTGCCCAGCTTTGCTGCTTCCATTAAAATATATGTACATGTGTAAAAACTAAGACTGAAAGAAATGTGAAAAAAAAAAAAGGTTTACTGAGCGTCTGACTTTGTCTTTGCGTCCCTGCTGTTAGGTTATGTTTACAGGAACTGCACGGTTGACGGTTGGTCTGAAATGTATCCACCATACGAGGAGGCCTGTGTTTTCAGTGATGACAGCGAGTCTGAATCTGAGGTATGCAGACGTGTTTTAATCATATCAGTTTATTAAGCAAAGTTATATGGTTTCTGTTTTTTTTTTTTCACATCTTTTAGTAAAACTAATTACAGCACAATCGATGGTATGCATTTTTGTATTCATATTTCAGTTAACTTTAAATCACCTTTTAATTTCTAGAGGTTTTTTTTATATGATTGATCATTCATGTGTGTAATAATGGACGCACACCATGATCCATGTCAGCTTTACAATTTCAGACAGATATTTCACTAATCAAGCCATTTATCATTCCAACATTTGACTGCATCGCAATTTACTCACTATTTTTCTCTTGGCAATGTATTTTTTTAAATTTTTTTTACTCTGTCTCTGTGTCTCCAGACGAGTTACCTGTATACGCTCAGACAAGTTTACACTGTCGGATATGCCACCTCGCTCATCTCCCTCATTACAGCTATAGTGGTGTTCGCAGCCTTCAGGTGAGACTGGAGCAGCACACACTGTCAACACACACACACACACACACACACACACACACACACACACACACACACACACACACACACACACACACACACACACACACACACACACACACACACACACACACACACACACACACACACACACACAGAGAGAGAGAGAGAGAGGGAGGGCAGTAAAAGGGAAAACTGCTCATTTACTCAATATTTGCACAGTTAAGTTAAAGTTTCATGTTTAGAGTGGTAGAACAGCATCTTACAGTTTTAACCTGAATATCCACATAATCAGATGATGAAGCCTCATCGAATCTTTGTGGCAGAGGGGCTTGTGATTCATGTAACACATGCACTTTCATGCAGTTGTTTACTTGATTCTGTCTTGGGAAATATCGATTGGCATATAGAGTGTAGTACATATACGAGAAGTTGTTCAGTTGACGACTCTGCATTTTATTGTTACACAGGAAGTTCCGCTGCACCAGAAACTACATCCACATCAACCTGTTCTCCTCCTTTGTCCTGAGAGCTAGCGCTGTTTTCATTAAAGATGCGGTGCTGTTTGCTGATGAGACCTTGGACCACTGCTCCATGTCCACGGTGAGATCGCTAGTTATTCAGTAATGTTTCCATCATGAAATATGTATTCCCACATCTGCTGTATGATCGAGTTAACAACGGAAAGAGACAGGAAAGACGAGGCGGACACGTGGTAAACTGATGGGTAAATGAATGAATGTTGAATCCTCTCATTAGATGACAAGAGTGAGGAATTCTTTGAGCAACAATTGAGTTTAACTACATTTTTTATTGTGGAAAAGAACATGTCAGGTATGTCCCCTTTGAATTTTGTGGATAAAGTGATTGTAAGGTAAACAGCTTATATCTTTTACTACAAAGACTCATTGTATTATATTACAATAGCACTTAGTTGTTTCTTTGTAGTTATTTGTTATGCCACAGTGCCGGTGACCGCCGGAGGCTTTTATAAGGTATCATTTCTTCACATTAACTCATAAGTGTAGGCTTCCCCTCCTCAACCAAGGAACAAATAAATTAAGTAAACAAATCGAAATAAACTTTAATTGTAGTAAGCACAGTGATGATAGGACTTTCTGACATGAAATAATACTCTAAATTACTGTAACTGCCCCATTTGTCTGGTACAGGAGCGTCACAAGATAAACAGCAATCAATGCAGAAATGAACAGTACAAAACTAAAGTGTCCGAGATTTTTTAAATTTCTAATCAGTTGTTTTCTTTTCTTTGAACTGACGAGGCTGTTAGAAGGAAAAATTTGCTGGTGGTCTCCGCCTTATTCCTTTTTTTTATTTTTATATATATATATTTAGTGTTATTTTAAGCTATAAATTACAATACAGTTCTCACATAAACTATATTAATTTGCTTGTATATATCAGGCTCAAATATATTCAGAACATAGTCCATGATTTCTCGTGACAGTGCATTTCTGAGGTTGTTAAATGGCCCACTGTTGGCAGTGACGTAAAAACCACAAATATTCTGAATCCATAATCAAAAAGGCTGAAAATGCTTTTTGTGTGAAACCACAGAAAAAGAAGAAAATGTAATCAATAAATAAACAACCAACCTATTTAACCTGCATGTCTCTTCAGCTGTATTTTCTACCAATAGGGGTCTGAAAAAGCAATGTTCAACATTTTCCTACAAAATAATCTATTTTTATTTTACTTTGTAAGTTAAAATATATATAAACAGAAATCAGAACAGCCAAGATGACTAAACCTCTCCGGAACACATGGAATCAAAATAAGCTTTGCCTTTTTGATCAGCTACAAGATGTGTGAACTTGAGTCACACAATTTTTGATATTTTCTGAGTTTTTGTATAAAATAATTTCAATTTGTAGACGAACATTTGGGCTCGTGTGCTATAGAATTAGTTTGTGTGAAAAATGAACATCACTGAGAAACACTTTTGGGCGAGAGACACTTGTCAAAAAAATATTTTCTTGCCTGCAAACACATTTCAGCCATTTCACCTCACCAAATCCTTTATCACAGCCTTTCAGACCACATGCTCACCTTTATATTGCAGCTGCTGCAGTGAGACAACAGGCCCGTGGGAACAGACTTGTCATTATGCATCTCTTTAAGTTATATATTTTTTTTCCATCGCCTTGCATCTCTTGTTTAATGCCTTTTTGTAGATGCTTTTTGATATCTTTTTTTTTTTTTTTTCATTCCGCTTATGTTTTGTGTTTTGTTTTTGGTTATTTGATGCTTGTTCTTGTTGAGTGTTTTGTGGTTATTTTGTGTCTCTTTGCAGTTGTTTGTTTTGTCTATGTTGTAGTTCGTTCGAAGTGAAGTATCTGAAAAATGCTTTGTTTCCAATCTCCAAAGAAGACTTTACTCTCTGAGCTCCAAGCTGACGTGAGCGAATTTGAAAGGAATATTTTAAATGTATCATTAGAGAATATCATGAATGAGTATTCTGCTGTGCAGACCAGAAAGATGATTCAAAACTATTTTCATCTCTACGTCTCAATTCGATGTGTGTTAAACAATAACCCACATCGAACACAAATAACGTTGTTTTGTTGTCTTCTCTTTAGACAGCGTGCAAGTCAGCTGTGGCTTTCTTCCAGTTCAGCATCCTGGCCAATTATTTTTGGTTGCTGGTGGAGGGCATGTATCTGCAGACCCTGCTGGCTCTCACCTTCGTCTCGCAGAGGAAATACTTCTGGTGGTACATCCTGATTGGATGGGGTGAGTGAGAATGACTGACAGGGTTGGCTGGGGCAAAAAAACACATCAGACTGGATGATGGTTGCAAATACACATACCATTTTTATTCATTTTACAAAAACACTAAAAACACCAAATAAAGCTGTGAATTAAATGGTCCATTTTTCAGAAATGTTTATGATTTAGTTCAGTCTTGGATGTAAAGAGGGGAAACATTGCTTGTCCTGACAGTGAGTTCAGGCGGAAAACAAAGCAAATATTCGCCTTGGTTCATTCCTACAAAGTTGACCTCTGAATGTTGTGTTTATTCAACCCAAATAGGTTATAATAGCTCAGATAATGTGCTCACTAATTATTTCCCTCCAGTCTCTCATCTCTGCTTGTTTAATGAAGTCCCGGAATATGTTAAAGTCAACTCGCCTTTCTGTGAACTTTCTGTGACCTGGCAAATTTGCGTCAAATGGTGTCATTTTCATTTACTTTGTATTCGAAAATGGAGAAAAATTTACAATGTCAGAAACATACATTGCACAAGTGAATGAAGGTTTCCGTATCAGATCATTTGCATAGTTGTTTTTATAGTTATGTAACAAAGTTTTTTTTGTTGTTTTGTCTTGTACTGGCAATTCCTAGTCATTAACCAGGCTTCAAATTATATGCTTGTTTTAATGTGTTCTGGCTTTTCTTTTCTTGATATGTTTTTCTTGATATTCTTTATTAATAGCAGCCTTCAGTCTCAATTGTCTTGTAGGCGTGCTCAACCTGTTTTCATGTGCATTTTCCATTAAAGAAGCTAACATTGACATTTGTAAGATCCAGAAATATAATGTACGGAAAGTTTTCATGCGTAGCTAAGGTGATAAAATTAAAATGCATCAAAGTGCTGTACAAACCTAAATCGATGAGATCTCGTATTCATTTGAAGAGGATTTTTTTTAATTTGAATTTTAAAGGTGCTTTTTTTAATCATATCATTTTGTTGCACTGTTCTACTGTTCTGATATACTGTTCTAACTAGCTGTCAGTTGCAGTGCTGTATTATAGTATACTGAATTATATTGTAAGGTGCCTGTGTTATTTGTGGAATCTATTTTTAGACAACAAATCAGTTCCGAAAAGCAGCTCAGCCTCAGCAGTGACTGGAGCGTGCTTGTTTTCCTGGGTTCTCTCTTTGTTTTCTCCTTGTTCTTTTGTTTCCTTTAGCTTTTTATGGATGCTTTATGTGCTTTTGCTTTGTGTTATCCTATGTTCCCCTGACAACTGCTTCCCATTGTCTTCCTATTCCCAACCATTGTCTGTTGTTTGTTTCCTGTGGGGGCTCTCTATTTTCCTGGTTAAGCCTGTATTCTCAAGTGTTTTTAAGGGAAGTTAACTTTTGTTGATGTTGTTTAAGCCCAGTTATCAACATGTTACAGTACAATCCAGCCTCACTGAGTCGAGCAGCCGTCCACCAGCTCTGTTCAGAGCAGCACTGAAGACAGTTCTGGTCAGCGTCTTTCGAACTGTGATATCTCAGCAACTATTCGATGGATTGTCATGAAATTCATCCCAGAGGATGAATCCTACTGACGCCTGCAAAAGACGACTCTGCATAAAATCATTCAAAGACAATGAATCCTAATAACGACAGCCATCCCTTAAATATTTCCTCCAGTGCCATCATCAAATCAAAATTTCGATAATAATCAAAACCTTTAAATCTAATGCTTCAGATGCACTTTATTTTTTCAATTCTAATCAGCAAATGTTTTCATTTTAACATAATAAACTGAAAGGGTGAGCATGGTAAACTATCACTGTCATTGTCAGTATGTTAGTAGGGAAGAGCACTGCATTTGTAATTACGAGATCTCGCAGTAGAAAAGACCAAAAGATTAATAGAATACAAATAACTAGTACAATCACAAAAAAGATAGAATAAACACTTCTACAAATTTTCAAGCTCATATTCATCATGTACAGTAGTATCAGGTAGAGCCTTCGCTCCTCTAAGTATAGCAATGATTAAGAACCATGTTTACCTTTTAGAAGATGATATACTCACGAGATATTACATCATAATTACAATAAGGTCTACAATGTCTTTCATTTCTTGTAAATACAATACATCCTGGATTAGACTCATATTTCGCAAGTCTTGTTGTCACATGGGGACGTTCACCTTACTAAACTCTGACATCTTCAATCTTCAATAGATGAGCTTGTAAGTGTCAGATTTTATACGGAGTAAGTGACACCACAAATGCTGAATTTAGGGTTGAATGGATGATGTTGAACATACTGTAAGAGGTACATTGGCTTCAATTATGATAATGTACTCTAACTCAAAGCCATACTAAAGACATACAAAATACTACGCACTTGTTGCTGGAATATGAGGGGATAAAAATCTCCGTCACAACTATGATTTTTTTCAACCTAACAAGTGTGTTTGTGCACATACGCTCAGTCAGTATCCCGGGTGACTCTGATGTGCCTTATCAGCTTCTTTCCGGCTTTACTATCCTCCTCTCTCCTGCCTCCTGCTTCTATCCAGTGTCTGTGTATTCTTTTGGCATTGAAATGCAAGTGGGACACAAGAGAAATTTGATACACAGAATATACCCCCTGTTTTATGCGCCTGACAACAATTCCATAAAAAATGCAGCAGTGATCTGTGTCTTGAGCGTCGTTCAGATTAATTTCACTTGACGGATAAACAGAGCATGCATAATTAATCTCTTATATTATAGGGCTCCCGTCTACAGTTCTCATACTCTGGGTTTTGACCAGATTCTTCTATGATGACAGAGGGTATGACACATTTTATTATATTACTGTATTCTATATGTAACAAAGCTTCTCACTGCATGTTTAACAGGGAAAGCAATCGTACTGTGATTTCAACACTCATTTGAATTTAATCTGGCTTTAATTGCAGTTGCTGGGACGACACAGACAATGTTGGCATTTGGTGGATTATCAAAGGACCAATAACAGCCTCACTGCTGGTGAGTGGAGAGCAATGAAACACCAGTTTAAATGACCTTTTGTTCACTTATTGATATACCTGTGAGCTGTCTGTCCCGTTGAGGAAATTAAGAGTAATTATTTGAACGATGGGTTCTTATTTTCAGGCAGAGGTGTAGTTTGTGCCTCTCCTGAGGGTTACCATTAATTAGCAAATAATTAATCAGTAACGTCTGAAAATCACACAGGGCTGTTCATTAAAACGTATAAAACTTACTGCCGACTGTCTCTTCAGCATCCTCCAAGAATCATCAAGCCATCCAGTCACACCATCTTTGTTTTGATCTGGAAACAGAGATGTAACATTGGGAATGGATTAAAAACGTACCTTCGCTTTCAGCAGATGGAAAACTTTTCCATCCAGATAGTTAAAAGAGTGTCAGCCAAAAACACCATCAGAACAGTAACATGCATTTCTGCATGACCGTTTGGCTTTTTCTTTCGTCGCCTGTGGCGTATCATGCAGGGAAACTGATGGTTACATGTATGCTCACATTAATAAGTAAGAGGCAGCGATAAATAAAACCAAGTTCTAATTTCTTGCCTGCACTCGCGAGCTTTGCTAACCGAAATGACAATTGTCATTGGCAACTCGTGTTAGCTGTAACGAGCTAGCTAAATAGGCTAATGGTAGCACAGCAAAAATCTCTTGCAGATATTGTTAATTATTCCAATTGACTATTAAAATGAGAACCCTGTAATAAAAAAGTGTCTTAAATATTCTACTGAAAGACTGAAGCTAAAGCTACATGTTCCAGGCACAAAAGTCAGAATCCTCACCATACACCTAGTCCTATAAAATGTATGAAAATCGTGTCATATATCTTTTCTTATTTTATTGGAACGTAATGTGTTTAAAAATGTAATAAACTTTGGCTTATAAAGGCAGATTCAAATAGATTATAATGCATTTACAATTTGTATGTACTTTCTTTCTTTTAACCAATGTGTGTGGTATTTTGCATTTGGTAAATTATACATATGTGTCTCTACCAGGTCAACATAGTCATCTTCATCAATGTCATCCGGATTTTGGTTCAAAAACTTAAATCTTCAGCCATGGCTGGGAACAACGACACCGGACATTTTATGTAAGTCACAACTTACTAATACAACTAATTGAACTTGAATCTAACCTTTACCGTTTACATTTTTTATCTCCAGAGGAAGAATCCTGCAGACTTCAGTCATTCTTTGACCTTTCATGTAGCTCCATCGAGTAAAAATTCTAATTTGCGATTTATGATGAAATCCTGTGGCGAGGAAAGAATCAGTCCGTGGACGTTTATTCAGAAAAGCCGTCAATCACAACGAATCCATTATGTCGAAGTACAATCTTTTTATAGCATTAAATAATTAATCAAAAACAAACTTGTTAGAAAAATGAACACTTAAACAACATATGTTATGAATACGTAATATGACAAACTTGTTATTTGTTAGATTTGCGACTGAGATATTTTGGCTTTATTTCTGGGTAGCTGACATGTCGTCCATTTTTTTGTACAATCTGTGCTTTTGCCTCTCAGAGCGGTTAAAATACTAATAATGTGGATACTGTTGAGAACTGTGCTTATAACCTACTGCCAACATGTCTGCTGGTCAAAAATATAAGATATGGAGAAAAGAAGGTTCTGCAAGTATTCAGTGATGAAGCCCAGCTTTCTGTCACTGATACTTTCACAAGGCAAGGTCACATTTGTTTACATTAGACCTAAACTCCATACAACACTCTTAAGTTACAATACAAACTCAGTGTTGAGGTGAAACTGCTGAATGAGACATTAAAATGCCAGAAATTAAAGGGAGCTGATGAAATCTTCTGATTCTGCCGTGAAATCCTGCTTTACCTGAATGAATCTTTCCTCCTGTTGAGGTTTGGCTGTTGCAGATTCCTGCTTGGATGAATTAATTTAGGGTGAGAGCACATAAAAATAGCACCTGGTGCCAGAAATAGATGTTTCCTTCATCGCTGTGCGACAGGATTGTTCCACCAGTTCAATGAATGTTTCACACGTTCTAAAGCTTCATCTCTATCTCACTAACTTCAATCTGATTCAGGCGGAACTGTGACGTTAACACAAAAGCTCGGATCCTAGGTATGACAAAAGACAAGCAAAATCCTATTATGGGCTTGAAATAATCTGATGTTTTTTTTTTTTTTTCCTTTTTAATCGGTCCTGGATGTGATGTTATTTCTGATCACAGTGATTTTGGTTAGTTTTGAATATCCAGATGAGTAAAACTACATTGCAATGTCATTGTGTAGCAACTTGACTGAGACCCTGTGAATCTGATGTAGTAAAATCATCAGACAGCAAAAAAAAACTCGTGCAGCCATCTCTGTCAGGGGTTAATTTCACATCTTTTCATTAATCTTTGATAGACTGGATACTTTAGATAGAGCCGTGCCAAGTTAAGTTACGATCGCAATGACAAAAAAAGACAAGAAAAGGAAGATTAAGAGAACAAATAAGGATGCGTATCTCGGGTTGTTTTTTGTTGTTGATGACGCAGATGCGGATTACTTGCAGCAAGTTGTCACAAACAACAAAACAAAAAAAGTAAATGGCAACATTTACATGATATTCAGACATCAGAGATCTGACTTGAACTAAGCTTTGAGCACAATGCATGTTTGTTTTTTGTTTTTTTTGACATTTTAATCTCCTCCACTGATTGGCCTGATGACAGAGCCGTTTTAAAGGTCACCGAAATGAAGATTTGACACCAGTAATTTAGCCTTGATGAAACTTGAACAGTGCTTTGTGTCTGGCATTTAAAACTTTACATGTAACTCTGACAGGACTGGGACTGGTTGTTTTCAGTATGCTGTAATATTTCAAGCTTTAAACAGACATTACATCATAATCTGGATTTATGTAGAGTCTTTATTCCGTCTTTCATTCCTTTGTCTTTGCTTCTCTCAGGAGGCTGGCTAAATCCACACTCTTCCTCATTCCTCTGTTCGGGATGCACTACACTGTATTTGCCTTCCTTCCGGAGACCACTGGAGTAGCAGCCAGACTCTACATTGAGCTGGGACTGGGCTCCTTTCAGGTATAAAACAAAAGAGAGAGTACAGACACACAAAGTCTGTTAAGACAGATCACAAAAAGTGATTAAAAATGACTTACTTACAGATCTCAGGAGAGGCAGCTTTCATTGTGGCTGCAGTGGGAGAAGCACAGCTGTTACTCATCACATTAACGATGGCTCTGCGTTATTTACAACTGTAATTTTCTTGCTGTGAATGGGAGTGTTGGAATCTTTAACACTTAACCTTTTATGTTTGGTTGAATTATTATTTGCCTTTTAAAAAAAAAAAAAATCAACAAGTTAACAATAGAGAAAGGAAAGGAAATTAAAAGAGAGCGTTATGAATGGATGACCGAATCCGAAGCCGTGTCTCAAATAGCTCTCTTCCCTCAGTACAATCACATATAGTGCTCTTACATGTTAGGACTTTTAACTTGTGCAGTACTTGAATTTCATCATGGTAACGTTGTCTCAAGTCGCTCATTCCTGTTCTGCAACAGGAACTTTGAAAGCATCACCCGCCAACATATCTGCTGGCTGAAAAATAGCTATTCTGTTCCACAGCAGCTGCAGCTTCCTCAGATGCTGCAATTTAAAAATACTGGACGGTGAAAAGTGTCCAGCGTTTTGTACTCAATTTTTGGACCGTTATGACTGATGACTTAGTGCACTGCATGTTTCCATACTTCGCAGTGCGAACACACCCACTCACTCAAAGTAGCAAGTAAAAGTACACAAGTATGCAATTTGAGTCACAGCCAAGCTCTCTGCAACTTTTTCAAATCGTTTTTTAAATAGTTAAAACAGCTTTTTTGCTGACTACATTAAGGATACACGCTGACCTATTCCCCGACACGTTCAAGCTGTTGTTCGGTTGGTTTATTTGGGCCCTCATGCCGTTTTTTTTACATGGGTAATTAATCTGTTGACTATCATGTGGATGGTTGCAAGTCAGTTCAGGTATTCCAGCGCTCAGACCGAAGATAAAAAAAATAAACAGAAATTAGCACCTCAGAGCTGCTTTGGTACCAATGATTTTTGTCAGACTACAGGAAACAAAAACTTGCAAAAAGGCAAGGCCACTTTGACAGTTATGCAGCACCGGATTTTTTTTCATAAGCCAATGTTTTGGCAATAGTTTGCCCTCTTCTGAAGTTAAAGCGCTTATCCGTATGCAGTTGTGTTTTTTTTTCTACAGCTTGCATGACATTTTGTGCAGTTCAGTGTTTGCTACACACTGGACTTTTCTTTACTTTTATCTCACAGCTGATTATATCTACAATCAGCACCTACTGTTATTCTTTGATTTTAAAACAGCTGTCTGTTGTGTTGCAGGGGTTTGTGGTGGCACTCCTTTACTGTTTCATGAATGGAGAGGTAGGTGAATGAAGGAGAGATGCTTTTATGATATAAAAATCATACAATCGTTTATCATACACAGCTGCTGTGGAGGAACAATCTTCATCTTCTGTGGCTGATGATTCAAAGGCATATTTTCACGTGTGCATGGCATGGTTGAGTGGCAGCAACATAGCAGTGGCTCATTGACTGGTGACTTTTCAGACTTCTCCAATTTTCTGCAAGTTGCATATCCCACATGTTGTTTCCGCAGGTTCAAACAGAGCTGCGGAGGTGGCTGTGGAAGTGCCACAGTCAAAATCATCTCACTCCAGCCAAGAGAAGTATCACTCAGATCATAATTCCAACCCGCGGGGGACTCGGGCTGCCTCCTCCGAGCGGCAACATCTCTTCTGTATGATTTCAGAGAATATCTGAGAGAGAGAGAAAACAAAACTGTCGCGAAAATGTCAAGAAATATAAACTGCAGGCAGTTCTCATAGCTCAACATGCTGATGACACTTATACAACCTCTCTGTGAGAACACGAGACCGTGATGGACACTGGTGAGTGATTCTGGAAATGTGTCAGGGTGCATTAAATCAGTGTCAGCAGCAGCTCTAAGTCTGAGGATGGTGCAGCACAAACTTGTAATCTGAATGACAGTGTGCTCCATCTCGTCTCATTAACACGAGTGCTTGATTTGTGAGGACGTCGCGGTGCCACAGTGGGGATGGAAACCGCAGCAGAGACGGAGTCAGCCCCGAGCTCGTGGGAGGACGATTTCACATGGTTGTGTTTACAGTTCGGACCACACGAGTACAAAAATAAGCAAACGTTGAGAGATTATACAGAGACAGCTGTGAAAATAATATATGATTGATCTTGGCTGAAAACATGTTTGATTTTTCTGTGCCGCCCTGAACAGAGGCAGTTACACTATTTCAGTCCGGGCTGAAAAACATGTTGGTCTGAATGTGAATGTGTTCACTCACTCAGCATTTTCACCGACTGCCTCAGAGAAATGTTCAAGACCCAGAGGGACCTGAACAAGTATTTAAAGTTATTCGTTTGTGTGTTTAGCTGCCATACATCGGTGCAATGTGTCTTAAAAGACTGTTTTGATGAGCAGTATTTGTGAATATTTATTTGTTTGTTTTCCAATTTTCTATGCTATTGCCAAATGTGATTACTATTATAACTTTTTGACACATAGTTGCACTTAATAATAATTAAAAAAAAGGCTGCTAAGCATTTACATGGTAAAACGGCATCTGTTCTGTTTAACTAGACTGACATAGTCTTAGGATATATCATAGGCTGACATCAATTCTTTTTAATGCTGAAGATTTCACTCATTTGAGAGTTACCCATATTTTGATGATGGCACAAATTTACAGCAAAAAAGTGAAAATAGCTAAAACACTAGCAGCAGTCAGGTTTTATTGCCATTTTTGTTGACTATTGCACATTGTCATTCATATAAGCATTTCTTGAAAGAAAAGACATTGTTTTAAAAAGGTGCTCCTTTTTGCCAAGAGCAAGATGAGAAGATTGCCACCACTCCTATAAAAACAGGAAACAGCTGGCTCAGCACTGCTCAAAGGCACACAAAAAAAATAAAAAAAATCCTCCTACCAGCACAATTGAAGATAAATAACAGGTTGCATCTGGTTTGTTGAATCTGTAGCGAGAGATGTGGTATCAATCTTCTCATCTAACTCTTGCTAAAAACGTTAAACTCCTCTTCATAACCATATCACTATATGACCAAAGTAAACAGCTATTGTAAGGGATGTTTTGAGTCTGCCTCAAGTCGAATGATCTTGTCTAAAGTGCAGTCAAAATATATGTATTCAGTTAACCTGTATTATGACTGAAGCTGGCCTTATTAAATAGACTGGGGATCGGTGAACTTTACGATTCACAATTAATCTTCCGTTTTGCTTCATTCATCTGCAGCGTTGTATACAACACTTATGTGTGAAGATAATTATGATGCTATTCGACATCATGACTTTACAATTTCAAACATTTTTGTTACTTGATGAATACAAATAAAAGCTGAGTAATGGCCTTGCATTGTGGCTTAACTTAATTCACCTAACTTAATTCAACGCTGAGAGTTTTATAGATTTTAAATTTTACAAAAAAAGATGACTTGACAAAAAGAAAATCTCTGCTGAGAATTTTTTAATAAACAAAGTATAATGCACTGCACTTTATTTGTCATTGCCATTACACAATATATTTAAATTTTGCACTTTACTTTGAACGTTCTGTATTTGAGTTGCTGTTCTTGTGGATCTAGTGACGGTTGGCATACTGTACGGTAGAAAAAACGCAAAGTAATAAATTAACAATTTGTGGTTTAAATGTGTTTGACTAAATTGTTTCCTTACTAAGTTTTGTCAACATATTGCAAGCTTGGGTTTCACACATTAAAGCTGGTATGTTAAAAAAAAAAAAAAAAAAGGATTGTTTTGAGAGAAGTGTTCCTTAAAATTCATTTTATAAGTAAAATACAGTAATTAGCTTTAATTTACAGCTATATCTATACTTTGACTACATTTGTTTGTAAAATGAATCACAGTCTTTGCAACAACTTGCCACATATAGATTTATTTTGCAGTTAATTTAACACAACCGTAGACATGAATGTTGGACACTCGAATGCTTGTTACACATTTGAACGCATTGTCACAGGTAGAACAAAAACGGGATGAAAGTTTATACATATTTTTTTTTAAACATTTAAGTTACTTATATCCCCACAAATGCTTGTCAATACATACACATGCATACACGGTACACTCTCCAACTTTCAAACTCACACGCTCACGCACGCACACACACACTGGTACATAAACATTAATGTACAAAAACACAGTCACAAACATTACAAGTCTTAGTCAAGAGGTCCACCTGTGTGCCAAAAATATACATATATGATAAAGAAAAGACATCATTTGTACACCATGGCAAATCGATAGCAGGCAACATTTAAGAGCAGCTGAGCAACAACGGTACATTCAAAAATTCATTGGCAATCAATTGAGCTCACACACACTCACGCCAAAACTAGCTCAACAGGCAAAACCGCCAAAAAAAACCAACAACAACACAACAAAAACAAACAAAAAAAACGGCATCTAAACACTAAGATATGCCGCACAGAGAATAATTACATCTAAAACAAGTTGGACACCTTTGGAAATACACTCATTCATTTTTTTTTTTATGCTGAGACTTTGATGAGATGATTGTTATCATAAAGACTGGAAACACACAGCTCTGTTATCTGCAAGATAGGGAGAACCAGCTGACTAGTTAGGGGAGTCTACTAGCTGGTAAACAGTCACTTGGTGGGAATTTACTTTCCAGGTGGAAATTAAAAGCTAGTCAATAGCCACCACCAGCTAGGGGGAAACTACTAATACATCTTAACTTATTTAAAAAGTACTTATGGTTTTTTTTTTTAACTCTGGAAAAAAGGGATTGTAAAATGAGATATCATATTTTAATACCTAATTAAATAAACATTAGAGGAGGTTGCATTAGAGGAAGCCAGGGTAGTTATGTCTTCCCCCAGTCTTTCTGCAATGCTAAGCTGCCAGCTGTAGCGCCATATTAAGCATTCAGACACAAGAATGGTATAAATCTTCTCATCAAACTCTCAGCAAGAAAGTGAATCTATTTCTGAAAGGTTCTAACTGTGATGCTGAAATAAGTGCAAGAAAAAAAATGTTGTAAAGAGATGTGTGGTCTCTTTTAGTCAAAATGTAGTTAAAAGCTACACCGCTTGATTTTGCTATAGTGCTAAAAAGTGCAACCAATTCTCCAAATTTCGTTCCATCTCAGTAAATGCTTGGAAACTCAGACGGTTCACAGTTTGTTTTGAAATTTAAGTAAAGAGAAATACATTTTTGGTTGCTTTGAGAAATGACAAACATCACCAGCTTCCTCAGCTTTTTCAGTGGTCACTATCTGAAAAAGCAAGTTGTCGGCCGGTCTGCTGATTCATGTGAAATAAAGTCACAAAAATATATGTAAACAATGATAAGACTATAGCGTGCATCAATACCCCGGCCTACACCCATTCCATTCAAAATTTAAAATACAAGGCGAAAAAAAAAAACAACAACAAATAAATACCAGCCAAAACTCCCTCCTCGCTATTAAACTGTCAAACTTTGCTGCCACCGTGTGGTGGACAAATACACAACACAGACATGATCAAGTAAAGAGTTTACTACTCTTCTTTTTTCATTTTTTTTTTCACAGACAGTAACAGCTTTGAGACATGGTCGTTTTCCATCTGAGCTGGTTCAGACTCAGACTGACAGCTGGTGATAGAAACACGTAACCAACAGCAGAGTGGGTTTTTAATCACACCCTCGGACACACTTTGTGTTTTATCTGTTGCAGTTGTTCCACCTTTCACAACCTTCCTATTTAAATCAAATCAACTTCTTGAGCTCGTTCTACTCGATAGAATCTAGTGCAATGCTCACTCACTGTTTTGACCGAGGATGGATAAAACATAGCGTATCGTCTTGCTTTTTTTTTTTTTCCAAAGATCGTGTCTATGTTTCAGTGCCAGTGAGGCCGTGTCATCACGAACATTTATAGCGCTTTAACCAAGAAAGTCAACATCAATCAATGTAATTAAATCACAAAGCAATCGTACAATTATGTTACAAAAAAAAAAAAAAAAAAAATGCACGTATACTTTACATTTAATCATTTCACATTGCACCATTTCATGGAAAGTTAATAAATATACATCCTTATTTGTTCGAGAGTATCCTCAAGTCATTATTTTTAGGATACTACATTCTTATAATCCACGCAGGTGACAGTACAAAAAAATAAATATCTGAAGTACATACGGTGGAAAAGTTCTCCTGTACACATCATTTCACATTTCGTCTTAATAAATAATTTTCCCACCTGTACACTTATTGTTTGTTAGCTTGCACAAACAAAAAGAGAAAAATGAGCAACACTGCGATTGTCAGAGCCGTCACATCAAAGCATTTTTCTTTTGAATGTTAGACTTATTGTTACGGTTTTGAAGCCGTCGATGTGTTTGAGGTTAATGCTGAATTGACTATTTTTAATGGGTGATAGTTGTAAGCAAAAAGCTAAATAAAGCAGCAATTATGTAAAACTATTACTCAACTCATTGACATCACAATAAAAGAAAAAAAAATAAAGGGGAGTCTTCACATTATGAGGAAGTTATTAAAATGAGAAAAAGCACAATTTCACTGATAAAGTTTGGTCGCACACAATGAAAAAGCTTTTTTTTTTTTTTTTTTGTACCATCCACAATTATACACACCAATCTGTACATTCTTCCCAGGAAATGACTGTCACTACATCTTTGCATTATCTGCTCACTGTACTGTAAATAAAAATGATAGCTATTTGTGACTGACTAGGCACTTTGGAATATGAGTGTAGAAGATGGTTCATTTAAAAAAAAAAAAAAATTAATATGAAGAGCAGTTCAATATGGCACACTGGGCTAAAGCTCAGAGGAAAGAGAACAAGACAAAGAGTCCTGTTATCTTTAAAGAGCATTTTGACGGCGTGAATCTCAGTGCCGACGGTAAAACACTGCACAAATGAGCTCATGGCACGACGACGCGCTTCGAGCAAAAGCATCCATGAAATGGCACATTTATGTTCACAAGTCTGTACAAAAATGTGTCTGAAAGGTCCGCAAAAAGGAAAAACCAGCTGGAGGAAACTGCTGTCGTGCAGCTAAAGCCTCTAGCTGGGAGTTTTGTTTTTCTTCTTCTTTCTCATGTGTATTATGAAATCCTCCACAGCAGTATTTGCTAACCCTTTTTGGTTTGCGACCATTTAAAACAGAAATCAACTCACGGCCCTGCAAACAAAGCTCTGAGGACTCGAAGCGAAACCTAATTTTACCTTCTCAAGTTGTTTAATTTAGGGCTGAGGATGTGAAACTATCTTTTATTTTACAAGAAAAAAAAAAAAGGAAGCAAATGTCCACCTTGTATGTAACATCTCACGACCCCCTTCGATTAATCCCGTGACTCCCAGGTTGGGAAACGCTGCTCTGTGGTGCACATTCATTTCCGATTTTATATATTCTGAATGTGTTTATATTTTTGTTTATTGTTTGTACAACTAAAGAGTCCAGAATAGAGAGGGCAGGATCCTCTGGGTCCTCGGGATATGTGATGAAGTCTACAGATTTGGGCTCCAGTTCCTTTTGTTTGAAAAGGTCATTACAATACTGAGTTATGCTAAAGAAATAAATTTGGATCTAGACAACAAAATGTAACTATTTACACAATCCATGAGTTTTTTTTTTTTTTTTAAATTTTTTATATTTATATATTTTGACATACTCTGTACTTACGGCTGATTGTAGAAAAATGTTTAAATTCAAGATGGAACATTTAAACAATGAGCATTTGTACAAGCAAGGCGAACGTTTGGTTCATATTTAACTTTGGACTGTAATGAGATCCAGTCAGGCAACCTGTATGGCACTTTGAAGCACATTTACTTGACACCAACAGCCAAATATGACCCCTACATTTTTTTTTTTTTACAACTGGTAGTGTTTGTTTTGGCACCAACTCTTCTTTGATATTATTTATAAATGAAACAATAAAAGGGCAAAATCTAAAATAAAACCATTTTAGAGAGGGAGTTTAAATCAAGTGGAATTTGACTTGTCTAAACACATTAAATGTGTTATTAATCATAAAAGTTTGAAACCTGCAGAATCAACTGCAGCACTGAAATAGTGAAAATAAATTAAATTATATTGCGATCAAATTAAATGAACGCCGGCTGTGCACCTCTACTAAATCTCTATTAAATGATTTCAGAAATATTCATTTTCTAAAGGCCAAACTACAAAATATAAGAGGTGTGAGGGGCCACTTTGGTCTGCTCTGGTTGGTCTGATGTACACAAGGGGAACGGCACCTTGACGTTGACTCCGGCCGGTCAGACGCTCAGGTCGGGAGGCTGATGTTGGCGTTCTCCGCCAGAGGGCTGGACATGCGGATCTGGGAGCTGCTCTTGCTGAGGATCGACAGCTGAGTCCCGCCGTTCACTCCACTGCTGGCCAACGAAGGGTGCCTCTGCTGCTTCAGGTCCACAGCAAAGTACCGGTTCACCGTCCAGCTGCGCCATTTCCTCTTGATCTCCGACTGCACCTTCAGGGAGAAACTTCACAAGGTCATTTTTAATGTACTTTAAGCTGTACCAGCTCCGCGAAAAGGTACAGTACATTTAAAGTAGGTGGGAAAATGTTTATTTGCGAACATTCGTAGGCAGTGTATAAACTATGACTAAAACTATACCTAGGCTGTACTCACATAAAATAAGACTGAATATATTACTTCAGAGTCAGCAATTATGTTTGATAATGGGTCAGGTTTTCTTTTAGCATTGCTAATTGGGATGGCAACATTTTAAAAGGCACCATATACTGTCTACATAAACAGCATGTTTTCAACATGATTTGCTTATTTCTTTTAATTTATTTGAGATCATTCGCCATTCTTTTTTACATCAGTAAGTGAGGTCTAACATTATGTCAATAGTCAGTGAGCCAAAAATAATAAAAAATGTGTTCATTATCAACGGTTACTCGAGTCATTTAATTAAAGTGAGTTTAAAGATCATGATTATCACGATTTAGATGAGCTTTGTATTTATTTCCTTGTTGTAGATATGTGATAAACATGTTTAAAGTTTTGGCATAAGCTATGAAAGTAAAGAGGCCAATTATTTGATCCATAAACCCATTATTTTCCTCCGAATGCATTACATTAAACTTATACATGTATTGATTGTATTGTACTAAATATAATTGGTAATATTAAGCTATAGATCCACATAATGTATAAATAATGTTAATGTTTTGTAAATCATTCATTGATTGTTTGTGCAACACTTTCAGATGCTTACAACTTTAATAGTGTATTATACAATATTAATCAAATATTTATACTTTAAAAAAAAAAAGAAGCTAATTAATGTGGATTAAAGTAAAGTTATATAATGGCTTGGGGAATTATCAGCACAAATTATTAAGAACAGAGACATCTATCCAGAAATCTGCTTATGTCACATCATTACATCACTGTGCTTTTATGTAAAAAAAATAAAAAAGGGAAACACAAGTTGAATGTGTTCATGAAAGAAAAAAGACAAAATCTTACCTCTCCATTGAGGAAACAGTAGAGGACAGCAACAACAAAGCCCTGAGGAGTAGGATGGAGACAACAAATAAGAGAAAATCTGCATGAGATGGAAATGTGCTTACATCTCGAAAATAAACTTCCTCATTAAAGGCCAAAGTCAGATACAATCGCTATTAAAAGCTTCACTACAAATTGTTGGGTGCAGAAAGAGACACAATACAACGTCATTGTAATACATCCTCAGGAAACTGCAGGTTGCGTCATGTTTGAAAGAAGACGTAGCGTCCACTTGCACCTATTTTCTCCTAATGATTTTACTTATCATTGTCTCCAGCTGCAGAAGTGTCACAGGAACACAAGATTTAAGTCTGTTATTTTTTTCTTACTGTCACTAATGTTGATGGTTGGCTGGTGTCACTAGTTTCTTCCTGACACCACGTACGATACACGACGGTCTATACTTTTATGAATCCAGTTTCATTGTTGCTGAACCAATTCATTTTACCAACAGTTTTGATTTAACTGTACTTTACTTTATGTATTTTTAATCTATCATTTACTACGTCGTCCAATATTGTTTTAACGGTTCACAGTTGCTTTATTGGAAACACATTTAGCTCTTCTTCTCTCTGCACAACTGTGTTTAATGTTTAATGACAGCAGAAGACACCAGCACTCTCCTCAAGAGCCTGTTTGTATCTTGTATACTGCGATGATTTATTATCCTATTGGGTTCTGTCATTTATCACCTGGCATTTCTCTTTAATTGAAACCGGATGTTGGCGGAGCAGTGAGAGATTATACCTGGAAGGATCCAAGCCCCAGCTCAAAGACCAGTCTCTCCCTCTTGCTGACATCTTCAGGTGAGAAGGCGAACACGGTGTAGTGAATACCAAACAGGGGGATGAGCAGGAGGGTGGAGCGCGCCAGACGCCTGAACACACACACACATGCACAAAATAAACAGTTTAATACGATCCAGGTGTGACTGAAACTCAAATCAAAGACATTTGAATGTGGATTTGCTCCTGCTGGTTGACTTCAGGTGATGCAAGAGGTGCACTGTTGATGCAACGACACGACATTTTCTCACTTCTTTTATCAGGTTTAAAATGTCTCGAGTTTAATCAGTTTTGTTAAAGAAAGAGGCTTTATCATAGTTCTCTATTGGTTTTTAGTGTTAAGATTGAAGGATAAGGCTGGTGATAGTCTCGGTTTTTCTTTTTGTCAACAATAAATTGAGGCTGCCAACACATTTTGTCTTAAGAGCTCCATTGTTGTCTATAATCTATTCAAACAAGATCAGTGAGCGATGTTGTTGCACCGAGTGGTACATGCTCCATCATTTAATCCAAATGGGTCACGGTAGTTTATTTTGAGTAAATCCCAGATCCATCATCATGTTAATGATTGTGTAACAAAAGCACTTTACATCTGTTTCAGTGATGTCTGCTAAGATCTACAGTGCCTTGCTGTTTAATTAGGCTTTTAATTATCTTACAGAAACAAATTTGCAATAGCCAGAGTGGTGAAAGTAGAAAATATTGAGTGATGGACTCATAAATTAGATTTGTTGACAATAGGAAAAACATAGAACAACACCAGACTTGTATACTTATTATTTACCACGGAGGTTTATTTTACTGCACTGGTTCATTTCAGGTCAATTTTCTTTTTAAAGATTTGGAGCGAGACCTGCATGAAACACATAACTGTTGCTGTGTGTGAGGTGCTTTACAAAGAGCTACATCTGTGTATTTATTTAGTGTCTGTATCAGACATCCAACAGCAGTTGCTGACATACCAGCCGGACATACAAGAGGATACACAACAAACACCTGAAGAATTGGAGGACAAAACTGAGAAAAACAATGTTTTCTACTGTGCAGTCTAGTGGCCCCCTGAGGGCCTCATGGAATAATTTGACAGTGATAGTTTGACCCACTTACTAGCCGTGATTTAGATGAGAAGACCAACCTCCTAACGTGATATCTGTTCATGTATTATGAAGGTAGTTTAGCTTAGCTTAGCTACAGTGGCAACAGGGAAAGGGCTGGTCTGGCTCTGTCCAAATGTAACAAAGTCCTAACTAAAGATTTGCCATCACCTTTAAAACTATTACTTTAATTCATCTGTACAAAAAACAAAGAGTGTCTGTGGCAATTTAATGGTTTTACAGGGAGCTATGTGATTATACTGCATATTCTCATCATCTAACTCTGAGCAGGACAGTATTTACTTGTAATTGTATTTCCCAAAACGTCAAAATAAGTCTTTCATTGTAAAGTGAGAAAGTGTACAACTACTGTGATCAAACTGTAGCAACCAGCAGTAGACATTGCAAAACCAAATCCAAAAACCTAATAATTTAGTAACTAATTATTTAAAAATGTGTCTCAAGTGTGTTTGTGAGTGTGATTTTTCATTCGGGAGCACGGACCATTAAAAAAAGTTTAAGAAAGCCCCTGGTGTAACACACATACGGTCAACACAAGACAGACACACACAAACATCTGTGCGGACACACACACACACACACACACACACACACACACACACACACACACACACACACACACACACACACACACACACACACACACACACACACACACACACACACACACACACACACACACACACACACACACTTACAGTGTGATGGTGGATAACTCTGACATCCTGCACGAATGCTGAACAGCCTGTGTGGGCTCACTGAAGCATTTCTGAGCACAGCTGCTACACAGCACAAAGACAACACACAATACAACAAAGACAACGTCTTTAGGGACACAGACACACAGTCTCACACACACACACACGCAGGTCTTCACACTCGGTCACGCACGCACAGGTCTAAGCAGCAAATGAGAATGGCATTATCTGCAGGCCCTCAGAAGACACAGTCCTGTGGGAGCAGAGCAGGAGTGTGTCTGGCTACAGTACAACTCCATAATGAGGCTCAAGCTTCCTGCCAACAGGTACGACATATGAATCTGAAAATACAGTCTAGGCCAACACATGAGAAGTCATTACACAGCATTTTATACAGAATTTAGTTTCTAAAGGCACGACTAAAGGCATGTTTAGGTTTTTTTTTAGCGCTGGTTAAATAACAATGTAAACTGACCCTCAGGAAAATATATATTCGGTACACTAGTGAGAATTTACAGCAATTAAATTCAAAATGGGAGCATGTCACCCTGTGCAACAGTGTGGCTCTCTGATGTAGGTTTTGTAATGTTTTGACAACAGATCCAATGCACAAAGTATTATCTACGTCAGGATATACTCTGGATACACGGGAAATATTTGCTTGTAGGATCAGCTCATTATTACTTTTGGTATTTTCATGGGATTTGTTGACAATTAGAAAAATACAGAATATCTCCAGTCTTGTCCTTGAACCAAATGTGAATCACATTTCTTTAACCCATAGCAATCTACTTCACTGATTAATCTTCACACACAGTTTTAACATTTACACTCAGATATAGAAAGGGATAGTTCGGTGTTACTGAACTCGTTTATTGTAACTTACAGGTAAATGCTTGATTCGTTCCCTCCGATATCAGGCGACTGCAGCTTCTGGACCAGGATGATAATAATTCCAATGAAGAGGACGAAATTTATCTGACAACAAAGACAAACATCATGTGATTTATCTGCATAATTTTTCCTAAACTTATTTTTGCAGTCGGTCAAGCATTAGTTGGCTGTTTCACTGCTCTGCTCTTATTTAAGTTCCTTTCCTTTCAGGAAGTGGCCAGTTTTGGTGAGAGGAGGCTCATCTGAACAGGAAGCCGTTAAAGCCCCACACACTCGCACTCAACGCCCCCAAAATCATTTTTAGTTGTTTGGTTGTCTTTGTTAAATTTCCAACCACATTGTGCACTGATCCAGGCCCCCACCTACATCTCTGATTCATCAGATTTGGAATCATTTTTTGTTTTATATAATCTTGATTTACTTATGCAAACAGCTTAAATAAATCATGACCCCTTTTGATTCAAGCCACATGTTTGCTTTCGCCTTTTTGTCTAAATAAGTTTATGAAACAAGACAAACTGGTTGAAAAAATACTGTGAGCATGTCATACCATTATGGAGGCCACAACTGGTCCTTTGATCACCCACCAGAGGGCAGTGTTCTCATTTGTATCCCAGCATCTGGAGGCGGAGGAGAACCGTGAATTTCAATAATCGTTCATCACACACGCCTTCACATTCTCTGGACATCAGGAGATACAGAACACAATACAGAACGACAAGCAAGGGGATCTTTGCAAAGTAAAAGGGGGAAACGATCAGATGAATTAACAGTCTGATACTTCTAAATGTTGTTTTCATACACACATATAGAGAATGATCAGAAAGATGGATAAAAATGGAAGCAAAGAAAGAGAAATCAACAAGGACCACCAAACAGTTGTGGAACTTGTAGCAAGCTGTATTTATTATTCATTACAAAACGCTATACGCACTTCTAATGTTGCATCTTTGGAGATTATGAATTGCTAATAGTTGTGAGACATGTACCTGTGTGACATAGTCCTTAGTTTTGGTTGATAAGCAACATGTTTAACATGTAAACAAATTGTAGACTCCAGCATCCTCACAAACCATTAAAGAGTCAGAAAAGTTGATTCACTAAAGTCTACATCAGATTACTGATGCAGCTGGTACGAATACTAATTACTTTATATAAAGATGGGTAGCTTGTGAAGTGTCAATAATGTCTTATCTTAAGGTGTAATATAACATCAGAATTGATTTAATCTGAACATTTTTGTATTATCACTCTGAAAAGTTATAGTAACTCAAATATCAAATACATGTAGTGGAATGACAGAACAATACTTGTTTGAATCATAGTGGAGTAGGAGTGTAAAACGCAGAAAATTAGGATACTTATGTAAAGTACAAGTACTTGAGTACATGTACCTTATTTTCCTCCACTCAAATCTAAAGTTGGGACGTACCCGGTGTCATGAAAGTGGAGCCTCAGAACTGCCCAGACAGTCACACAAATGGTGGGAGTTCCTGTAATCAGGAATAAAAACAGGAATCACACAGTAATCAATAAACTCAAAGATAAAAACAGGGTATGCTTGTCATAATTCTAGTACTTCTCATTAGTCAAATCTTGTTTCTGGAAATTACAACATATACTGGGATAACAGATTCATTTATTTGCAGTTGCAACTCTGTTTATGTTGTATTCATCTATATAAATATCACATTATAAAATGTATGTTACAGGCTGTAATCATAATTAGCACAAAATACCATTAACATTTTTTTTATCAAGACAGTATTTCTTCTTTATCTGTGTCTTAATTTAATTCAAAACACAGAAATCTCAAAGGCTTTGGCAAACAAACAAATGCAAAACTGCTTTAATGACTCCTCCAGGATTTCAAAAACAGGGTGTTGTTTATTTTTTATCTCATATTTAAAAAGATATGGGATATCAGTATTATTCTAAATTATGTACTGCTGTCTGTTTATTCCTTTAAAATGTATAAATTGATTCTAAAATACAATTTATGAACAGAAAAGTGAAATAAACTTATTTTGAAAAGCTTAAGCTATTGCAAATATTTTAAAATTAACAATACAAAGAGCAACTAAATCGGTTGCCACGTTGCACCACTGATGATGTTGAGTAAGAAATGGCTACTGACCCCATCCTACGATGGTGTACCAGTAGAAGTAACGTCTCTCGGGAAAGAAAGTCTCCACCAGCAGAGTGAAGAGATACAGACCTTCAATGAAGAGCCAGAAATAGTTGGACATGACACAGTAATGGAAGAAAACCATCACTGCTTTACACGCCACCTGCATGTGGAGACACCGGGGAGATGCATTAGTGCAGCAACAGGCAGAGGGATTCCGGTTTTTATTTGTGATCTTATATCTGTAAGACTGAAGGAGCCAATTCTTCAACATCATTATCGTAAAGAAGAAATGTGATACCTTCGAAACTGTTGTATATTTAGATGATATTTTTTTTTTTCCCTCTACAGTAAACACAATTTGTTTCAGCTTTGAAATGTCTGTCTTTTAAAAGCTCAACACCTTAAAAGTCACAGTGACAAATGTCCTTATTCCTGTAAATCTCAGAGTAAACAGAGGTTGTTGTCACAGGGCTGAAACAGTGCATCATACTGTAATTAACCTAAAAATTAAACAAGGGACAATGAGTGAATATGCAAACGACAACAGAGATGAGGCAGCAGCATGTCAGGTGAAGTGTAATTTCATGACATCATGTTAATGATTAGAGTCCATATTCAGAGCGGGGGTCAACCAATTACGGCACTGATCTGATTCTCGGTACCACCATGGTGATGACCTGTGATTGCCATGGCAACAGCAGTAAAGCAGCAGATTTAGAAAAAGAAAAAGGAAAAAAAGAAATAGGGACAAAGTAACCATTGATATGTTAATGATCTAGTAGAAGATTTCCACTGGCCTTGCTGAAGCCATTAGTGTTCCTAATTAGGTTTATTTATCATGCCTGCTTAACAACAGTGAGCAATGTGTTGTTACCACACAAAGGCTAAGAGCTTGTTCTGCATCTGTAATCAGGGAGTATTAGTCATCTAATAGTGTGTTTGCTTTTTGTAAAAATTTGCATGAGATTGAAGTTCCTTCAAAGGTAAATATCAAACAGGAAAGACGTGAAGGAGACGTGTTTCAAGCTCTTCATATGTCAAACAGAACAGGCCTGATCATATTGCACAAGCACGTTTACGTCTATGAATCGTTTGAAATCGTTGAATACGGCTCTCTGGAAGCGATAGATCAATAATCTACAGCCAATAGTCTACAAACTTCAAACGTCAGAATGGATCATTTAGAATAATAACTGCCTTGTAGCAATTATCTGCTTCAAGTGAATTAAATAATTAACCATATGATTTGAAAGTGAGGATTTTTTTCTATTAATAACCAAACAATCAGTTATAGTTGTTTTCCTTTCTGGGGATGAAAACCAGCAGACTCAGATGAAGTTTGTGTTATGGCCTCTACAGTATATAATAATAGCTGTGGTTACTGACTGTGTGTACGAAGCAGTGGTCGCTGTCTTCCTGCGCGTACAGCACACCATCCTTGATGAAGACTGAGATGGCTCTCAGCATGAAGGACACAAACAAATTCATGTGAATGAAGTTCCTGGTGCAGTGGAGCTTCCTGGAGAGACGAGAGAAGACATAAATCTTGTTTTCACACTCAAAAAAACCTTCGGAGCAGGGTTTAACCCTTTAAGCCCTGAAGGTTTTTTTTTTTACACTTGAAAAAATATTTCTAAATTTAGTCAGAGGAAGATTTTCAAAACTCAAAAATGTACATTTCCCCTGATAGAAACCACGAAATAGAAAGCGAATAACGTGCTTATAACAACAAACCAGTAAACTCTGATGTTAATGAACCTGTTTTAAAATTTCACAACTGCAACTCTGCCAAATTTGATGAATAGCAGCCGCAGTAGTTCCTTTTCTAAATGTATCAAATAACTCGTTGTTTTAGGAAAATGTGGGGAAAAAAAAGCCCATGGTGGCTTTTTCAAATTGCCTAATTTGTTCATACAAACAGTTCAGAGCCAAAAGATTCACGTAAAACAGATCAATGCAAAACACATAAAATCTGAAAACAGAACACTGCTCAGCTTAAAAAAATAACAATAAATTGATCATCAAAAATAAAACAATTCATTTTCTGTTGACTGCCTAATATGATTAAGGAACTATTTTGGACGTTTAATGTACTGATAAAAAAGAAAAACATTAAAAAAAAAAAAACCACGTTCGTTTTCCCACATTTTTTTCACTGTTTTTCTTATTTGAGTTTGAGTATTCAAATGACGAAAGAAAATTCAGTGAACAAACGTTCACATCTTGGAATCATTTTGGCAAAACTCACCTGAATCTGCAGAGAATGACCATGGCTGTGGTCAGAGACACCAGCGATGTGCTGTACCCAACTGTGTACAGGGCTTTGACTGACGCGTAGTACATGTCCTAATGATGAGACAGTGAATGAGTACATATCTTGGTAATACATGTGATGTGTGTATATTCAGATGGAGGTAAAAAAAAAAGAAAGAAGAGCCGTACAGGTTTGGTAGTGTTGTCGTAAAAGAAGCAGACGTCCACGTAGTGAGGGAAAGGCTCAGACCAGCCGTCCTCGGTACAGTTACGACTGACCTTCCCCATTTCTGAAAGTAAAACAATATTCCTGAGCAAATTGAAATGACATCAGTTCAGATCAGACACTGTTAATCTCGTGGCGCCACCCACCATCATCAGGGCCCATGAAGTCATGAAAGAGCTCCGGACAGTTGACCACCACTACCTCACCGATGGTGGCCGCCTGCCAGCAGGTCAGGTTGTCCCACAGCCACTCACACGCTGACGGGCAGAGGACGAGAAAAAAAAAAAAAAGAAGAAACACAAGTGGTCAGTGTGTTATAATTCTGAGGAAATGACACTGACACTAATGAACAAAACTGAATCTGAGGCAATTAATTTGGAAGTAATAGCGTTTAATTTCCCATAGATATCTGGCATTTTTGTGACCAAATTATTGCTAACATGGGAGCAGGTTTCAGATCTTATTATCTCTTTTAACCGCTTAAGCCCTTGGCTGTGTTTTAAAATGTCCACTAGAAAAAACGTCCCCAAATTTAATTAGCAACAGCTTCAAAACTATGAGGCCAAAATGAGCAACTTTGGGCTCCAAGTATGAAAGACACTTGGGAGAATTCTTAAAGACAATAAGTCTCCTTATCGTCATCACCAGGACAGTTAGAATCCATCCAGTCATAGAAGTACCAGTAAATGTGATGTGCTCTACAACCTTCAACAGACATGGCTTGGTCCTGGAAGGGCTTAATCTAAATCTGATTATTTTAACATTTAATTTTAGCTACCTAGTGTTTGCACTGGACAAACATGAGACAAAACGTGCAGGAATATTTCTTACAGAAACATTATCATTCATTAGCAGTCGTATTTTTGGTTTCTTGGCAAATGAAAGTTACATTTTCTCTTCTTGCTCTGTTTTTGGTCTCTACCACCTCCCGAGAGAATATCTGGTTCTTTAACTGCGATGGGTTTTACCAGCTGTACCTATTAAACTGGAAACAACTAGTGTCGGTAAGTATTTGAATGTTTAGCAAACCATTGTACAGAATCTGACATTGGAAATCATCTGTTTTTTTTATCTAATTAATCTGATGTGATCCAACCATCTGGTTTTTCCAGCCTGAAACTAACCCTAAAAAAAAAGAAAAAAAGATTTTGTTTTTACCTCCTTCTGTTCTTCTGCCACAATCCTTACTTGACTCTATAAATTCTTTATTTTAAGTGCAACTATCATAACTTTCTTTTATGTGTGCTCCATCTTCAGCACCTCTCCACCCGTTCCCTTCATCTTTCTCTGTCTCTCCCGGTTTATCTGGTTGTTTATTGTTGGGCGGTTTATAGTGCTGCTGAAGCAGGTAGAAGTCTGATTTGTGTGTAATTGTGTGTTTGTGACAGTGGGTGCGTCTATGTATGTGTTCACGCATGTGTTCCTAGACATACGTGTGTGTTCGAAGACCTTTTTCTACTCTGCTTGGCTCTCTAATCTGTTTTGGTTCTGTCTGGTGAGCCGGACACGAAGCCAATTACCTTTTAAAGGGCACATCGGAGCCAAATGAGCCGCACTGAGCTACAGAGGTAACCGGCTTAATAAAGCACTCTGTCTGCATCACTGGCTATCTCACAAAAGATCCCACAATATACTGAATCTTCAGTGGACTGCAAAGATCCAGCGTACACACAGCACCCATACAGCATATGCTTTGTGTAGGGAGCACATGTGCACAAATACAGAGGGATGGAGTCACATGATAAACGTTATTTCTTTCTCAGAGCTGATCTGACTGGGGACAGAATGAGTCATGGAGTGCAACTGAAGCAGAATATTGATCACATTTAAGCTATTCCATATGGCCGCATGCTGAAGAAGATTCATGTTTATTGGAATTCAGACATTGATTTGAAAAGAAAAAAAACATGTTGTGGTGCTCCTGGAAAGAGCTTGATGAATATTATCTAATTTAATGATTAATCTTTTCAATTATATCAAAAGCTTGTGTAGTTCAACCAAAACTGTTCTGTTTTGTGTTTTTGCCTGAAAAATGAGGTGCAATCTCTGTCCACTGAATTATTTTTGTAGCTATAAAATTGAAGACACAGATAATAACATTTGCTTATCTGCAGGGTAACAGTCATGGTCAGGTGTCACAATCCAACCACGAATAACATCAATTTCAATTGAATGCATTCTCATTTATCTTTGGGGAAACTGTTGAATGGAGATGATTTAGTTTTGAAATAAATCAAGTTTTTCAGGCCATTTTATGACCATGATTAGTTTTGTAGATGGTAAATTCAGCTGGGGGATGACTGCAGCACCAGGCAGAAATCAGACAGCATGATCTTTTAGCAATTTCACAGCCGGCAGAATCATCTGAGGCCACAGCACTGCAATTAAAAAACAAATCTTGAGATATGATTTTGGAATTGGATTTTGATAAATCAGGACCAAAAACAAAATCTGGCCACTATCAATTTCTTTATCTTTTCTCTGACATATAGTTTCCTTGTGCTCATTTCTCCCTTTTCTCCTTTTTCTCCAGCCTTCGAATTGGATTTCTGCAAACAGGGCGTTTTTATTTCCTCAGCAACGATTTGCTGTCAGCAGAAAGGAGCCGAACGGCTTTTTTTTAAAGGGACGGGAGGAGACGGGGATCAGTTAAAGGGTCAAGGCTAGCCGACATGTGTCTCTATGGTCCGGACACGGATAGTCGAATACAGACATAAACAAGCTGACTATGTGGCAGAGGAGTAAGAGTAAAATAATCAACAGGATGCCTGATTTTAACCATAAATAAAATTGTGAAATGAATATAAATCAAGCATATTTTTTAATTCTTTTTTTTAATAAAAACAAACAAACACATGAAATACAAAACTCTTAGATAAAAACACAATAAGGAGTCACACGCAGCTTGCTGTGCAGCACATAGGAAGACTGCAGGGTGACCTTTAAAATCGACAGATGAAAAATGAGCTGGACTTACAGCTCCTCTCCTCTTTAATCTTGTTATCTTTTACGTCTCATGTTTTATTGTGTTTTTCAAGGCTCCGGTGGCTGTCGGCAAAGCTGTGAGTCACAGTGCAGTCTGGGAGTTGCAGTCTGTTTGGGCAAATTCCGAGCAGCGGGAGACCTGCAGCAGTCACTACTGAAAACCACAATCTATAGCCAAGAAAATAATTGCTTCCAGGAACCACATAACAACTTTTCTGTGTTTCGGAAGAATGACGTGGGAAAATTGCAAAAGCAGCTCAGCGTGACATTACAGGCAGACATTTGGTTAGAGACCTGTGGATGACTAGATGGTAGCTTGTGCTTTATTGCAGTCTGGAAGATGATATAAAGCTCAACTCATTTTCCCTCCTCGCAAGTCTCTCTTTAACCTTTTCAAACCTAAAAAAAACAAAAAACAAAACCCAAACAGATAATTGAGTGTAAAAACAAGCCTGTTTTCTATTAATTCTCAGAAATTTAAGTTGATGCACGACTTTCATCAGCAGTTCTGTGTCTTCTGGCCCACCCAAGACGTAGACAATTCAATCACGGCAGCAGAGCCTTGCAAAGCGAGGGATTCATGCCAAATTATGCACTCAGAAGGATGCGGGAACACACACAAGCGTACCCACACTCGTGGACACGTCCTCACTTACCGAATTCAGCGCCATCTGGGTTGTGCATTGCGATGCTCTCCATGCACTTCTCATGTTCTCGCTTTATTATACAGTGCCCAGACTCTGAGGCCACCTGGAGAAAACACACATAAAGCACAGACACTGATACACTGCACCGCTGAGAACCATTAAACACCTTGAAAACCTGCTTTTATTTTAGACAGCTGCTTGTTTAGGGGTTCAACTAAAACCCAGGAACATCTGCTAAAGACAGTGAAGGTTTCCGTATTTGTGCATTTTGTTTCTCTCTACTTTGAGGTGTCGGGGATTTACCACCAGAATTTAACGATACAAGAACAGCGATGTAAAGAGGGACGATTTGGTTGTTTCTGAAGTGTTTTCGGTGTGTGCTGACAAAAGGATCCAGCAAGACCTGGATGGAGCAACTCGTGATGAGAAACTGATGGTCGCACACTACACAGCTACCGAAGGATATTCCAACATTGTAGGGAAAACTTAGAAAAACTTAAGAGTGACTACCGATTCATAAAGAACCATGAGACAGCCTTGGGAACAGGAGACTGTAACTGTCCCGAGGGAGATACAGGCAACTGGTTTCTGCGGTGCACTGAGGGGAACTATTTACCCAGAGGTAGTGGAGTTACTGTACGTCTGCACAGCGTCTGACTTCTCTGCTGACGCTCCCACTCGCTCTCTCAGGGCCGATCTTCGTTCTGCACCCCTAGCTTTCTTGCAACCCCTACTTCGCTCTCACAGTGAAATGATAGGTGTAATATATCCCAGCCCTCTGAGCCACGGCTGACTCATCACTCTATCTCTCTGCCCTCCGATATGAATTCACTTCAGGCCTCGCTGCCTAGATAAGATAGGGCATCAACCGACTGTGAAGATGTCCTGGGATCCACATCCTTTCTTTATCTCGCTGCACGTGGGCAGAATTTTAAAACACGGTATGAATTACGTGGAACATCATTAGAGCTATCTGCTTTCTGGTGCGTTACCACTTCCAGACTTGTTTAATACACTGGACGACAACAGCTTCTTCTCCTCCGCTCCGTGATGGATAAACAAAAACACCTCACTTCTTCATGTTGTCAGAGGTGTTTGATATTGTTTAATAAAACCAGGCTGGCATTATTTGAAAGACAGACCCCGTTGTATCCTTGGCGAGCATCCATGTTGCTAAGCAGCAGGTAACCAGCCAGGAGCCAACGCATATTGTAGGCAAAGCTTCCCAGAAATGAAAAATAATAGGAATGCAGATGACAAATATCTGTTTGGCATGAATGCAAAGAGGCCTGCAAGATGACAGTATGACATGTGTAAATCATTAATGTATTAATACAGAGTCTTGGATAGCAGGTTATGCTTTTTACTGAGCTGCATTATAAAATTAGCTATAATTACAATCGTTTTTTTTAACGTTTGTTTCTATTGCAACCGGTTGCACCAGTTCTTTAGTAGATCTAAAATTAGCTGCTAATATTTGATCCATTTAAATATCGTCAACATATATGACCTTACTTTTAATTAAAATGCTGTTTAATGATGCTGAAAACCATTACATTTCACAGAAATAACAACATTTTGTGAATAACATCAGACTAAGTGATTACGTAGTGTTGATTAACAGGGTGGTATTTTTACTAATCTTACTTCGAAACACATTTCTCCATATATAACAAAGTAACTACTTCATTTAAAATTTATTCTATAAATAATGTTTTCTTAAAAGACTGAATTATTAAAAAAAACATACAATAATTACAACAAATACTAAAGTCCAATGATAATATATATTTGAATATATACATATATAAATTCTGCTTGTAATTTACTTAATTACAAAAAATAGTTATGCAACATCAGTAGCGGTGTGCAGAGTTGCAGTTTGCGGTTATGCGCAGAGTTTTGTCCAAGTGACAATAAAAGCACCAGTTAAATGACACATTTAAAAAAATCTAAAGCATTTTTCTTCACATAAAACGTAATTTAGAGTAGTATTAACTTTCAGCGAAAAAACACATCTCAAGTCTATATGCGGTATCTTAGTGTATATACTGAACATCTGTGACAGCTTGTGATGTGTCAGGAACTTCCTGTTTACACAATGGATTGCTTTTGATTGGACAACACTGCAAATGTTCCCTGGCAATAAATATTCACATTATAAAAGTTTGACAAGCTAAATATTTAAATAATGATTTTTTTTTTTGGTCAATTTGGGGGTGTGAACACAACTCAGACATATTAAGAACTATTGTTACATTCACTGTCCTTTCAGCTTTGTTTTGGTTCCCGTCAACGTTCGAAGGAAAAATCTGCCTCCTTACTGGCTAAGTGCTTCACCAGCCAGTTGCTAACTTTAGCATAGCCTGGGTTTCCAAAGTCTTTTTTTTTTTTTTTTTTTACTGAAAACTGCTTCCTGCCGTGACCTGATGCTCCAATTGGATTAAGATTGAATCAAAACTGTACAGCAGTGGGCTGTAAAACCACAGCAATGCCTTAAAATACACAATAAAAAGCACACCCAGATATGATGGGGAGCGGTAGTTAGTTAACATGTATATTATTCAGTTGTTGATAAATAAGATACTTAACTGTTTTTATTATGTATTTCAAGTCCCAGCAAGACTAATCAGAATCCAAATAAGTAAACAAACACACAAACTACGCACGACCCTTTCCACATTACATATAGGCTATTAATCTGATCCATTGTTATTAAAAAAAAAAAAAAGTGTCAATAACAGCAGCTTAAATTTTGGTACAATGGTGAAATCACTATCGTAAAACTGGTTGGCAGATATTAAGAATATAGACCTTCACACACAAACACAAAGAGCTGGTGCCAACGAAGCAGGTTAACTGAGGACTGCTGAGGTTTTTAAAAGCTCCAACCTTAAACAGGCACCATGACCATAGCAGGGAACAAGAAGATAGATCAATGACATATTTTCAAAGTGTGCTCCTTATGCTCTTCTCCCAATCACTCCTCTCCTCTGAAACAGATGTCTGTCCATTCTAGGCCGCAGAACACAGTTTCCCGCCCCAAGGCTATTTTCGAGGGCCAGATAGCTGAGTGGCTCCCAGAGCACCGCGCAGCACAGATAATAAAACTCCCATTTGACATCGCAGACCACTGGTCCTCATACAGACCCATTTGACACACAATAAGTACATCACAACAGACGTTTCTGCCACATCAGCCGCTGAAGGTCAGCTTGAGACTGCACTGTGCAAAGACGTCAGCTGGAGGGATACTTCATGTATGTTAGAGCCAGTAAATTAAAGGCTGAAGATGTTTCTGACTGCAAGATGAATGAATGAATTTTAGTCTCCTTTGTGGTTCTGTTCCTATTTTTTTTTTTGACATGGCATAAAGACATAGTCATCAGGTAAAGGAAGGACATGAACTTTAATATAACCAAAAGCAATTTATATCTTTGTGTGGCTGAGCCGAGGAAAGGGCTGCTGTGGCACATCAGTGTGCCAGATATAATTCCTCCCACACATCTTGCACAACTCTTCCATTCTGCTTTTTATTTCAATGAGACCGCGAATAAAAGTGAGTCACAGCAGATGGATAGGCAGCTCTTTGGTCAGTCAGGCCATCTGTTATTGTTGCAAAAGGCGGCCAGCCACCTGAACGCAGAACTGTTCCAGGACCTGTAACGTATGCTGATGTGCTGATGCGGCATATGGTGATTTTTTTTTTTTTTTTTTTTTCATCCTTCCAGCGCTCGTTACAAACGCTGCCGCAAAAATGTGCGTATAAAAATAAACCGAAGCCGAGAACGAGGAGGCAGATGACGGAGACGTGGGAACATACATGCACCCTAACATGTGGTAATATACATTCCTGTGCTGCTGAACACCAACCCTCAACACACACACCCACCTACACATGAGATCAGCACACAGATGCATGCACACAAACTACTCACCAAGGGCAGCAGAAAGATTGCAGTCAGCAGGTAGCCTCTCATTGTCTCCTGTGAAGCTCTTTTATCCAGAAGGCTCCACAATATGCCTCCCTGTCTGTTTGTCTTGTGTGTGTGTGTGTGTGTGTGTGTGTGTGTGTGTGTGTGTGTGTGTGTGTGTGTGTGTGTGTGTGTGTGTGTGTGTGTGTGTGTGTGTGTGTGTGTGTGTGTGTGTGTGTGTGTGTGTGTTTATTGACAGGGATGCACTGAAATTGCTCCCCTCAGCGTCACCACACTACTGCATCAAGGACTCTGAAATACAACACACAGAGGGGAAAAAAAAACGTAAGAGAACAAACAGCAACACCAGAGCAGCGTCAGCATGCGAGGCCACATCATCATCATCATCATCATCTGTATTAAGTTGGTAGACTCACAATAAGAAAAAGCCGATATATCTGATTTTAACACCATTATTAGAAAATAGTATTATCTGTGCAGCAACAATAGCAATTAAAATGGTGTCATTTTTGAAGCTGCTCCTTCACTTCTAGTGACGTCACTACCAGTAGCTTTGAGTTAATTAATCTGTCAAAATAAGACAGAATGGCATAATCACCGGTAACTTTATTCATAATTTTAAAATTTTCACATTAAACTCATTGTTTTTACCCAAAATTAACTCACTATAGTGGCATTTTGGAAAAGAGAGAAGAGTCCTGTTGTACTGTTGCAGGCTGTAAAAAAAACATGTTCAAAATCTTTCGAAAATTGCACTGAAATGTTACTTAACCCATTCTTTCATATAGTAGTTATATTTTAAAGAATAACCTCTTCCCAAAAAGGCATTCAATTTGACAGAGCCATTTCGTTTGTACATACAGTTGCACATAATTCATCCTTACGTAAGTTTTATGTCTAAGGAAGAAAAAAAAAGCAGATTTCTGGGTATTTCTCAAAGCAACTCCATAAATGACTTCATGTTTCATTTAATTATAAATTTCTCCTCCTATTTTATTCAATTTGATCATATTTGTATCTTCTCTTTGTGCTTTAAAACCCTGTTTATATGTATTTTTTATATATATTGCCCTGTGTTTCTTTGATCTTTTTTTATCATCCTAATGCCTTTTGATGTCTCACACGCAGCACTTTAAATGGCTTGATTTGCTACACAAATAAAGTTGCCTCTCCTAACTGCAAGGCAAGGCAAGTTTATTTGTACAGCACATTTCAACAACAGGGCAATTCAAAGGGCTTCACATAAAAGCATTAAAAGCATCAAAACATCAGGCAAAGGAAAAGCAAATTTAAAAACAATTAAGAACATTGATCGAAACATTAAAAACAGTCATTAAAACATTAAACAAGATAACAAATAGAATGAAAGTTGCAGTGCAGTTTAAGAAACAAAATACAGTAATAAAATGCAGAAATGCAGGAAATTGATCAACATCCTTGAGTCTGGTTCGATTGAAGGCAGCAGCAAACAGAAAAGTCTTCAATCTTGATTTGAAGCAGCTGAGAGTGTCAGCAGACCTGCAGGTTTCTGGGAGTTTGTTCCAGATATGTGGAGCAGAAAAAGTGAACAGTGCTTCTCCATGTTTAGTTCTGACTCTGGGAACAGGAAGGAGACTCGTCCTAGACGAGCTGAGGGGTCTGGAGGGTTCATAAGGTAGCAGCAGATCGGAAATGTATTTTGGCCCTAAACCATTCAGTGCTTTATAAACCAACAGCAGGATTTTAAAGTCAATTCTTTGTTAGACAGGAAGCCGGTGTAAAGACTGCACATGGCATGTGGAACACAATGGAGTAAATTGTTCTGATTCATTGGGTCTTGTGGCACCCTGGTGCTTTTTGGTATCTTTATTGATCATATTTTAACCTTTACATCATTGTTTTTTTTTATATAAAATGTTAAACTGGTAGAAACTACTGAAAAACAAGCTACAGTCTATTAAAAAAGGTTTTCCATGCTTTGTCTTAAGTGACAGAATTTGCTTTATTTTGGGGTTTTTATAGCATTAGACTAACAAAACAACAATATTTGATTTTTGTTTTACTGTTTTATGACACTATATAGATCAAACAGTTAATTGATTAATCCAGAGATTATTCATTCAAAATAAATTTTAAAAAACAGTTGCAAACCTGCAAAACACTATCTCTGCATTGTTTGCAATCAAATGCTGGATTTCTGTTCTAAAAAATAAATTTCATTACATAAAAACAAACAAGAGACCCTGATATATATATACTCTAGATTACAGTTGACTCATCATACTAGGCAATCACACATAAACAAACAGAGAGGGTATGGATCATTTCATATCTTATCCCCACAGAATAGTACACTCATTAAAAAAAAACTCACTCAAATCACAGAGGCAACATTTCTTGTTTTTTACTGAGTTAATATACAGCCAAAAGGTATGTCATCACCTAGACTCTAAATTAAATTTAAATTGAAACAAAACTGTGGGTTTTTGAAGGACCAAAGGCAGGAAATCTGGAAGGATTGCATACATTTCCTTTAAAATTGATGTACCTCGGGTCAGACTTTAAAACAACCCCCTCCCCGACCTCCCCTCCCTTCATGTCTTACTCATCTGTACAGCTTCCTGAAAACACAATGATTCACTGCAAACACAAAACACACTAGCCAGCACCAGCAGATACACTACATAACACACACACACACACACACACACACACACACACACACACACACACACACACACACACACACACACACACACACACACACACACACACACACACACACACACACACACACACACACACACACACACACACACACACACACACACAGACAAATCCTGCTCTGTGTCCCTTCCCTCTAGTACTGAATCCAATTACCTCTAAAGCATCTCTCGGATGCTTTATCAAGTAATAGAACGGACCGTGCTCAGAGGAAAACCCTGCAGATGTAGAGGAGGATGGCATGTGTCAAGCAGGGCTAAACCCAAACTGTCAGGATGAACATTTAAACAACAACGTACACAAGTAGAGAGAGAGACAGACAGACAGACAGACATGGGATCAGCTGCCTTTATTTCTCTCCCGAAACGCCACAGCAGCCATGTTGCTGGATGCTCAAAAATTAAGTTCTTATGTAGAACAAATCCAAATGGTTTTGGTATTGAGAAAGCACTGGTGCTGAAAACAGCAGACAGGCTGAACATCAAACTATCCTGAGGCCAAAACAGCCAGGAGAGCTTCTGATTTGCATTAGCACTGGATACATGTGAGTCACTTGGAAACCTGTGAAGGTTTACAGCCATGGAGACTATGCAGCGACACTTATTACATGGACGTGTTTCAGGAGAACATGACATTTGATTTAACAGCTGTGAGTCACAAATATTCATCTGTTTGACCAAAAACTGACAAGGAACATACAAAAACATGGCCAGCCTGTGATGAGAAGACTGGGAAACACATTCACTAAAATTAGTACCAGGTTGTCGGTCAAATACATGACACACAATACGTGTGTGTCTGCAGAGAAAAACAAGAGACAGAAGAACCGAGTGGGCTTCAAGTCTGTGCAGCCTCCTTAATGATTTATGCCTATTGTAAAAGGGAATTTTAAAGATCCCTCTCAACATATCAGCCTTCTCCTCCTGTGTGTTGAATTCCTCTGAACATCGTGATGCATTAAATATTCAGTTGCAGTTTAAAACGATCTAGACAAAAGAACGCTTCCAATTAACCCAGATGCAATGCTGTAAACGTGGTGTCTGTCAGTGTGCAGTAATGCAGCCATTCAAAATCATTAGGCTTTGGCAGCTTTGTAAATACGTTCAGTTAATGTTCACAAAGGAATCATATAGCCCACATTATACTGACACAGAGTCTTTTCTTGTCATTTGAATTACAGCTCGTTAAATGTCAGGCGATTTGTTTCATAACGGAGGGAGAAGAAAAACGCAAAACAGCCTTAATTATAATTAATAAGTGCCAAATGTTCTTTTTCCCTTGGTGGTACAGAATCAATAGGCTAATTGTGTCCTGCCTTTTTTTTAATTTTTTTTATTCCGCAAATCTTTAATTCATCATGCATGTGGGTGACCTTCGCTTGCACATGGAAAACATCAGCGAGAAAAAAGCGTCTCCCTGCCGCTTATTTACTGCAGCCACTCGCTCGAGATGAATTCCTGGCCTGCCTCCTGACGTTTCCAAAGGCTTTTTTTTTTTAAAAACACATAGATCTCAGTGAATGTTTTTTTTTTAATCAATCAGCCGCAGCGAAAGACAACATTGTGAGTAAAAGCGCGCAGCACTTGCCGTGGAAAACAAGTCGAAGGAACTTACCGATGCGTAATTTTCAGAGGCACAAATATGTACACATGCAGCCATCGGTATTCACAGATCCCCCCGCGGTGTATCTAGCTTGTGTTACTCATAAAACAGTTATTAACCAGTCTTGAAAAGGACAGGTTCCGTTACTGCTGCTGCTGCTGCAGGACGCACTCACCACGTTGGCTGCTGCGGCACCACGACGAGCTGGAAGAGGAGGAGGAGGAAGGGGAGGAGGAAGAGGGGGTGTCAGTTCCTTCAGGGCTCGCACCTCGTTAGAAGCAGAGGCAACCGTGAGACAACTGTTTAGTCTATAAAGGCAGAGATACAGCCGGAGGAGGAGATCGATTTTTCTAAGCCTCAACACTGGGATGTTGAAGTGAAAGGAAATATCCTCTGCGTCGCATGCGTGGGACTTCGTTCCAAAAAAGAAACTATTCATAAAACTCTGACATTTGCGCCTGCGCGTCTCAGACGCTCCAGAAGGCACAAGGTCCGGTCCCCTGCTGGGTGCAATTTGTGAGGCACTGAGTCGGCAGCGTGATGTGCGTGACTCACATTTAGTCAAAAGTTTAACATCTGAATTCCTGCGTTTGTTCCACAGGAATCCAGAACTGCATGTTAGTCCAGCTGCACTGCGAACTGTGCTCCAAAAGCAGCTTTATTCCAACAGAGGCGATCTGCAGAGGCCACAGTGGCAGCTGGCAAGCCTGTTTACTTTCAGCACCACGGACAGCGACCAAACAATCGCCTCCGGGCACAAATGAGCTCAAAGCCTCAGGTTAACCAACAACATTTTATCTGCAAATAAACAACATTTCTGGCTGAATATTAATCAAATCTCAATAGAGATGTTGTGATCCAGACAGGACAGGGATTAGAGAGGGGTGGAGTACCAAGCATACCTACCAGGTAAAGCTTCAGAGGCCCCTGGACCAGAATACCAGTGTGAAAGGACTCTTTTGGAAAACCATGCAAACGGCTACAAAAACATGGAAAGCAACCACCAAGAGATGCAAAACAAATATAAAGAGGCACAACATGACCTTCAAGAAATGCAAAACAACAACAAACACAAAACACCTAAAATCAAATACAGAATGACCACAGAGATAAAACGAGATACAAAACAGAAGAGAAGCACATGTGGAATGAGCATTAAAAGATGCAAAACAACCCTTCAGAGATGCAATAGTTCTACAAACGAACACAGGCAAAAAAAACCACAACCACAATCATAAATCATAGAGCTGCAAAGCGAGCATAAACACATGCAAACTAAGCAAGATCATAAAAAGATGAAAAGGGATTCAAAATGACTACAAATAAATACAAAATGTAGAGATGCAAAACAACAAGGCGGTGTGGAAGGGCAACCAGGCCCCGCCAGTTTCTAAAACTGCCCCTTGAACCAGATGAGACAGTTTCCAGAAGCGACTATATGCTGGCCAGTGTATGGAGTGAAGCACGACACAGATGTGATTGATCACGCAGCTGAGGTCTTTTAAAGGGTTGGCTATAAATCAATGAGGCATAACAAGTATTAAACCCAGGGTAGAAAACAGGAAATAGGAAAGGCCACATGAACTGCCCTGAAGATACTAATCCTATCAAAATGTAGGCTATGAAATTGGGTTGAGGGTGGAGTCCATGAAGAATGGTGACGCATGTCTCTCGCTGTTCCTGGAACATTTTAACACTGTTACTGGACCTGCCTCAAGGACATACACGGAAATGCTCCCATTGAGACAAATTGAAAAAAAAAAATTCTGTTATTGCAGTCAGCAGTTTCTAGACTATTTTTGTAGCATAACAGCAGGTAAGACAATGGTTTGAGCCTTGTTTCCATGGCAAACACTCAGCTGCAACTTCCAGTGGCTTCCAATGTTTTGGCTTTCCAATTCTCTATTAAGTTCAGACCAAGCGGTGATGCAAAGACATAATCATAGTGCTGAGATAATTACAACGGTGTGTGAGCAGAATATCAAGAGTGGAAGCACAAAAAACTGTTATAATATTATGTTTTAACATGGATTTTTCTGAAATATCTCCACTGACAGTGTCTTTATTATGGTCACAGTACAAAATAATCAATTTAGAGTTTCAGGCATTTGCTCAAGGACACAGTGACACTGATGGTGGCCACTATAATGGAAATATCTGTGAGTGTCAAGGGTCAAACCAGCAACCCTCGAGCTATTAAATTGCCTCATGACTGCAACACCGAGACATAATCTGTGTGTTGTGTGAGGCAGGTGTTCATTTCAGCCAGATCCTGCAACATATGCTCTAATCAAAACCTTCACAGGACAGTGGGTTGGTAAAGGAAGATTTGACTTTTTTCTTATTTATATTATATATGGACAATTTCAAGAAAAACATGGATTCAAAGTATTTTTTCAAAGTCTGTGAAGGAAATTTTCAGTCAAAGGAGCTTAAAAAGTATTTAAAAAGCACAGTTTTTCTCTCTTACAGAAATAAGGTGTAAAAAGACACCACTGTAAGTTTCAAATTTCAAGCCTTTAACTTCTTTTAGATATGAAGAAAGTAATGACCAGAAAACAAACAAAAGTTTAGAGCCAACCCTAACCTTAGCCAAAAGAGGGAGGTCACGGTGACCTTTTACTACTAAAATCTCATCAGTTCATCCATAAGTCCAAGTGAATGTTTGTGCCAAATTTGAAGAAGCTCCTTCAAGGCGTTACTGAGATATCACGTTCACAAGCATTGGACAGCCGAACAACCCGAAAACATAATGCCTCTGGGCATAAAAACATGAACTCTCCGGGTTTTTTTTTTTTTTTTGAGAAAACAACATGGGGTCAAGTCAGTAGGATTCATCCTAAGGAGACCATGAAAGTCTCCACAAAATGTTACGCCAATCAAGATACTTCAGTGGACTGCTTGACAAGGGCTTCCATGGAGCTGTGCTGCTGCTAGCAGGGAAATAAGACCGGCATATAATAGACTGCATGTCAGCGGTTCTACAGTCCAATATCTAAATCTTCACCTAAAATGGAAGTCTTAAGTGATGATCAGAGGCCCGGTATTCTATGACATACCAGCTAACTCAATGAATTGATGCAAACCACTAATATTTACCAAGTATTATATGTCACACATGTACAATAAAATACAACTGCGTTATGCTCTGTGCAGCTACAAATAGATTTTGCTGGGATTAGAGGACATGCCTGAAAACAGTTTGCTTCTTCTAGTTGCTTTATCGATATAACACACAGTCTTTTCAAAGTGTATATGCTCCATTGCGCCACCACTCGATGAGGCTCTCCACAGGACATATCTCCCACTCTGTCTGCCATCGCGCACCAATCAGACTGTTGGATTGCCATGGAGACTCATCTTCGACAGCATGTGGGAGGGAAGCATCAAGTGGTCGAGTGCAAAGCCCACCTGCCCACCTCGTCTCCAAGAGGACACTGTGGGGGACCAGGCAAGACCTCGTCCTAACTCCCATCCCATCTTCATTCTCCTCCCACATATCGGCCTCCCACCGAGATTCTCACTTGTTGATTAATCAATCAGTTATGCACATGAGAAAAGGACAAAGAAGGAAAAAGTCTGACTGTGGCTCAGTACCAAAAATGCAATACTAAAATGTGCGAAGGGAAAATATAAAACAAATATGTAAACTTCAGAACTTGGAATCTGAAGTTCTCTGAAGTTAGTTTTCTTAACATTTTCTTCATTCAAATCGATTCAGGCCTAGAATTTTCTCAGTAAGTTATGTAATGAAGGAAAAAATAAAAACAGAACCAAAATAAATATTAGATCATACAATGTGGTCAGAACATCCATAAGTGAAAGTCTCACCTCCACCTTGGAGCCTGTTTGAGATGTGGACCAATCAGTTCCTACGCAGATGATCTGAAACTTGACAAAAAGTTAACTTAAATACATTTTTAAATAAAAAAAAATAGCATCTCAGTTTTCTAATATTAGATATGTTATAATGAAAAGTGTCCTCAGGGTGCAAATGGAGTCCCGAAAAGGCACGCAAAGAGACAGTCACCAAAGCGGCTGGCAGCTTCAATTGACTTTACTTTGACATTTACATTTTATTTGAATTTTCATACGAAGTCCGCTGGGTTGATTTACGGCACACACAACAACAAAAAAACTAGGAAAGAAGGAGGAAGAAGAGGAGGAGGGCTGCTGGTCTTCCAGCACAGAAGGAGCTAATGTTTTCTCGCAACGGCAGATGGTGAGATGAGCAAAAGGCTGATGAAGAACTCTTAGTTCTCAGTTGTGAGTTCTCACCCCTTTTCTTGCTTTTAACAACAAACGCATGCAGAGAAGTGCCAGGAAGTTGGAGGGAGCACGATAAGAAACATGGCTTGAATGTGTCCTTAATTTTGTACCACGTGAGTAACAAAAAAATGTGAAATGAGCTGCATTGAATATTTTCTGATTTGGTCCTTTTTTATGTCATAAATAACTTTTTAAATGTCTTTCAAGATATTTTTTGGCCTTTTTGCCACCAACAAAAATCTATAAAATAGATATCTTTTTCATATAAATTATCTGATCTTTGTGACCAGATTATTGTAACAACTGTTTTCCAGATTATAAACAGTAATTTGAGAATGATTGAGGTACATATTTAACACACAGGGGCGTTCCTGATGTTTAAATGTCTTTCCGAAGCTTGTTCTGAAGCCATCAGTGTCAGTATGATAGTACGAGGCCTGGACCATTTTGTTCCTGATGAGTCTGTTCAAAAGCTTTTGATTGCCTTTAATGTGAGGCTGGTGGAGTGGACTGACTTCCCTGAGCATGTTGGTATAATTGCAGGTTGTCAGAGAAAGAGAAAAGCAGCTCAACGAAATGTTCTGTAATGGATGACACATGTCGTCACAAGGTCCTCTCGCTGGTGTGGGAGAGGAGAATGACAAATCGCACATTAGCGGTCTCAGTAGGACAGATTTCAGTGCATTTGTGTGTTCGTTTGAGAGCGTGTGTTTCTATTGTGTTAACAGTGAGCTACTGTGTTCAGGTATTTCCAAAAGCGATCGCCTAGAAACAAAAGCATAATGCAGAAGTCTACACATATGAAGACAAATAAAAAAAAAAAGGATAGACATCCTTTTTGACCTCTTTTTCTATTTTCAAAGCTAGAGTATATCTAGATGTTACTGATTCTTCCGTGCAAATAAACCCTATTCCTCTTTGACTATGGTTTTCAACCTTTTTGCTTTATGACCCCTTAAAAAAAGAAATGTGTACTTGTGACACCACATCACCGGTTGCGTGGTTCAGCCGAGGGCACGTTGTTTTGAATAATTGCTAAAAGGCCTGAAATGGCAGAAACTAATTTATAATTTACCAAAAAATGAAATAACATAATTTTGTGGAACAGAAATATGCCCTTGTTCCAATCTGTTAATTATCTTAACCAGTGAGATCTTGTGTTGGTCCAAACCGCTGCCCTTAAGGGAATAACTTGTAAGAATTGAATCAACTTTTTTTTTTAAATTCCATTTTGTAACGTCCAGGCACTATGCCCTCAGTTTGGTGTTCAGAATCTATGACCCGCCGTCTTGGTTAGGTTAATCAGGTTTAGGCATGGAGAGTGAGGATAAGAATATCAGGGAAGGTCACACGATCTGATGGGGGAAGGCTTTGAGTGTAACACCAGCTCTAAGAGTTTCTGCAGTTTGGTAGAATTTACATATTCATAAATGACGATTGTAAAGTTAGATTGTATGGACCTAGTAGTGGACAGACAAAAAAATGGTGATCCATTAAGCCTGCTTATCACTGAAAAACTACTTGTTGACTTGCATTTACAATATTTGTCAGTGCGGTTTGTGTTGTCTTTTCAACTGCATACAAGTTTTGAATTGTCCAATCAAGGTCGGTATGCCTGGTTTGTCTGCTACATAAAATTACCTCAGAGAATTGTTCGAGTCACACACAGCTATTCTTACTGATTAGCGCTGTAATCTTACACAGAGATGTATAAGGAAAGAAACTCAGCGTGAACTTATACTACACACACCTGTACAGCACCGGTCCGCCCCAACAGCTTCCATGTGCACTTTGAATAACAGACACTCTCAGAAGTCCATAGTTAAAGAGACAGAAAAGTCAGAAAAGATTGAAAGGAATATTTGACGGTTCACCCCCCACTGTAGCAACAGCACACTGTTGTATGACCGATAGTCAGAACACGGTTGACGTTATACTATTAGGTGCCTTGTGGTACAAAGTGGTATTACGAGACAGGACGGACTGGCGCTGGCTGGTTAGCATGCTAACTTCAGTAGATATCTCAAAACATTGATACTGCTACATATGGTGTGGATAGGTTTAGTCCGATTTTGAGCATTTTAAGCATCTCACAGATTACCCATTTAAAGCTATCATGACTTCAGATTTTCATAACACACAGTTTTTGATAGTTTGATTCTGCATTTTTTTTTTTAAGGATAGCCATTCAGTGTATTTTTATTCTGTGATTACTGCTCCATAAAGTTATAATTTTTGCTGGTCAGCAGAGTCAGCACTCTTGCGAAAGATTCAAATAGCCTACCTAAGTGGAATTTACAAAAAAAATGCTGAACGTATACACTTAACATTATTGTTTTTAATTGATCTAGTTTATAATATCATTCTGTTTGGCAAGATGACCACAACGAGGCCCTTTATAAAAAAACAAACTCTATTACTGCCAATATAAAAGTTGCTTCGTCAGTTTAAAAGTATTCAAATGAAGAAACAGAGTGCAAGATAGTCACAGGAAATGCAGTTGTCATGGGGGTGGAAAATGAAAAAGGGAGAAGTGACAAAAAATGCTTTTTCAAAAGAAGACAATGTTCATTTTCCAATTTTTTTTTTTTTTGACAGTAGATCAGTTTTAAATATTGCAGTGAAGTAATAGATGGAGAGCTGTTGGCGACAGGCTGAAACACCTGTCAACACAGCCTAAACCTAACCCTTTTACAGAGACCTGCCATGAACACGATGCACTGCAGGAAATTACTTTGCAGTTGCTCGTGGCATGAAGGAAAAAGAGATGGCGTGGCAGGAATGCTAGCTAAATTCCTGAGCTTGATGGGTTGGATTTGAATGGCAACTAGGCAGAAATAACTGTGAGCGACTAGGGTTGTACTTCAGCTGGCAACCTCTGGGGCTGAAAAATTAAGCCAACATTGAAGAGCCAAACCTGCAGTTCTTCAAATGGCCACTTGAGGCTTGCTCCAAAAATGAGTAATCATTATCGACCCTAATGTTAAAATGCCAAAACTTTACAGCAAAAAAACAAAAGCAAAAAAACATTTATACAACCTGGTACAAATCCTTTTTAGACATGACAACTATACAGGGTGTGAATTTGTATATAACATCCCCATCTATCTTGTATTAAGCCTATAAGTTACATATAGGGCGGAGCTGCTTTGAGTGACATATTGGTACAGTCACAGTTGTTGTTGTCAGGTATCCGCCATGGACTCCCAGCCAGAGCCATAGCGACAGAGACTCTCCATGGCACTATAGTTTCATCGATCAGATAACAGTTGGCCCATCTCAGCTCCACTGTTACTTATTTACTGTTAGTAAATATCATGCAACCAATGTGGAACATGTAATGTAAGACGTCTGTTTTGCTGCTGTAATATGAATATGCAAAGGCAACCCTAACTTCAATAAGAAGACATCACTCTTCTCAACACCCCGGAGCACTTCTGGTGTGAATTCTTTTTGCAACATTTTCCTTTTTGCACTTTTTTTTCCTGTTTATTTGTTACATTTCTGGAGCTCCAGTGTGTTTCCCCTCAATGCTTGTGCTTTCTCTCTTGTATGTGCTAACATGCCTAAATCATAATTTTTTTTAAACATTCATGATCAGCTTTTCAGTTCCGCCACATTAATTGTTGCTAAAAGAAAGCTTAAATTTCTGGCTTCATATACATCTACAGTATAGAAACTCACGAGTTATGTTTTTCAAGTTCTTAAAAAATAAACAAACTTGGGTCTTAAAAGCCAGAATACATAAACTACAACACGAGGGATCAATTGCGTCGAGGTTCTGCTTCTGTGCCCTCTTGCTATTTTCAACATTATGAGGACCATCAAAGAGATGAATGGGGTGATGCTTGATCGTGTCTCTGATATGCCAGAAAATACTGCACGGAAATTTAGTGCATAATACACATAAATGAACTGTTTCTTGTGGTTGGTGCTTCTGTATTCTAGGATACAGGTTTTAGTGGTAAAACATGGGTAAGAAATAAGGACATGTATAGTTTTATAGAGAAATAATAAATTCCTATTTATCCATATATAAAAAAATGATTCTAAGACAGAGAATCTCAGCAGACGTGAAAACAGTTTGGCTCTAATTTTGCATACAGTGTGACTATTTATTGTAAAACACTGTGGCATTGATGTCTTTGTTTTTACCACTGACTTCTATTTCTTAGTCACAGCCTCACTAATGATGGCAGGCGACGGCAGTATAAATGCTTCCAAATGGCATTTCACAGGTTTTGTCTAAATTTAATGGTGTGTATAGAAAATTATGCAACTGCTGCACACATTAAAGTTGAGAGAGACAATTAAGGGTAACTCCAAGCTTCAGCCAGTGAATAGTCATACTAAATGCATATTAATCGGGACATAGTTAAAAAATGATGATGAGAGCCACTGTGAGGAAATCTATAATTTTTTTTTTTTTTTTTTTTTTACGGCAAGGTTCAGTATGTTGGAGTTTCACCACTGGGAATAGAAAGGTATTTTTTTTTTATCCAGCTTTACCTGCTACTAGTCATCCTGAACATTTACCCTGAATACCCTCAGACTGTAAACAGGTCTATGAGCAAAGATCTGCCACATTGATCACGATGCAGTTGCTCAGTTGAGTAATGGTTGCCATGTGTAACATAGTAATCACGGTCATTCTGCTTTAGATAACTAATTATAAGGCGAGTGGAAGCCAGCTGCATGACCTGCAGGCTTTGTTCAAGCAGCTGGAGCTTTCAATACCCTACAATGACCATTTTGGCCTCTTCTGATGACTGAGATCTCATGAGTCTCACGAGGCTAGATTACAGAATTATTAGAGGGCTACTTGTTGGTGATCCCTGAATATTAATTCCTGAGATTTCTAAAAAAAATAGACTGATTTCAGGAAGTTTTGCCCTCGAGGCACTTATTTTGGATCTGCCATTTTAAGAACACGTTTATGTAGCAGATTTACCCTTTGCTGACCCATGATGACAAAAGGAAAACATATTTTTAAATAAATCAGATTCATTAAAAATATTCAGAATCAGTTTAAAAACTTTGTAGAGGCCTCTTTTGGCAGCAATAATACCTCGTTTTATACAGTTTATCCTATTCCCCATAGCACGATGCTGCCACCACCATTTTTAACTAAGGATGGAGTTAGCAGGTGATGAGGAGTACCCGGTGATTGGCAGATGTAGTTCTAACAGTTCTGCCCCAAAAATGTAGTTTTTCACTCCAAAATATTTCTCGACCATAAAGGCTTGGTTGATGGAGTGTTGCTGAGATGGTGTTCCTTCCTGCAGGGTCTCCCATCTCTGCAGAGGGTTTCTAAAGCTCTGTTTTGGTGAATGTTGGGTTATTTAGTCAACTCTGTGATCAGGGGCCTTCCAGTGTGTTACTCTGTTTGACTAAATCACTTTCAAGGAGACTTCGGGCAGTTCTAAACTTCTTTCAATCCACTGTGCTCCTGGGAACACTTCAGATTTGGTCTGAGATCTACAGTGTTCCTTGGACTTGATGGTTTGGGTTTTTCTCCTGACATGCAGTGTGACATATGGGACCTCATATAGGTGTGTGTGTGTGTGTGTGTGTGTGTGTGTGTGTGTGTGTGTGTGTGTGTGTGTGTGTGTGTGTGTGTGTGTGTGTGTGTACACTATGGCCAATCCATTCAGTTTGTCGCAGGTAAAATCACGTTCTAGACACATCAAGTACCATTACAGCAAACAAGATGAACTTAACCACAATCATAGTTTTATCCATTCAGTAAAGTCAAGGGGTCTGAAATCATCAACTCAAAATTCGATCCACACTTTGGTTTATGATGAAACACCTTAAAAACTACTGACATTCCCACCAGCCTCCGCTTTACTTTTGTTTTATTTAGCAAATGCCAAAGCTAATATTTCAAACTAAGATGGTGAACATGTCAAAAGAATAACTGCTAACACATTGTGTTCCCATTGTCATTGTGCATGTAAGCTTGCTGACATTAGCATTTAGCTAAGCTGCATACAGTCTTACAGAGCTAATAAGCACAGACTCTTATTTTTTCTGTTAACAACTCCAGCAGAGTCAATCTTCTTGACCCCTGTGGATTTCTTACATTTTCAGCTTGCCTGAGCTTCTGAGGAGGAGGTCGTTATTCATTAGTGTCTTTTGAGTTGGTTACACCATTTGATTTTTCACTTCCTTTTCTTTGTGTCTAACATACAGACCTCATCATATTGATTTGAATACATATGTGAGGTTTTGTCTTTTTATTATAAAAGGTACATATTCTTGGTGACTTTAATATTTATGTCTATTGATGTTATTAACCCCTTAATTTTAAAAACCTAATGGAGTCTTTTAACATGGTACATTTAATCAGAGGGCTCGCAGACTTCGAAGGCCAAACGACTTTATACAAAAAGCTCATTTCTGCTTTTGAGACATGGATGTTGACCTGGTGGATGCATTTGTTTCTGACTGTAAGGCTGTCGTTTTAAGGCATTCTCATCCAATTTTAATCCCAGACATCAATTACTTCCTTATCAGGCATCTGAATTTTGATTCTGCAGTTTTATTTGTGGGATAAATTCTTATTTGTCCATATTTGACCGTATTCTTTCATTTGTACTCAGCATACAAAGAGCAAATGACCAGCCTCCTGGTAAATTAACAAACTGAAGTAAAAGCTGAATGCAGTGGAAAGCAAATGAGTCTGATTCCTCTGGATATCTTTGATCTATTTATGGTTTCAGAAAACAGTCATTATTTATGCAAAACTAACCCAATAGTTTATTATTTCTTCAAAAAGAAAAGTAGAAACATATATTATTAATAAGTATTTTTTTTGTGGGCCATGGAGATGGTATGGAGGGACATGTTTAAAGGGTAAGTATTATTGAATATTTTACGTGTGCTTACTTAGTAACCATTATTTCAAGTAGGAATGTTGAAATACTATCTATTTGTTTGGTTTATATGTGGGTGTAGCCGAGAAGCTACAATATGAATTCTTTGAAAGTGAGCCTGTGCCAACAGTGGTAGTCTTCAAGCCACAAGTTTCTCTTCAAACATGCCTGTCTTGTCCCTTTAAAATGGCATTTATATAGCCTACTGAAATAGACATTCCTTGGTATTTCTACCCTAGGTCTTTTTCAAATTAGTGCCAGCATGAAAAAAAATCACACCAAGTGGAACTAAAACTGAGAAAATGTGTCAAATATTGTGTTTTTTCCAACTTTTAAAATTATGAAACTGTTTTTTTGTTTTAATAATCATAGGATAAGTGCTGCATCCCGTATTTGTTCATCTTTACTCTGTAGAACCTCTTTTTGAGTTCATTACTATGACTAATGAATTCAGTGTTGCACCCACAGTCCATGTCAGCTGCATGCATCTGTCTCAGATACAGTCAAAGTGGAAATCTTAAAAAAAAAAAAAGGCACAACAACGCAGTCACTGAGCAGTACTCAGTTACATACTGTACTGTATGGATGTGACTCCCACAGCATCAGAAAAATCTAGGAACAAAACGCTCCAGTTGTCATGGAGACAAAAGAGTCTCAAGGGCTTTATATATACACAGTATTTGTTGGTTATTTTCAGATTTGAAATGTCAGGCTCTTCTGTCAAGAAAAGATGGTGAAGACAGGACAACATACCCTGATGTTCACAAACAATACACTTGTACAATTGTAGATAAATGACGGAGCATAAATCTTTGCTACCGTGAAGATTTCCGTGGTAAAATAGAAGTTATGGCTTTTCCTACATGCCAGAGGTCGGCATCCTGCGAAAGAGACACTCTACAATACATAATAGCATCACAGCTAATTACAAAAAGGTTGTTTTGTCACGAGCACAGAAGGGAGTGCTAAAGTGGTGATATCACTAAACAGTGAGCTCTGTGAAATCACTATGTACAAATATAAGTCAATGTGGCATAACTGTGCAGACGACTTTCAGCCCAAATTTAAAAAAAGAAAAACATGCCTGCAGGTAGAGCTGCGTGGATAAACAACTCTACAAATAGCTTCACATTCATCACACACTGCTTCTGCTTTCCTTGGAACCAGTTCTTTAAAAATAAGCATGAAAATCTGGACAGCATTACATATCAACAGGAGCATGAAACCTAACAGGGCTCTTTATTCCTCTACATCATTGTCCCACTTGCTTCCTTTTGGACATTAACAACATGTAATATACTGTGGACGGGGAAATGAAGTTACGTTGAACCATGTAAACATGTGGATCAAATTTCCTGTGTGCGTTTAATTCCCAGTGGTCAGGTCATTGCTTTAATCAAGCCATTACATAATCTGGTAATTTATATTAATTGAGCTGATGGAGAGCATGGGCAGTGGGCAGCATGACACAAGCAGAAGAAATGTGCTCATTTGACCACATCGGAGCTTCAAATATGTTGAGCATTGACAGAACTCCGGCCAAATATAAAAATTTAGGTGCCATGATATTTTGTATATTCTACAACAAAGACAACAATAACAGAGGCTATAATGTCTTTGGCTCACACATGTATTGCATGTGAACACAATATTAGCCATGACACTATCTTTTTTTCTTTTTTTTTTAAGACAAAGAAATGTACCACAGAAGTCATCGGACTGTAAGACAGCACATGTAATTTCCTTCCTACATGCTCAGACACGCACACACAGATGTTTGGGTTTGGATAGCCGAAGAAAAGACATGCCGTGTGACTCTAAAGCTTAGTGATGCGAACAAGCATGAAATGTTGGCAGCTAGCGAGTCCGGTGAGTTGAAGGCACAGCAAAGAAGAAGTGAATCAAAAAGAGTCTTATAAAGTTCAGTTATGTTGAGTTCAACATCAGAAAGCAGTGCAGGCTGTGTCATTTTAAAAGCATGGGAAGTGTGCTCTGGGCTAATGTAGTGTGGGAGGTAAACATACACATTTACATTATAGGGAGAGTCTCTAGGGCATTCAGACTGTCTGTCCTGTCCTTACCTGCTGTGGATCAGTCATAGACAGGTATATACAGGTAGGCAGTAAAAATAAAAAGTCACAAAAAAAAAAAAGGTATTAGGTGCAACATTACTGTTTTGTAATGTTAAAAATGTATCACAGTCAGCAGTTATCACTGTGTTTTATACAAAATCCTTCCAAAACTGACATCCTCATGGAAGTTCAGTCTAGCTCTGGCTCCTGTTTAAATGCCCTGCTCACCCACACAGGTGTTTTCCATCAGAAGCTGATGACACCTCAAGTCAGGTTGAGGAGGGGGCGGAGCATTTTCTTTTTACCTACTGCAGTTACCGTTAAAAAAAGTATGTACTATCGCAAGTAGTAGGTATACAATTGGGACATACTCCTTCATCATAAAAATGCGCTTTGAACTTTGACCCGCTTGGTCATATCTGTTGAGTACGCTTCCTTTTAATGCCTCCACTTCTTCTTCTTCTCCTTTTTTCCTTTAGCGGGCAAGCATTAGCGCCACCAACTCTCTCGGCGGCTCAGTCCATGTGACATATCTTCCACCGTGCAGAGGATTGTGGGTCAGAACAGCTCGAGTAGCATGCTGGACTGCATACTGCAAAATACGACCGGATGTAGGACATCCTAGTACTTTTGGCATCCTACGTTTAACATGCTAAATATTGAGACATACTAAATATTTGTATTGTCATGCTAAATAGCATGGTAGTATGGATATTGGAATGCACAGTATGTACTCATATCTCTGGCTTCACCCTGTTTCGGCCATGCTGGTGTGCAGCTTGTTATGTAGTGGCAGTTAAAATGAGCGCAGGCAGTATAGAGGAGTGATGTTGAATCTTTGGTATCAGATGCCGTTGTAAACTAAATAAATAAATAACTTTGGTGTTTTCACTCAATTCTTTTAACATGCAAATTGAACATGCACTTTGGAAACACACCAACAGAGACTAATCCTCATAGATGAATGCACCTGTGTGGGCGGAGTATGGGTGTGTTGGGGTTTTAAAGCTTACACTAAAAGCAGATTGGCCATTTTTTTTATGTTACATTTGCATATTTTAAAAGTGCTTTCTGTGAAGCGTATTCAACTGTTGGAAGTGGGTAAAGGCATTTATGTACAGTGCCTAAATGCAGCACTGTTGATAAGCTTTTACATAAACATATACAGTATATACATATTACATTCTGCAGTTTCAACTAGAGAGTGCTGAACTTTCAAATCGCCTACCGGTCAACAAGGACTTTCTCTGTTTAAGACACAGTCCTTCTCCCCCAAATGTAACCCACATTTAAACAGAATGTGTCCATTTATATTTAAATTAGAAAGATGGCATTACAATATGTTAATTAATGTGTAAATGGGGGATAAAGTGGTTATTTAAAGTAAAATGTCTTCTTGGCAGACAGGGTTTAGTTGATGTAAATAAAAGAAAAACAAGAACTTTATTACAGAACACATACAGCTCTTCTGAAGGATCCAGGCAAACAGACTGAAGGAGCACTGGGGTGTATATATATATATACAATCCTCTCAGTATGCATTGCATGGACTCCAAATGTTAAGGGGATACAAATAGTTTGTGGTAAACCAGGAAACACGGTAAATAAACAGTTTTCATTTTACATCTTGTGTTTAGATCTTTCAAGAAAAGACAGTAAAAACATGTGCAGATACTAATGTACACACTTGGGCACATGCTGTATGTTTAACGTCAACATTGCATCGCTTAAAATAGCTTTACAACCCACAAACTTGGGAATAATTGATGATGTCCAGGTAAAATCATGATTCAAGTAAACATGTGTGGTTCGATTTGCCAGAAGTTGCCAGTTGTTGCCAAGTTAGTCAAATTTATCTTTTGTTTGTCTTGGTTTGTTATTTTGTTTCCAGCTGAGCGTTTGCACAAAGCCCAAAAGTGATTATTTTTTTCTCCCTCCTTAACCTCATGTGTACGATGCCAAGATGCAGACAGGCTTTTATCATTTAGTTTACATCGAGTAATGCTAGATATAGCTTTGGATTGGAACTCTTGGCACCAGTTAGTCAAATCAATGGTGGCCCTTTTTCCTTTAAATGCATATTTCAGGAGCTTGTGTGATACAATTATTGTCACGATACTCTTATATATATATGATGAGAGAATGTATTTTTTCTGTTTAAATGCAGCAAATCAATCCATTTGGGGAGACTGTTAGCATTATGTATGCACAGAAGTACATACGTATTGCATTTAAAACTGTGCTGTGTACATTTTATATGAACAGAAGTGTGTGTTTGTGTGTGCGTCCCTGACCTTATGAAACTCTGTGGTTCACAGTTTACTTTACATGTATTGTCACTGCATACACATACTTCATTAAATCTTAAACTTGGGCCTAATGAGCCCACGCAGTGCTCACACTGTGATGCGTCTATTTCAATAACAGAGGTCACTTGGGAAAATATTATTTAATGAGCTCAGGCCACAGTATCTTTTGAGAGTGAGCCAAAGTGGATGTGATAAATACACAAAACAGTCAACACATAGTAGGTCTTTCCTTGCAAATATTGATGCTCCAACGTCAGCAATGCAAAAGAAAAAGGGTGATTCCCCCTCCGTACATAATGATAACAAAAGATATTTCATCAATATGGCATTTTGTGAACTAATTGATCAATTAATGTCCAGTTAAAGTTTTTTTTTTTATTTTCATAATTTTCTTAAATGCCTAAAAGCAAACTTAGCTTTAAGGAAATATTGTATGTGAATGCTAAAAAATATATGTATAGTTACTCCAAGTCAGTGGGGACCTGACCAATCGTACAGTTCTTTCTGTTATTGTGGACAAGAACAAACATCAAAAGAATGTTTCTCACAGCTGCTCACTGTGTCAATCCTAAATATTTAGTGTTGTGGCCTGATCTTTAGTCAATGTGCCAATATTGAGGAGTAAACAGTGAATGTGGGCTTAAAGTTCAGCTTTTCCGTGTGTGTGTGTGTGTGTGTGTGTGTGTGTGTGTGTGTGTGTGTGTGTGTGTGTGTGTGTGTGTGTGTGTGTGTGTGTGTGTGTGTGTGTGTGTGTGTGTGTGTGTGTGTGTGTGTGTGTGTGAGGATATGCGATTTAATGAGGAGAGGTAGCATCCTAAACAACATGGCTGTGCAATTATCAAAGGGGTTTGTACGAGAAATTGAAATAATACAGATGCAGCTGTCTCATCACCATCCATAATCTGATTTAATCTTTTGCAGGTGTGACCAGATGCTTTATGCCCTCTGTTCATTGCATTATGGGACCTTTTTGGTATAAAATTGACACGCTTACAAATCAAAAGGAACAAGCCAGTGAAAGGTGAAGGAACGTTATCGCTTTGAATGAAGTCTTTTTTTATAGTACTTTTCTCAAGCCTGACCAGCCTAATGATATTTTCTTTTTAATAAAATTGTAAATGAGCTGCACTAATGTATTCTAAATAACACACCTACTTCACTACACAGTACACCCCTGACCCTAAATCTGACCCCATCCCAAATCAAGGGATGTGTCATGTATTTTTTTTGGCTCTGCAGCTCAACCTACTTAGCTTTCTTTCCCCCTCCGTTACCATGGTTACTACCAAAACCTAGCGTAACATCGATTTCGATATCAGAAAAAGTTAACAGGAGGATGGGTGTCCGCTCAAGCTGAAAAGCTGCAACAGGATTATGTATCTTAAATAGAAAGTTCCACTCTAAATGCAGTATTGTGTAGTATTTTGCAACTAAAGTGCTAAGAGCTTTTCATACCCAATACGAGTATTATAACTCTTAGAAAAATCCAAAATGTTGTAGGTAAAATCAGAAGACATTTCTTGTAGCCGAAAAAGGAACTAAAAGTTGTAAAAAGGAGAAGGAAAGACGCAGCCAATAATTTAAGATATGGACAAATGTAAAGAATTAGAACAATTTAATTTTCTTTTTTTAAACAATCAAATCAAATACACCGCTTACTGTACCCTTTATTCCGTCTCTTTTTACTCACTAACTCACTCATCCTTTAGAAATATTCACATTTATGCTCGTTTATTTCCTAAAACACTCTGAGAAACATTGAAACTGGAACCTGAGAGTTGCCACACTTTTCAGTAAGTTTAAACTGGTTTAGGACTCATCACAAAAAAAATAACTGTGAAGTGAAAGTTGAAATCATTACAATCTACAGCAATCAAACCAAAGCGCATGTACAATTCTGCCTCAGCCATTCAATCATAACTCCTTATCATCAGATTGTCATGGCAACTTGGGGCTCCAAGTGTGTGTGTGTGTGTGTGTGTGTGTGTGTGTGTGTGTGTGTGTGTGTGCGCGCGCGCAAAGGAAAATGTTAGAAATATCTGATGTTACTGGCCTTCATCATTTCACTGACAGGGAATACCTGATGAAAAAAAAGCAGAGCTCTCACCTGATTTGTGCAGGTTGACTGAGAATCTGGGAAGGAACAAGGGCAAGCAGAGATGCTGGGAATGAAAGGAAGATGAGAAGAGACACAAAGTCAGAAAAGTGAAAAGAGACAGATGTAGGTTACATGGATCAGGAAAGTAAAAAAAAAAAACAATCAGACAGAAGAACAGACAGCTGGTTCCTTCTCTGAGTACGGCTGAGGTGTGTTCCGATAAATTTAACATCATTTTCCTACTCAACAGCAGTCTTTTTTTTTTTTATCCTCATCTGTATGGCTTGGTTCACTCTAGTTTCGCATAATATCTCTGGGTTCTAACAGCTTTTGATATTGCTATATAAAAACAACTTCACAGTGTAACTGTCTCTGTGCCAGCAGCTCTGCAAAGCTGTACTGATGCACAGTGTTGCCCTGGGCTAAATGCTAAGGCCAGCATGCTAACATGTGCTCATTAACACCCTTTCAAATCCGATGTCACGCTCCTCAAAAGTTGTGCTGTTGGCTCTGTGCAGGACGTAGATAACATTTGCTACATACATCAAATGTCGTGTCAAACTTGGGAAATCAGCAACGGAGTCCTTTGCAGTGCATCAGCAAGCCTACGAAAATGAAACAATGAGCACGTCGAGGTGTTTTAAGTGTTTTGTAATTTCAATATCTGACCCTAGAAAGTAAAAAAAAATATATATATATCATTCCTGAGTTTCAGATTCTCAGGAGGGGCACTGCAAAATGGGGTCAAAACTAAAACAGGACAAAGTTAACTGAAACCTGAAAGTTTGTTTTATTCAAGGCTCGTGACTTTTGAGAGGTGAAGTTTTGATCTGGAGGCACAGCCAGTCCTGTCCTAACCATCTGCTGTGCTCTGAGGGCCGGGCAGCTGTCAGCACATTGTGCCCCCGACTGCCCTCCTGTCCTTATCTCACACACACACACACACACACACACACACACACACACACACACACACACACACACACACACACACACACACACACACACACACACACACACACACACACACACACACACACACACACACACACACACACACACACACACACACACACACACACACACACACACACACACACACACACTTCCTCTCCTTTCATTTTGGTTTTGCCTACGTCCTCCTCCTCTCCTCTTGTTGTCACTCCAGCTGGTGGTTTTCGGTGATGCTCAGCTCCCTGATGCGGAGGCGGGGAGTGAGGAGAAGAGGACGAATGGATGAATAAAAGATCACAGGCTAGCTACCAACCTATTCTGTTTTCCAATGAAAGAATATTTCTGACGCAGATGTACATGAAATGAAAAAGGCTACAGTGCCCCGTGACTGTGTGAGAGAGGAAAAGGTTACATGAGAGCAAGAAAAGGAATGTGTGCAGTTTAAAAAAAAACACAAAAAAAAACACAAAAATACTTCAAAGGATTCTTTAAATGTTCTTTGGGCAGAAAAGCTTAAAAACTGTGGTGACTTCTTTGTTGAATTTCGGCATCTGTGGTGCTTAGCTGCTATTGTCCACAGATCAATTGGAAAGCGGTCAGTGGCCTCTGTGACAGGTCGTACTTGGACTTTCTGTTGACAAAATCTGACTTGAAAATTTGAATATTGGAAATGAATTGAGCTCTTTCCTCATTCAGGTCTGTCACAGTACACATCATAATACTCCTGACGCTAATCACTCACTTTTTCCATCTTATTCTCAACAAATGTCAATTGGAACTTTAATGGTCACAGGGAAACCTTCTTCAACAACAAATGCAAAAGTTTAACAATCACTGTTATAGAGTAACATTAGCTACCAGGGGAAAAAAAAACACCAACAAACTTAGCAGGCTAAAGAAATATCCATACAGCTGTTGCAGTGTAAGATATAGCTTAGCTGTCCAGAAGGAGCGTGGTTAGCTGAGTCTCGCTTCTCAAACCCTTCAAAACCTTTAGGGTTGTCCGCTAAACAAAGGCCACATTGATATAAATGTGTTTTTTGTTTTTTTTTCTCATTTTTTTCTTCTGTTTTGTGGCGTATTTAGTTGTGAGCCATTCCTGGTAGCGCGGGAATCAGCAGCTTTCCTTGTTTCACCAAGGTCAGGAGAATCTGAAATTCTGCTGCCTGCTGGGACGTTCTGTCTCCTGATTTGAACGGACACGCAGAGAGGACCGCTCTCCCTCCTGATTGGATAATATGGGAATGAGCTACCAGAAAACGTTTTCAGAGCAGAGGGACCGGGAGACTCATGTAACTGACCAAACACTCAATATCATAAATAACTGTCAGACAGCGCTTGTTTTATCAAAAAAATATCACTTGGAGCATCTGTAAAGTGATAATGTGACAGTGTCCAGAGGTATTTTGTTTAGTGGACACGTCTGGGGTCATCTTTAGAGATGCACTTTTTGTTACCGTGTCCATCGGCTTTTGCAGTACAAGCACAGACCAGCTAATCCAATGTCAACATGTTATGGTGCAATAAAGGCCAAATCAATCTTTAGCTGACGTATTGTATGTTTGAATTTTCCACTCAAACTCCAAAACACTGTTCACATGAATCCACGCTCACAAAAGAAAAAGCCATTCTCCACGATGTGTTCACACAATTTGCACACAAGAGCTCAATTTGGAGGCCTCCTCTGTGTAAACACCACGTCATCCCCCCACCTGTACTCCCCTCAGAATAAAAGTGAAAGTAATTGTGTGCTTTTCTGCGCCCTGAGGTCCACGGTGTTTCATCCCCGTGGTTGAACGTGGAGCTCGCTGTTGTAATTAGCGGGGTTAATATCCCGGGCAGCATCTCTAAATTAAATCTCTAACTCCGTGGCGATGCGGCTGAGTGATGCACCTGTTCACAGTAATTACAGATGCAGCCTGGGAGTGTGCTCGTAATGAGTTGGGATAGTCAAGGTTGAATCACTTTAAAGGCGCATCCCACCACTTAGCCAGCAATGTTATTGTCTGTCTGCATGGAAATTGAAGTTATCATCCTGCAAACAAAGTCTGGAACAGGTTCACTGGTCGCTCTGTTGGTTTTTACATTTTAAAGCTGGATCACATCCTAAACCTGTTGAGTGTTAGTTTTTGGTTGGTGGGTCCGGATTGGTTACCATGAAATTTGATAGACACTAATGGTCTCTAGAGAACAAAACACACAGACTTTTGTTTTCTGTTAACATTGACTTTACCAGCAGGTCAAACTTTTATAAATTCTATGATATACTTTGTATGTTAGATGGACTGGTACAAGCTTTGGTCTATTCTGATGGCTTTGGTGAAATCACCAAACTTTTATTTATCTAGATATATAGTGATGTTGACACATGAAATCCAAAGCTGCTGAAGAAAGAAATGAGGTCAAAGAATAAAGAATAAAGAAAGACAGAAAGAAAGTGGAGAGGAAATGTGGGTAAAGACACAATCTCTCCTGCAGCACACCACGTGAAATGAGAAACTTCTTGAAGAATGCAAAAATACAGACATTATGCAAATAGCCTTGCATTAAGAGAAAGAAAAGAAGGGGCGAACAGAGCAGAAAAAAGATAATCACCTGTGGTGTTAGATAGATAGATAGATAGATAGATAGATAGATAGATAGATAGATAGATAGATAGATAGATAGATAGATAGATAGATAGATAGATAGATAGATAGATAGATAGATAGATAGATAGATAGATAGATAGATAGATAGATAGATAGATAGATACTTTATTAATCCCGCAAGGGGACATTTTTTCACTACAGCAGCATTACAGATACAGACAACAATAAAAATAACAGTAAAAATATTAAATATAAAAATGCACAATATATACAATAAATAGAATAATGTTAAATTAAACTAGCTAAACAATAGTGTAAAGATGTAAACAAACAAGCAAACAAACAACCAGCAGTGTTATTGTTCTGTGATGGATTTGACCAGAGGTGATTTATTGTATCGATGCTTCTTTTATTGGGAATTACACATTTTCAAAGTTTCATAACTTTTCAGAGCTCATAGTTTGGGGCACTGAACAGAACAAACCAAAACACATTTTCATATCTCATTTCTGATAGAAGCACAGGGAGGGTGGAGGTTGCTTAATGGGACGGCCGATTGTGAGAACAAAACTTGATTAACGTGGACAATGCTTTTTGTGGTTTTTTTTTTTTTTTAATCGGCTTGAACACTAGCTAATATACACAGCACATCTTTGATGCTTTTGATAAAAGCAGATCAAAGACAAACAGGAAAAATGCAGCTGACTATAAGGCAAACATGCTATAGTTATATATACACATATAATGGCCTCATTTTTAGTGGCGTGTGGAGGTAGAAGCAAATCAGCTGAACTTGGCTTGTAAAGAAAGACTACTTTCCCTCTTTCTCTTTCACTCACTTTCCCTCATAGAAGAGAACTTCCATGGTTCAATTAAATAGAGATGAAGTCTGTAATTTTATCCTAAAATAAAGCTTTGTCTAGCCTGGATGCACCAACTGTCGCTCACAGCTTCAGTTTCTTTGCTGTGAATAGCAGTCTGGTAACTTGGCTGGTATTAGCGTTTGCACAGCCCCTCTGAAGGGCAGACAAATCAGCGACCAGTGTCGGTGGTTAACCACGTTTGTCCCGCCCCGCCTTTACTGTGATTGGACGGTTGGTGACGGTGACGAGTGACGCGTTAGTCGATTTTTCAACTCTCGCCGACTGGAAAAAAAAAAAAAATACAAAATGAAAAATAAAAATCGCTGAACGTTCAGAATAAACTCTCAGCACCTCATTAAAACAATTTTAAAAGTATGCTGTATTCACGAAAACACACTTTGGTGGACACAGGACGCAGGTAGTTCCAGCCGTGGCAGAGTGTCAGCTGGCTTTTGCGCATGCGGATTGGTTAAAATGAACCTGAGGTCTCCGCCTCGTACGATGGAACAACTGCAAACGATTCCCTATGGATGGCGACCAGACCCATATTCACGGGTTGGAAATCACGTAGTGACGATGGGTCTGGTTCACACCTGTCTAAACCTCGTCAGCATTTAGCGGTAGAGAAACAACTACTTATATTCACAACGGGGAAGTTAACAGCTTCTCAGCTTCTCAGCAACATAAATCCGCAGGGTTTTTGCACAATAAGTTGTGATCTAAATATGATGTGATTGCCTGGAAAGTTCACTTTTTGTTGTTGTTGTTGTTGCAGATCTACAGCTTATCTCAGTGATGTCATAAAGTGGTCTTAAATTTAAATGACACTGATTGTTTTGACACATTAAACGACTGCCATGACACCATAAAGCCATCCTGCAGCCCTGAAGTCCTCTCTGACGTATCCGGCGCTCTCAGATCTCCTCCGACAATTTTCCCCAACCCTTTGAGGCTGGCTCTCTGCGTAAGTATGTGCTTAGGCAAGACGGCCTTCTGCACTAATTGAAGTCAATGACACAAGCTGCAGGGACGCGTGAACAAATTGTGTCTCCATGGAAACACATGCTGGCAAGCGAGTCCATTGAGGAGCCTGCAGTGCTACATTGGAATTGCTGTATACACTCATCTGAAGTCCTTCACAGGGAGGGGGGGGGGGTGTGTGTGTGTGTGTGTGTGTGGGGGGGGGGGGGGGTGAAAATCAGCCCCAGACATAGAAAAGAAAACAGAGCGGGAGACTCTTATTGTCTCAGCCAAGTCCTGCTGTGTCTCAGCACACGATGTAGAATCCCACATCCCTACTGCAATTAAACATGGTCCACATCAACCGAGATTTATCTGGTAGATGAGAGAAAAACAATTGGGGGAGACGTGAGCAGCGAAACTGTCAGGGTGGCAAAACAAACAAAAGGGCCTTTATGGACAAGAAGACCATGAAGCGCTCCAAATAAATGGAACGTCTAGACCTTGTGGCATGATTGTTCTGTCTAGTGATGTTTAAATTTAATATTTCAGGATTAGGGACACCCTGTTGGAGCATTTGAACACAGCAGTAAAACATCTTTGAACTTTAATTGTAAGCTAAAAACATTTCATTTACAATTTGAATGGCCTCAGGATCTTGAGTTTATAACGGTATTTACTGTGTATACATGGGATTACCTTTACCTGTATGGCTATTTTTCTTTTCTTTTCTGCTTGAGGTTATTATGTCACCCTGTGGACACATTAACGTGTATTAACTTCAATCACCAGCACCAAGTGATTGCTTCGATACAATCTTCCATTTTAAGGATCGTCTAGCGGGAGTCCTTATTTTTCTTCACATTCAACAGATAATAATGAGAGCGACATTACACTTTTATAGACATCACACAGGTGTGTCAGAAGACTTCATTGAGCACTCTTTTAGTAGACCTCAGAGGAAAAGCTCATTCATTTCTAATCCACGTATTTTGTAATGATTTTTTTCCTTCATATTTCAATGTACCCCTGCTATCACAACTCTGGAGCAACAGGGAGACCTATTGCTGAATTTAGGGTGTTCAGCACTTGCAGGAAGTATTCCGGGTGACAAATGGGACATTTAAAGTCAAATCCAGAGACATTTGCGAAACAATAGCCAGCATTTTATTTTTCCACTCAAAAATGTAAGCGACCACTTGTATTTGAACCGGCTGCATTAAAGCACACATTTCCCAATTTCCCCACATCTTCACCTCGACTGAGGAGGAACAAATCAGAGTCTAACAAGTTCAGTGTTTGGAAAAAATACAGTTATCACTTCGTGCCACTTGAGGCCTCCAAGTCTTAAGTCAGCTCGTATATTTAATTTAATGCTGGTAAGGTCTAAGAAATACTGCAAACAAAGACAGATGAAAAGAGTGTGCAGTTAGATTTACGTGTTTTAATTTGATTCATCAGCTGACTCTGAAAAAGCAGTTTAGATATTTTGGAAAGTCAAACTCTTGAAACAACATCACTACAGACACAGAATACCAACATTTTCCTTTTTTCTCTACAGCCCGTTAAGTACAGTAACACTGCTTCTATTAAAGTCCCCCACAAAGACATGGATGTTGTGGCCTCTGCACTGTATTTCATCCAGTGGATGCTTTCTCTATGTTTGCACTTGTGATGCTGATGCCTTTTTTTTTTTTTTTCCTCTACCCTCAAACTTCAGACACCATCTTGTCTTATGTTACTTTAAAAATAACATCTCTGATCTTTTGAGATATTGTGGGCAGAGGTTGCTCTCACAGCGTTGCCATGGAAACAGTGGCCATCAAGCTACCATTTCACTACCTACCTCTAGATAGAAGAAAGGCTGTAATGAACAACTGTCCCCCCCCCCCTCCTCTCCTCTTTCTTTTTTTCTCCCTCCCCCCTCCCCTACGCTCTTATGCATCTATATATGATTTAAGATGGTGGGGATTTGTGGGTGGATCAATGTACGATTGGAAAAACAAATAAATATGGCTCTCGGGCAGGCACTCACTCATAATGATACTGCACACAAAGCACACAGATACATATACATATGCGGCATTTATATTCGTTTTGTTCCTGAATCTGTTTCTGTTCATGATCACCCTGCTGGATCTATTTCCCACGCCTCCTCTAACTCTTACACATTCATCATAACAGCTCAGAAGCCGCAGGGTAGTAAATAGAGAAACAAAACTCCAGACACGATGGATCATACAGAGCCAGAGGGGGATAAAAAAAAAAAACATCGCCACTTCATCTGATACCTGCAGTGAAAGAACCACAGATTCAGATGACATAGAAGCCGGTTTGGTTGTACTGCTCGGGAAAAAAACAACAACCTGCAGTAACGACGCTTCGGTCCACAACGGCTGCAGGGTAAACGCAGCGATGAGGTCATCATCAGTATTTACACCTTCTTTTTTTTTTCTTTCTTTCTGACTGGTATTCTATGAATGTTCTTTTACATAACTTTAAACTTCTATTTCACTACGTCACAGAGGAAAAGTGCGTACTTTTAACTCAATTGTATTTATTTGACAACCGCAGATATGATACGATTAGAAAATAATTTTTTTTTTGCCCTAGCTTGAACCAGTTTTCAAACGATTACCATGTGAGCCCCTTACAAAAAAGTCTGAGTTGTTAGCAATTTCTTCAAAAAAAAGAAATTTCCCCTCTAAACTGCTGAAGTAGTTCCCTTTAAATAACTCTATCCAATATTTGACCAAAAAAAAAAAAAAACAGATGGAGAAAAGATGAAAGTAAAAAAAAAAACCAGACAAATTTAGTAAATCATTTTCTTTTTCTTTTCCTATACCTGATTCATTTTTCCCGACCTCTCAGATTTATCTTGCGTCCCTCCGGTGGAGGAGCGCCAACCTTCAGGTAGAAACACGCTGGCATAAACTAGCTTTAAACAAAAAACAAACAAACATCCATCTCCCCCCCTCCAACAGCAAAATGCTATTTTGCTGCATCAGTATTAAAAATAATAATAATCAAACATGAGTTGCAGAGTACTTTCGAGAAGTTTGTAATAAACACCATGAATCACAGATTTCAGGAGTTTATGTGTTGCACTGTTGAGTTTAGGAAGTTACTGGTCCTTACCAAGAAATAGTCATAAACCCAAAATATAATGTGGATTTTTTTTCCTTTAGTTTGACACTTTTGCGCGGATTAAACAAGCCAGATGTAATGTGATCATTCGTGAGCTTTAGAGATGCTGGTATTTTGTTACCTTTGGACAGATCCATGCTGTTCTCCCCTTTTTTTATGTGTTTACACTAAGCCAAGCTAAACTAATCCAACAGTCTGGTGGCTGTAGCTTCATATTTCGCATACAGAAATGAAAGCAGTATCAATCGTCTTTTCTAACGCTCAGAAAGCCAATGAGCATGTTTCCCAAAATCTAAAAGTACAGTCTATTTTCTTGACAATATTTGCACTTACTGCAGGATTTTTAGTTGAATTGGAGCATTTTGATATTGTTGTACAGACATTTTTACTTTAGTATATAATTGTTCTTACAATCGTAGGTCAGCATAATTTCAGTTGGTTGACTGAAAAACTTAATGAGGTCAAAGAGAGTTAGTTCTTGCTTGCTGTGTTTTCGTATCATGCACAGTTCAAGCACGAAACAATAAGAACTCAAGAATCAGGTATAAATAGAGGGTACAGAAAGTAAATAAATAAAAGGATAAAAAGGGGAGTCCAGCGGAGGAAACAAGATCTGCTGCTGTGTGGGGAAAGTACCTGACAGGCCTGCGGCTTGTGATGGAGGGTCCCAGTCCAGCAGGAGCTGAAACTGTTTGGGTGAAACTATGTTTGACAGGAGCAAACTGTCTGAGAAGGGGCCAACATGACCTGCCATTAGCACTACAGGGGGCTGCGGAGCCTGAGCAGAGAAACTGTTAAGAGAAGAAACAAGAAGGAACACACACACACACACACACATGCTTGGTCAGCGAACAGATGGAGGTACACTCACAAACACACACCGGTGTGTATGCGTGGGGAAACTCATGCACACAGACACGCACAGGCTGCAGGGACACCGAGGCAAGTTCATATCAGTGCTGTGCTCTCTGACACACACACACACACACACACACACACACACACACACACACACACACACACACACACACACACACACACACACACACACACACACACACACACACACACACACAGGCTCAGAACCATCTTTATTCAGTTATGATAATGCAGAGTCACACAGGTACAGATTATGTTAAGGTGTCTGAGGGGAAGGCTTCAATAGAGGATGAGAGCTCTCCAAACAGGAGTGGTACTGTGGCCACTGCGCTTCTATCTGCTGTGATTCGGAGATGCTTAAGTCTACTGTACTCTAAGTTATAAGGAGCAGTAAAACAGAACTGCCTCAAATCAAATTATTGTTCCATGTCATGCTTCAGTGTCAGTGGCATTATGTTTTGTGGTCATTGGTCCATCCCCCTATTGTGAATGTGAGGTAGAGGGAGTGCCAAGAGGGAATCTCATCAAATTTGGCACAAACGTTCACTTGGACTCGAGGATCGCTGTGACCTCACAAAACATGTCTGTAGCCATAACTCGAGAATCCCTTCCCTAATTACGACAAAACTTCATGAAATGATGAAGTGATGACATTTTATGTACAAAAGGGTCAGAGGTCAACCACACCGTTACATCAAAATGCTCTGCAAAAACACTTTGCTGGCCATTTCTCGAAGCTGCTTTCTTTACGAGTCCACATAGGCCGACTTCAGGCACATCTAATAGTCGGTAATTTCCACTCTGTACATTTACAATGTCGAAGATCTTCACACAAATAGTGAAATACATTTTTAAAAACTAAACAAACTTAATGCACACTGCTCCGTCAAGGAAGTGACCACACAGCCTTTCTTTCTCAGGAGTAAACAATCACATTCTCACGGCCACATCCAACTACCTCATTACAACTGTACTCAACTTTCAGTAGGTAAATACCAACACTGGTATCATGTCAGATAAAAGTAAAGAAAACATGTACTATTAAGTAGATTCTTTTTAATCACATACCGTGCCACTTATATCTACTTAGTGCAAATTCACGTGAAGCTCCAAGAGGCACTCTTTAAAATGTTTTAATTGAATATAAAAGCTGTACTTTGCACATTAAAAGAAAAACAAAATGTGGATTTTGTTTTAGGGAACCAGTAGCTAGTTTTTAACCCAGCACCCCAAAGTTGCCATGGCAACGGGGCTTGTTTTGATCTCAATCTTGAACAGCTGGTGCACCAAATGACCCAAGTCACTTAGAACATGTTATCACATCCTTTGAACACTTTTCTCTTTCACATCACATGTTACTTTGAGTATTTGAAAATTATTTGGACAGGAAACGTGCTTTAATTTTGAACTTTAAAAAGGGAACATGAAACAGCAGAGGTTGTGGGTTTACCATTATCATAAATATAAGCTCGGAAAAGCTTAATTGCCGTGACTCGAAATGCATTATAATTCATTTAGTCATCCCTGGTGCTTTTCTGTTTATCACAGTATATTGGATCAATTACTTCACTTGTCCGATAACTTCAAACTACTTAAAAATAAGATGTTAATAAAATTATGAAATATCAAGATATTATAAATTCAGCCCCCTTTCTCTACTAACTGTAGTTTCTTATGGGAATCTAAAAAGGGAACATAAATTTGAACCTGTCTTTTTGTGTGTAATTATCTCACTAAGTGCCCTTCAGGCATTGACAGACATATTATCTGTTTAAGGGGTTAAACTGTGAAGAGCCCAGTGTTTCACATAAGAGCACTTCAGACAAATGATTTAAGATACTTTTCAGGCAGCACTGACAAATGCAACATGGCTGGCACTTTGCACTGTTTGATTCTCCGTGGAAACAGGTTGAGAAATATCTTGCATCCTGTGTTTGAGCTGTGGGAGATAATAAAAGTGCTTCCTTTTTTTCTTTTTTTTTTTTAACTGGAAAAAGGAAGTTGAACGCTGACGGACGTTTTAGAAGAACAGCGAATTTCTACAAAACCATCATATTTACGATATCCAGAGTTGAGTAGGAGGCTGTAAAGGAGATATAGCACATAGTGTCAGGAAATGTCATGAATATTGCTTAAGGTGGAGAGTGTTTTTAAAAACATACCTTTTATTTATGCATGTGCAAGAATTCATTTTCCCTTTGCATTCCTAAATGCATGAATGTCCCCATCCATGAACCGAGTGCATTTATGTGAATATATTGTGCTGGATTAGCATTCGGCACACATACAAACATGTGCTCTTATAAACAACCAGCCTCAACACACACACACACACACATGCACACGCACGCACACGCAGTGCAAATCACAGATTCGGTGACGGCGGCAGGAGAGATAGGGGAGTCGAGGAAGAGGAGAAGGAGGAGGAGGAAGTTGGATGTGACGTGATTTACAATGAGATCATTAACCTTGAGAAACATAAACACTATCTCTCAGACGGACACTTTCTAAGAACAATACCTCGTGAATGCTCATGAAAAAGTGAGCACACTCACGTCCTGCGATCCTTAAAACAACAAGGCAGAAGCTATGACCGAAACACGACATACGAACAGGTTGAGGATGTTTAATGTTCACACTGAAGATGTGACCAAATACAAATAAGCCTACGGAAATAAAAAAAAAAATTTTTTTTTTAAAAAAAAGTCTGCCTGCAAAGTAAATCCCTATTATCAAAATATTTAAATAATGCAACCATCCCAAATGCAATTCCAAATATAAACGGAGAAGCTACCCACAGAAGCAAAACATTTAAATAAGTTACAGACACTAAAGACGCAGCTCAGAAACTAACTTGTTTAAAGACATCCGTCTGCTTTTGATCTGTGACATTTCCTCGCCCATAAAATGTAACTGGATATGTTTGTATTCAATAACTAAAAAACAAAAAACAAAAAACAGTTCACTCGGACAATTGGTGCACGGGACCTTCTGCAATTAGGATGATGTATGGAAATGGGACACACTGTAAGAGTGTATATCTGTGCTACCAGCCTTGAGGCTAAACTTATCTATATAATTTTTACTGTCAATTGTTAAAGCAGTTAAAGAAAATGATGTATTTAACTCAAATTATCTACTTAAACATTAACAGGAAATGACAGTAGCTACAACAAACTGCAAATTACTTTCTGCCCATTCAAGTTTACAGAGACAGGAACATTTATTATTATTTTTATTATTTTATTTTTTTTATAGTTTTCCTTTTTCAAATTAGTTTCCCAAATATTTAATACTTGTTTTGGGTTGGTTACTGGAGCCGTTTCCCCAAAACCCCTAATTTTTTTCTTCTTCTATCTGTGAGCTGCTCTTCCTTTTCCTTTGTGCATTGCATTGTGGGAGAATAGTGTGCGTCGACAGCACACTTAAATATCGACTGCGTTTAGCATGACTACCTGTTAGTTTGAGAATACAATTTAAACACTACATGCTGCTTCCTTTTCTTGTCAGGGAGGGTCGCTAAGTTAAAGCGGCGGCACCTGCGGAGGCCTCGATCACGGGCTGCGGCCCGATCCCGACGTCCACCCTCACACGCCTGGAGGCGCGTCCCCGGTAAGTCCGCGAGGGGTCTGGGGCTGTCCCACCGCGTCTGCGAGCACTCTCTGGTGGATATTTTGAGCCCTTTGAGCACCCTTTCCGTAAGTCCGCATTTCTGCACACTTTGGCTCAGGGAATTACCCACAGTTCGTAGCAAAACTCGCCACGTATTAAGCGTGGTCGTCTTCCACCTCAGCTGGACCCTTCTCGTTGTCCTGCTCATATTTTCGTGATGTAAGGTGACAGCACCGGGCTGCCCTCCGCTGTGGTTATTCATTGCACGTTTGTAAAGTTTGTAAAGTCATATTTTTTATTAATTAATTTAATCATTCTTATTTTGGGGGGGGAAGCGTTTCTTCCTTTCCAATGGCGATGCAAGCTGGGTGTGATGTCACGATGGAGGGTCAGGGTTCAGGGTTTAGGGTTCAGGGTTCTGGGTTCTGGGTTCTGGGTTCTGGGTTCTGGATGGATATTGGGATTGGGCCTATAAATACCAGCCTGCAGGGTCATTGTCTCTCCGTCTCTCTCGTAGGCTTGACAGCTCCTGGTTTTGGCCCTGGTGTGACCCGTTTTCCTCATTCGTCACTCATCAATGTTCCACTCACAACTGACGCCATTCCCCCCTCACACCCTATGCCTTTTGTAAATATGCTTATTTTTAATCTAACAAAATAGGTTACAGGCAATTTAACCCGTCTTGGTTTACAGCCGGTTTGTGTCGGTGCTAAAAAAAGAATGTGGAAAAACTTTGACCCGATGGTGGCGCTAGATAAAAAAAAAGTCAGGGGATCAAAACAAATTCCTACAATTTATCTTGTACAACAATCACAATAACCAGCAATCACAGATTTATCACACAATGAATTTATTAATCTGTAATCTTAAATCATTTCTAATATAAATCTTTAGTATGTAAATTATATTTCAATAAACATTGTCCACAATCATTTACAGGTTAAGTCAGAGAGTTAAAGCTTCCCTCTGGCAAATCCAGCAGTAAACATCTACCAATCACACACTTACTACATAGAAAGGAAAAGAAAACACATTCATCAACTGGCACAAAGGCTCATGGGATACAGACCAACAAGAAAGCCCTTTCAAAAGTGCAATATACAGCAGTCATGTTGAAGTGTCTTTAAATAGAAGCTCCCATTTAAGAACAGTTAAAATAGACAAATATATTTCTACAATATATTTGGCAATGCATCACTCTTTTTCTTCAGATATGTATAAAAAGTGTCATTTTTCCTGATGTTCTTCCTCGTGTCAGTTTTGTTCACATCACGTCACAAAATGAGTTTCAACTGATGGAAGACATTTTAGCAAATTCTCTGTTGAACAGCAAAGTAGTGATTCAGTTATTTCAAGTCAGTAAAATCAAACGATCACTTCTAAGACACTCAAAGGATTATTGATTGAAAAATTATATGGTTTGTATTGGAAAACGTCAAGTATAAAAAATTATATATCATTTTTGGACTTGTATTATTTGAAGGCTAAGATTTATATTTTTCTTTTTGACACACTGCAGGTTGTGCACATTTCACACCCCAAATAACGTATTCAGAACATTACACAGCGACAGCATAGAAGAAAAAAAAAACATCTGTTTCTGTCATTAAAATATTTCTATGAATAAGCATATTGTTTTGTTTGTTTTTACAAAACAAACACCGTTTCTTCACCTACGAGTTCTCTGTATCTTATTAAAAAAACAAAACAATCATAATATCTTCACTAAATTTAATTTAAAACCATCAGGAGAGATAATTCAAATGAAACTCGAAACATTTAAAGCACTGAAATGTCCGTTTTGATCTGTGCTACATCTTTTTCAGCCCCCCGGGGTTAGAGTTGGGGGGGGGGGCCTTTGCACATTCTTAGTGTTTTGCATGCATAGAAACCAAGTGGCCACATTCTCCTCTGTCGTAACCATCAGAAACAATGCGCTGAATTAAAGCCTGTTTGCTGAAGATAACCAAAACAAAACGCCGTGTCGGGACTTTTACAGAAGCCCCGCCGTGTCATGATTGCAATGCAACGAATCTGTTTCCTCTCATTTCTGACAGGCAGAAAAGGCAACGGTTATATAGGTGACAACATGCATGTGTTCATGTTACGGATATAAGGTGAAGGCTCGTTCTACCACGGCATTCACAACAAATGCCCGCTTAAAAGAGTCGCTTACCCCGGTAACGGTTGGTTAACGGAAGGTTTAAGCAAGTAACAAAGTTAAATTTGTGAAATTCTTCATCTTACACCAGTTCAGGCAACAAACTGAAAGCGTTCGACTGAATTTAATCTGAAGTTGTTAACAAACATGAGTTTCCACGTCGCTCTCGCGTCAAGCGACTCCCTTTTTGTGGTCACGTTTTTTTTTTTTCCACATTTGTTTGTCAGCAGTCAGACGGTTGTTAAACCTTCTAAAACAACAGTAGCGCTTCCTTTAACATCTCTGGACCTATCAGGTCACTGGGAACAGAGTTGAATATGTATATTTTTGCAATAGCAGATCTTGATTTGATGAGGATTTAATCCACTTGCTTACTGGAAATAAGACATTCCTGTCTGCTTCTCTTATCCAATTCTAATAAGTTTTTTTTATTTTTTTTAAAGGATAATGATTAAATCACAAGAAATACGGATATTACAACAGAAATTTCCCACACCGCAACAAGAGATTTGAACCGTATCGAACCTTAATGGTGCGACGTAGACTTTTATCACTGGGCAGGTTGCCCGTTTGACGCCCTCTTCTTTTAGGAGACGAATGAAATCAGGACGACAAACAATTCCGCCCCAGGAGAAAGCAGAAACACAAGTTTTCCTCCTGCAAAGACGCCTACAGAAGAACCGTCTGTAGGTGCCGACACATCCGTACCTGCACACACAAGCTTATCACATTCAGAAATGCAACAGTGCGCCCATCAGCTCGGAGTGACGTTGGATACCCTCAACGCTACATTTAAACCAGCTTTTATTATTTAAAAAAAAAAGGTAGCGCATGCTCACATTCAATAGATTAACTTTGCTTTCCTTCATCCTTTTCAGCCTTCGTTCAGCACCTACAATTCACCCGACGTTTAGTTTAATAACCTCGTGAGCGAGCCGAAAGCCGAGAGACATTTTTAATAACGCCGCAGCTTTCCACTGAGCTCGCTTCTCCGTCAGGGCTCAAACACCCTGAACATTTTCCACCCAGAAGTCAGATTTACACCCGCTCGCGCGGCCCCGTTCAGAGGAGGTCAGTTCCATCGTAGACCACAGGCTTGTCTAGACTCAGATGATACAGCACTTTCTTCGAGATGAACCTGATCAACGGCAAAGACAGAGAAGCATTTCACTCCAGGTTTGATCTCAAAGCAGAAACGGTGGTTATTCTGAACAGTGGACACGAGATAAACAGTCGGCGCGTCGGACGGCTGACCTGGAGAAGGAGTTGTCAAAGATGAGTGTGTATTCTCCGGGGTTTCTGACTTTCAGCTCCCCCTGCATCGTCTCCTTGTGGGAATTACAGCGGGTCAGCGGGATCAAAACCTGCACAGGAAAGAAATCCTGGCTGACATTTGTTGTAACGGCAGAGAAGTATTTCTGTACGCTTCAGGTGCAGATTTGAACGAGTGACGGGACCAGAAGGCAGGGAACGGATTACATAACGTTTGAACAAATCTGAATCGGCTCATGGAATCTAAATCCTGATGAACGTTGGAGATCCTGCTGCGCTGAGAGAGTCCTTCGCCCGAAGGACTCTCACCCCCCCCACCCCCCACCCCCGCTGTGTGACGTTCATTAACCCCGTCCTGAGTCATCGTCCTGATGGGGAAAACGGTGTTCGCTCCTCACTGGAGGGCTGCGCTACGGCTGCATGAGTGAAAGCAACATTATTATTTATATATTATGCCTACTTTATCATTCAGGAAATATCAGCTGAATAATTCAGCTTTTTGTGTATGCATACTGCATTTTACATTAGTAAGTCACAGAATTCAGAGTGCCACCGGCGGCAGGCTGAGACCGAGCACTCGTCCTTCTCATGACATGACGGAGGAGGAAAAGATGCATATGTAAGCACGTGACTTACATCCTTGAATCCTTGTCATGTATGTGTATTGACACTCTGCGATCACCGATTGTTTTTACCACCAGGTGGCAGTGGCAGTTCACACTATTATTATCTGTTAACAACATTAACCCCAGCAGCCCTGGAGCCAAATAATCATCCAATTGGAGAGATGTTCGCGTGCACGCCGTTTTTGGTGTTCCATCAACTCCTCAGGGAAACGTCTGGCTCTTTAGCCACTATTACATTTAGTCTTACATTTTGGATATTGTAATACAGCGATACGGCATAAGTGTTGTGTTTTTCAGATTTTAAAGGCTACATTACAGTAAAAATGATGTCATTTTGTCTGTTCTAGCTGTTTTATTATACCCATTGAGTCATTATACCCGCATTACGGATAATCAAACATCTGGTTAAATATTTTGGGGAAAGCACCAACAGCCATCCCTACAGGATCGTTGCGATATTAATACATTGATGTATTTGGTCCAAAGTATGGCGATATCTGATTTTGTCCATATGTGCTACACACTCCACCGTGTCCACCGGCTCCTCAACGACAGCAGAGCAGTGAGAGGAAACCAGATGTGTAAACTTTACCCCGGGCGGCTAAACAATGAGCCGTGAAGCTGCGCGGTGAAGGCAGCTGCAGATTGGGGTGATCGTTCCTCTGCGACACCTTTCACATTGTTTATTATTACTGATCATGAAATCAATCATGTGATCTTATCCATCATTGTGTCAGTCAGTCTTAAACCGCAGCTGATTTACAGCCGCAATCAGCCGTTAGTGTGTGTTCTTCTTTGCAGATGTCTGCATACTCAATTTTGCTTTATTTGAATCTAATGGTTTGATTGTTTCAAATCTAATTTGTTTTGGATTCTATTGAATTTTGCGCAGCCCTTTTGTCAGCTTATGTTTGTCTGTAAAAATGTGTGTGTTCTATATCCATGTTCCCTTCCCACGCATGCTGGCGACTCACCTTGGCCTGCTCCAGCGGAGTGTCGCCGCTCTCCCTGTACACCACGCTGAAGGAGATGCTCTTTGGCTCAGAGGTGAAGGTCCAGCAGACAGTGGGACCAGGACTGCTCATGGTAATGGGGATGATGCTGTAGCAGCTCGACTTGATGAAGAGCTCTCGAGAGCTGTCGCCAAACTCGGAGATGTCGTCCACCGTGAAGTGGATAGAGAGCCTGCAGCACGGGAAATAAGCCAAGACAGTTCACACTACCGAAGCCCTCCAGATTACAATTCATTTTATCATAGAATAATGGGATACTTTTTGGATAGAAAATCACAATTAAATCAAGTTGATATTTTCATATTTGCTTGTTTTATCCAACCAAAAGTCCAAAATCACAAAGTATTGAGTTAACTATCATGTGAGCCTGAGAAAAACATTAAACTCATATCTGAGAAGCTGAAACAGGAACATTTTGGGGAATAATTCTTTTAAAAGTGGATTAAATGAAAAATGTAGTTGTACATATAGTTGTGAATTATTTTTCTGTTTAGTGACTGATTTTACAGAAAGCAAAGGGCAGGAAACCAGACGTTTCTCCAAAACATGCTGCTGTTTTAAAGTAAGCGGATGGAATCAAGTAGCGACATTTCTATTTCATATCTTATTTGCTGCTTATTGCTCTGATGAGCAGGAAAACTGTGATTAGAATATTTCAGTATATTCTGACCAGACCAAACGATCTAACCGTCAGATTCATTTATAATGACAGTAATTACACCTTACTTTGCAGCTAATAAGTAGCCTTGACCTGCAGGCCTCAAGCACAGATGAGTGGACTTCAGAGGTCTGAAGTTTACTTCTTTCCAACTTCACATTTCTTTTATTTTGAAACTTCAGGCTCAACTGACTCAAACTAATTTCATGCTGCTTCCTCTGGAGCCACGGAGACGAATATTGAATGTGTTATTTTTTTCACATATAAAGTCACAGTGCCTGAAGCCTATAAATAGACGACATTTTTGAAAGTCAATGGCGTTTCTTTTTGACAATCCAAAATCCAGGGCTCCATACTGCAACCGTTTGATGAAAATTATAGTTGACATGATTGTCTTCAAAAGATCACGACTTAACAACACGGCACCACCAGTTAAAAACTACAGTCCGGGGTCAACGCTGTATATTTTATTTTTGGTGAAAGGATTTAGCTCGTTGCTCAGCAGCTCTTCATTTGAGGCAGATGGCTGCTGACATTAGGCCTTAAAGCTTTTTCCACACTTACTAAACAAACCTCCTCCACGTTACAAGAGAAGCGAAACAAGAGCTTCTGCAACACTTACCACATAACATTTAGAGGAGCTGTTAACACACCTACTAGTGTCAATTTTCACTTCCCACTGAGATTTCAAGGCTTTCACCACAAGACTACAGGAAACCTTAAAGCTGAATCTCGTGACCTTGTCAACAAAACCTCTGAAACACTTGTGTGTGGGTTTTTTTTTCTTCCAGTGTGACTTTTGCTGGATGTGAAACTCACGTGAGTTCTCCGGACTTCAGCAGGCAGATCTCTGCATCCTGCACCGCAGCACCGAGGTCCTCGGCGTCCTCCGCTGTGATGTCACCTGCACTGGCACTGCTGGTTCTGACCACAATGACAGATGTTTTACATTTATGGATCATTTACTAATCTATAGATATCTGATTTAAAAAAACAATACACATCCAATGAAAACATATGTACTGCAAAACTGCAAATATCAGCATGTGTTAAGAGTACTTACTTCTCCATTTTGTAAAAGCCAATGTATGCAAGACGCCGTTTGAAGATAAAAAAAAATGTAAATTTGTTTTCATTTGAATTTAAAAATGTAATTTTCCTTGATGTTTCTAATGATCATGCTCCTGAATTTCTTCCCTCTGTTGCACAGATTGCCAGATTTGTGACAGCTTAAGTTCGCCAGAGTTCAACTGGAACAGACTAAACAGTTTCAGATGTAGCACGTTGTAAAGGAAACGTGTTAACAACAAATCTGTTTTGGTGGCTGCAATTAATCTGCCGTGTTGTGGTTTATAATCTCTGCTCCTTGCTGTGTCTGTGTCAGTTTCAATTTTCCCATCAGTGACGGCAGGAGATACGTACAGTTGTGCTGCCCCCTGCTGTCCGAGGCCGGGAGAGCTGGCGGTGGCAAAAGAAAGGGAGTCGCTGTCATAGACGCCGCTCACTTCCTCCTCTGTGATGATGTCAAAAACACCATCGTCCTGCTTCTCGCCTTCATCTGCTCCTGGAAAATAAACATCAGCCACATGTTCATGACTGGACCTTATATTCCACTCCTACAGGACTGCGTGTGCCAACACATCCCCAATTTACAGCAAATACCTAAACCTTTGACACATTAGTGTCAGGGAGTGTGTGTGTGCGTGTAACATTGTGCATCAACCTGAAACACCCGTCACAGCTCTGCCAGCCTGCAGCAAGCGGCTGAACGGAGTCCCCGGTGTGCTGTTAGTCACTTCCTCCTGCGGGTGGCGCTCAATGACTGCACTGTGCTGGTTGTAGCAGTCCTTGCAGCAGCGCTCCCTGTTGCCGCCCTGCAGGGTGCTCACTGTGTTGCTGCAGCAGTAGTAGCAGAAGGGACGCCCACACAGTCTGGGAGAAGACAAAACATGATTGAGATTGACAGTGTGGGTAAAAATGACTTAATATATCGCAGTGGAGTGTAGAGAAGATGACTTAGTACGAATAGTAGCTGTTCATGTTTAGGTAAACCATGAACACATGCACAAAATAAAAAAAAGTGGCATTTTATGTTAAATGGCCCGTGTAAAAAAAAGTCCATTTAGGAAGTTTTTTCCATTGGTGGTACATTTTGAAATTGGCACCAAAGCAAAAAAGACCTAAACAGCAAAAGTACTTTAGTTTCCAGCTTTGACCTTGAGGTATATCTCGACATCTCTGCTCTAAGAGTCTTTAAACAGTGTTACGGGGTACCGTGTCTCAGGCTGTAAGTAGAGAAGCAAATGTAAAAGTAAGTATGTAAAAGTAGAGAAGCGAAAGTAAAATCACAAATAAATTTGACAGGAGTAAATTACTGTAATGATGCATCAATGTCTTGTTTTTGTGAACAGACTTAATATTCTGTTGTTTTTGCTGTTTCTTTTCCTTTGTCTAGCAGCTTTTGTCAATAACCGTTCTCAAAATGTTGTAAAATTCTCATATCCTCAGCAGATTTTCTTGCTTTCACACTCAATGTAAACACATAAATGATGCAGTGAAGCACCAAGTTCAAATTAATTGCAACGTTTATTATTAAAACTGCAGACGTGTACAACAGCAAACTTACAGGGTAAACAAACAAAATATTTAAACTAACTGTTGAACCCCTCCAAATATAAATATAAAAACAGAGGGCAGGCTGCCTTATCACGTGAAGTGTAAATGAGAAGTGAAATTAAGGATTAAAAACATCAGTGTCACAGTTCCTTAGACATTTATCTGTCTTCATGTCAAGTTGGTTTTTGTTTTGACAACAGTCTTGACTTCATTTCTCGTAACGTGTTTTGCATATGTGGCAACAATTTACAGAATAAAGTAAGTAAGTGTTGTGTTGCAGAGTGTAAACCGGCTGCTCTCAGACTCTAACAAACAACAACAGAAGTTCAAAGAATGAGCTCTAGCAATCTGAAAAAGTGGCGAGTAGAAGCATTAAGAGCAGTTTTATTGGTTGATATGTATTTTTGCTCATTAAACAGAAGATAATCTGACCTGCAGGTGTTCTTGCGGAACCACCAGCTGAACTCGGTGTGACAGCCCAGGCAGTAGTTGACGTCTCGCTCCGTCTCCTCGTCCCGCAGTTTCTGCTCAAACTCCAGGGCATCTGACTTTTGCCAAAGTGCATCTTTCTCCCTGCAGAAAGCACAAACTAGTGTAATAGTATATAACCCTCAAAATCACACTGTAGAGAAAACAATTGAGGACTTTAGGCAGTGGCAAAAACAATGTGTCTCCATCTTGCTCGGGAGGTACAAATACCATTTACCGCAACAAATACCAAGAAAAACAGACAAAAAAGGTGCAACGCAAATGAATTTGAACAGATCTGGGAAAATCGGTGGAAACAGGAAGGCTGTTTGTACCTGATGAGCTCCACAAGCCTCTCCTCCAAATTGATTTTGGTACGGTAAAGATCGTCGAGTTCAGCAGCTGTCTTAAGATCGAAGCTCTGTTTGTCCTGTGTGACTTTCCGTAGGTTTTCACCCATCTCATGACAGGCCCGCTGAGCCACTGCGAGACCTTCCTCAGTCCTGCAAATCGGACAAAACACCAGCCAATACATTATACGTCCAAAAAAACATGGAGAATCTCAGGTGGCTTTGATTGTTTCCATGCAAATATTTTTTGGGCCAGATATTTAAAAACAAGAAAACAACTGCCAAAATTGTAGAAAAAGAATTTGTATTTTTTTTTCTTATCTAAAGAACACAAGATTAAGAAAGTTTCATCACAGAGCTTTCATTTAGTCCAGAATGTGTGATTATGAATACAGTATCTCACCTTGATAAATTCCCTATCAGATGGATTATTTCGTCTTCTTTCTGCTGAATGAGATTTTCAGACTCGGCCATCTGGATGTTTTTCTCCTCAATCTGTTGGCAATATCTCTGATTCTCAGCCTGCAATCAGTACAGCAAATCAGGACATTATTTCTGGTTCTTTGTGAATTATGCTTGTGACCATAACATTATGATTACTTCAATTGCCAATATACACAATGGAACTGGAATTTGTGTTTTCGTTTATCAAATCCCAGACACGACAATGCGGCTGGAGCTGCACATACTCTACGTGCGTTTTGTCACGGCATCGCCTTCCAATGTTGTCTGCAGTGCGCCAATGTTTAACAGCTAACAGGTTTCATTCCTCGTACAAAACCACGTTGGACGTAAAGTAAGTGACCGCCTCAACACTTTGGTTTTGGGATGCTGATCAACAGAAAGAAAGTCCCTTTACTGATAATTAGAAAACAGATCTTTACAAAATGGCCTTTGAAGTGAGTGACATACCTTTAGCAGCAATTACAATCTTCAGTCTGTCAATCAGCGTTTCGCATTTGGACACTAAATTATTTTATGCAAAACTCCTCAGTCTGTCAGGGAACAATCTGGATCAGACAGTGAGTCGCAAATTTATAGTCGGTCTGAGATGTTGTTGACGTGGACGTGGCCACTCTGGGACAGTAACTTGTCGATTTTAAACCATGCCTGTTGGCTTTGAATTTCAGTTTGGCCTCATTAGCACCTCTGACAGTACCAGCTCTACTCACTTTTGGTCCCAGGTACTTTTTCTAGATTTTGTTTTCCACTGCAGATAGTAACCTCGTGTTACTATATTGATGTCACATGAAACTGCCGTCAAATGTCATCTTCAACACTGCACGCAGAGGCAATAGTGGATATGGAGGGGATACTGTTCTTAATTCTCGGTATGTAGCCGTTAGACATAGAAAGGGGAACATCTTCGCTTAAAAATTGCAGCTGTAGCTTGGCGAGTTTACAATGGCATGTAGCGATGCAGTGACTTCATGCTGACGTCTGGTCAATCTGCGGTCTGCAGTGTTTTCATCTCACTTTTTAATATCAGCTCAGCTTGGAACTTCCACAGAGATGATGGCAAAAAGACTACCAAGTACTTTTACCCAAAGGAAACCCAAAGGAGGTGAGTCGAGTCGAGCCGAGCCGAGACGACACCGACAGTTAAAAAGGGTCTCATTTCTTTTTAAGCAAATTTTTGGACCACAAACCCTCCTTATAGCTGACTTCAAAGTCTTGTAATAGGAATCTGTGCAGATTCATGTAGACAGAGGGGTCGACGTACCCGCCTGTGTCAGTGTACCAAACTTTTTACGCAGCGACTTATATTCTCACCTCAAGCTGTTTGAGTTTGTTCTCCAGCCCGACAACTTTCTCCTGCTCGCTCACCAGCTGCATCTTCACTCCCTCCAACTCCTGATTCACGCTCTGGTTGAAAAAAAATTCATCATAAATTTATCGCACTGAAGACTTTGATTACATGATTAAAAATCAGACATTGTAGCAAATTTACAAATCAACAGTTCGAGTATTTAAAAAAAAAAAAAAAGAGGAAAGTGATGCAATTAAGCAGTATATGTTTATATGCACTGAAGTAACCGGAGAAGTAAAAGAAACTGGTTAGGGCAGGAAGACAAAGGGAACATGCTGAAGTGTATGTAAACACGCCACATTTGTTTAGCTGAGCTGTTAATGTCTGACCTGTAGTTGGTTTCCGTGGCTCAGGGCTTGGCTGCTGAGCTGGAACCCGAGTCCCTGAATCTCCTCCTCGCTCGTCTCCTGCGCAGCTTCGGCCTCCTGGTGGGCTTTGCTCAGCTCTTTCTGCAGTTTATTCTTGGATGCCAACAGACCCTCGTCGTCAAGGAGCTGACAGCGGAGTTCCTGGTTCTCCTGACGCAGCTGCTCCATGCAGGTATTCAGCCGGTCTGCCTCCTGCGCCGCCTCCTCCTCCAGCTCCTGCAGCTTAGTTGACAGGCCCTCCCAGCGCAGGCGAGCCTCCTCGTTCTCAGCGTTCAGCATGCACACGTGGACACCGAGTTCCGCCGTCTCCGTGTGGGCTCTGTGAAGCGCCTCCCTCGAATCACTCTGCTCCAGACACAAGGCTTCATATCTACGCTTAAGTTTATCGAGTTCCTCTCTGGAGGTCGTCACCTCCGCAGCCAGACCCGCTCGCGCCTGCGCCTCACCGTCACGCTCGCGGACAAGAGCCTCCTCGCGCTCCCGGGATCGCAGAATCTCGTCCACGTGCCGGCGGTTCAGCTCCTCCACCTGGGCCTTCAGTTGCTCTGCTAAAACGCGCAGGTCCTCTCTGGAGGCCTCCGTCACCTCCTGCAGGGCCTGAACTTTCATCCTCTCCTCAGTCCCTGCCAGGAGCTGAGCCCGGAGCTCCACCAGCTCTTCCCGGAGCCTGGTTGCCTCCCTCAGGTTGAGCTCCAGCTGAGCCTCGGCAATAACCAGCCTGATCGGGGCCTCTTTGGTCTCCACTGAGGAAGTCTGATGTTCATCGTGAAGCTTCTGCATCTTTTCGTTGCTCTCTGCGGCTCCTTTTTCATCATGCATCTCTCCTGTCCTGCTCTCCAGCTCGTCTGCTTGAGCCTGAAGCCGACCACATTTTACAGTCTGCTCTCTCAGCTTCTCTTCAGTTTCCTGCAGCTTTTCAAGTAACTCCGCTTGGCTTCTCTGGGACGCTGTGAGGCTCGTGTCCAACTTTTCAGCTTTGGTAGTGAGTGAGTCCAAATCTTGTCGAGTTGTGACCAACTGTTTCTTCAACGAGGACTGAACGTCTAGAAGCTTCCCATTTTCATGCTCGAGCTTCTTTAACCGAGCATCTGATTCTTCCTTCTGAAGAAGCGCCCTCTGGTAAATCTCTTCCAAATGTAGGTTTTCATCCACAAGCTTCTTCTCCCGGTCTTCCACAGACATCTTTGCAGCCTCTACTATCCCTTTCAAGTGCTTCTCGGAGGCCCTCAAAGAAGCTAGCTGCTCTAACAAGACAGCCCTGCTCTCAGTCAGCTCTGTAATGCTCGCCTCACTCTTCTCAACCGATTGGAGCAGTTTTGTGTTTATTTCCATGAGATTGTTGCATTGGGTTTTGGAGTCCTCGACGTTCTCGGTTTCATCGCAGGAATTGACGTCGTCATTGAGTTGAGAGCTCAGAGTTTCTTTCGCAACATGTAGCTTCTCAATCTGCTCTTCTAAATGTTTGATTCTTTCTGAACTCGCCGCTTGCTCTTTCTCGCTGCTTTTCAGACTTTTTCTTAAATCCAAAATCAGGCTCTCGAGCTCCTCATTCTGGCTACTACTCGTGCTCCAACGCTGCTCCACCTCCTCCCTCTTTTCTTGCAGTCTTTTCCTCAGTTCCTCTGCCTGCCGTTCCCTGCACTCCAGAGAGGCCTGTAGACCCTGAAGCTGGGCTCTCAAGTTCCCCGTCTCCTTCTCTTTTAATGTCAGCGCTCCCTGAATTCGTCCGACTGCAGTTTGGAGCTCCTCCAACTTCCCGAGCGCCTCCTCCTGTTCGTCATGGGCTCCGGCTTTTACTTCCACCAGCTTCTCCTCGCTGCTCCTCAGCTCTTCTTCCCTGAGTTTTAGTTCCTGTGACAGACGTTCGACGTGCCTGGCTCTGTCCTCAGCCTCTCGTTTTGCCTCCAACCGCTCCTCCTCTGCAGTCTTGAGTTTATCCAGGAGTTCCTGGATTTTCCAGGCTGAGTCGCAGTAGCTCGCCGTTTGTTGCCCCTTTTCTTTAAGAGCCTCGTCTAACTTGGAGAGAAGCTCCATATTTTTGTTCTCAGCAGCTGCAAGTCTGTCTTGAAGTTCACTGCTTGTTGTTTCCCTGCAGGTATGATGGTGATTTATTTTCTCCTCATTGCCTGTTTCTTGGTTACTTTGGGCTGCTGTAGATGTCGCACTACCAGACTTCTGACTTAACAACTGGCCTTGAAGGTCCTTAACGACACCTTTCAGCTCAGCAGCCTCTTTGCCCAACTCCTGAACCCGTACCAAAAGCTCCCGCTGTCTGAGCTCCGACTGGTCGAGCTCGATGCGCAGATTCTCTGCAATGCTGGAGGGAGAAGGTTCCTCCAGTTCTCCCAGTTCACCAAGCAGACTGTGACTCAAGTCCGGGATTGGGAGAAACTCCTGTGCCTGGTCAATGCGTAGAAAGAGAGGTCCGGTCAGGTGCTGTAAATACTGTATCAGTCACATTCAGATTATCTTTACAGAATATGTATAGCAGTATTTCTGTACCTGAGAGTGGGAATAGCTGCTAACCAGGCTGTTGATGCTGGAGCAACGACTGGGAGGCTTCCACAGGTAAGCCGGTGAGCCACTTCCTAATGTTCGCCTTTGACATGAAGAAATACCAAATATCAGGGTCACAAACCAAGATAAAGAAGATAAAGGTCAACATTCAGCCACCAATCTACACAGAAAATAAAACCTGGGTTAGACTATGAAAGAGTCTCTACTTTATTTGAAAGCAATAATGTCTTCATCATTTTAAAGAAAACAGTAGTTTGGTAAGACTTACAGGGAAACCAAGACCATGTCCAAAATGTACAAATACAAACCGCTTCACAGTTATGAGGAAAGATTTTTTTTAAATGATGCAATATTTCAGAATGTAACGGTGTTTCATTGTGGTTGATTTCTAGAATAACTTCCTTGATTAGAAACACTGCTGACAATTCATTTTAAAAGTACTGTAAATATCCATCTGTTAGAAAGCTACCGTTCACTCTGTGGCCATCTTATTAGCTACAACTGTACAGCCAAAAACAATCCAATCCAATTGTCTGGCCAAAGAGGACAAGTTTATGATGCCAGTAATGTTGATGTTAACACTCTCAGAGGAGTTAATTTAATTGTGTTTTAGCAGTGCGGTGGTGTTCTGCACTGCATTATATTTAGATGGTGTTTCTAATTGTCTGCCCCCTCATGTACATAGAAGGGGAAGAGAAAATTACAAACACTTCTCAATTCAATGAAATCCATGATGACCTCAGTAATAAAAATGTAATTTACACAGATCCTTGCCTGTAATTTACAACTGCACAGATAGACATGTTTACATTTCTGCATGTGCAATGACTGCCTTTCCTTTATTATGGCACCAAACTACATAGACGTACTTTAAACTTTCATTAGAACTTATAAAGACAATGTAAAAAAAAAAAAAAAAAAAAAAGCCTCTTTAAAAGATTATTAGGAAGCTAGGTTAGGTTAGGTTAGGTTAGGTTCGGTAGTTACTTTATTAATCCCCGAGGGGAATTTTTTTTAATGAGACCAAAACTAAAATGTTATCAATACAGTCATGTGAACGTTTTTCCTCAAAGAAAGCATTGCAAAATGACCTTATAAGAAGTGATTAATCACCTTTAATCTATCTTTTCAAACAGCTAAAAGGAGTAAAGAGTTTTATTAGTTGAAATTAAGACTAAATTATAAAAATAAACGACATATACAGCAATGATTCAATCTACTTCTGCACACTTCTCTGAAATATTAGTTGGCAACTTGTGTTCTCAGTAAACCTATATCTGGAAGATTTGCTGCGTGTGTGTGTGTGTGTGTGTGTGTGTGTGTGTGTGTGTGTGTGTGTGTGTGTGTGTGTGTGTGTGTGTGTGTGTGTGTGTGTGTGTGTGTGTGTGTGTGTGTGTGTGTGCGCGGACATAATTTCAGGCTACTTCTGAGAAATGACAGGCAGAACAAATATTTCCTTTGAAGCACTTGCTAAAAAGAAACTGCAAAATGTACAGAGGTTTACTGTCTGATATGATCCTGTTCAATGATATCTAAAAGAAAAACTGCTTTTAAAACTTAAATCCTCTTTGGACAAATTCATTCAACTTTTGTCAGGCCATAGTTAATGGTGTCGCATGTGTTGCTGCACTGCATTATATTGTTTACATATATTCACATAACAGTCAAAATAATGTGATGCAATACAACACAACACAATACAACACGCAGTGTGCTTTGAAATAATGGTCTACATCCTGTAGAGTGACTGAGAATTCATTAGAAAGAAGGGATACATTCACAAAGGTCAGGAACTGAGATTAACACTCACACACCATCAGTACCCACACGCATGCTCACGTAACCACGCACACACACACACACACACACAATTTATACACACGCATGTAAGAGAAGAAGGAGAAAAAAAAAAGAGCTGTGAATGTGCAAGATGATAAGATAATTAAGTGTTACCTCAAGTTGTGAAATACGCAGTACTTCGTCACCATTATTTTACATTAGCTGCACTAAAGCGGTGTGTTACTTCTAATTACATTAGGTCTCCTTAAGATCAATTTACTAATCATTTCCAAAAGGGGGGAAGAATTATACTTTTTATTTGTGTTTTTGAGAAAGCTGCAAAAGTTGTGAAAGTGTAAACAGATGACTGTGGGTTACCTTGCAAATGTTGGCCAATCCGCATCAAGGTCGTAACCTCGGGCCGCCACATCAAATTGGATCTGGTTGAGCTCATAAAGATGGTTGATTATGTCAGCAGTGAGGTGAGACTTGACAAAGGGACTACGGGCATAATACCAGTCACTGCAAACAAACATGGAACACAATACTGTAAAGGACACAAATACAAACCTGAGGTAGACTCTACACGGCAGACACTGTAAATTCTCATATAAATCTAGAAGTCAAATAATAGCACGATTGGATTCTTTCTCAAGTTAAGTCATTTCACAGCATGTGCATCCGAGACCTCAACTGGCTGACTTCCTGTTGGCTCCCCGCACACATAAATTGGATAAAATATGAGATAGACTTAAAGCCAAGTCGACAAATCTTTTAGTTTTTTGTGACTATAACTGTGCATCTTGCATCATTTTCCGTCTCTATTGGCATTTTTTTTTTTTTTAACATTTTGGTTGTGTTGCATCTCTGTTGTGTCATATTTGGGACATTTGGTCTCATTTTGCATTTCTTTGTAGTTATTTTGTGTGTTTTTCTGGTCATTTGGTGTTTCTCTGTGATCATTTATTGTCTCATATTGGTCATTTTTGCAACACTTTGTCGTGATTTTGACTCTGGTTAGGTTACATCTCTTCATGTATGCCTCATTTTGGTTGTTTGGTAGAAAGCAAATAAGCTTATTCATCAAAATGTTAACAGACACCTCTAAATACATATATTTCAATTGAAATCATGTAAATCCGGTAGTTAATGTTTCTCAGATTGCGCGTGATTGGTTATGTACAGCATTTACCTTTACCTGAGCAGAGCGTCTATAACATGCACACGTTTAAGGAATATCAAAAGCCAACAGTACAGGACAGAAGGTATTGTAATTTCACCTCCTATCCCATGTTGGTTAACTTTCTCAAAATACTATGGCAATAAAAGACGCCTTTGGTTAAATAAAAGTAGAATAAAACCAAAATTAAACTGGCATTTGCTCTGGTGGGAAACAGGAAGTGAGACGTGTTGGGAGTCGTCTACGGTTTAGTTAAATAGTAGTTGTGTTTTCAACAAAAAGAGAAATAAAACATAAATCAGGAAGAGAGTCTCACTTCCAAAGAAAGGACACTGGTAAACAGTGGAGTCCCTCCCTGCCATAAAACACAAGACACATCTATGCAACTTCAAAACAACAGATATCAGGTGTATAAACGTGACCTCTGACCTTGTGACCTTCTGATTTATAAGACACTGCTGCAGTGTGTCGGCAAGACGTTGGTGAACGAGCGAGTAGCGGATGAAGGCCCTTCCTTTCCCCAGCGATGTCTTCAACTGAGGAGGCACAAAAATACACACTCATGTGTGCGCTAACATGGATATGACACACATCACTGCCATGTTGTCTTACCGCTGACATGTTTTTCAAGTCTACAGTATTAAACAGGTCAGATTGTTTAACATAATATAGTTCATCCTTCCTGCATACATTCTGTGAGTGTAACAGCAGAAGAATTTTAGATATGACTTAAATGATTGAACAGTTTTATAGTTCCCCATTCCTAATTTTAGATTATCCACATTTAGAGAGCTATATTTGAACAAGCTAAGCGCAGTCCAAAAAACATGGTTCAAGTTCATTTAGATGTCCTAAATGCATGTCCAAACCACCTTCTGCTAGTTCAACGGTGGATAATTTGAGCACAAAGAAAGGTGATTGGTTTATAAGGGGTGGTAATGAGTCTCGTAATTCATCGTAGATGTGTTGAAAAATATCAATCAGTGTCATCTTCCATTCCCTTTAAGAAGCAGGTGTGCTAACACCTTGGTGGATTGTTATGATAATGGTGGATTTGCTGTAGTCAGAAAGGACACTTCTTTCTATCCATTTATTCTTCATCTTTTGCGTGGTTATACGCTGCTGCATATGTGTAATGTGTGTAAATAAGCAGAGTGTGCACGTTGTACCAATGTAGTTGCATGTTACCATTTTAATAACGCACCCTTAAAATAACGGTAAAATACTGCGGCATTAACTTAAGACCAAGTTCTTGTTGTTCAAACGCGCAATCGCTACCTCAAAATAGCAGCAACGCACCAACACCACACTTCATTTTCAGACCAACAAGCCTCTGGGTGCTCAGATGAGTGCATGTACATTTGCTTTTTAAACAAATAGGCGACGGACAGGAAAATGACAACAGCAAAGGCAGTTGCTTTGTGCTCGGACCCTTTTGCATCTGGTGTCGCATACATGTAGAGCACAAAATGTACGATGTCTACGTCTAAACCCAGACACCGCAACACATTGACAGATGGAGGGATTTAAGTAAGACAACAGACACACACACACACACACACACACACACACACACACACACACACACACACACACACACACACACACACACACACACACACACACACACACACACACACACACACACACACACAGATCTACCATAAGGACACCAGCTGTAGACTTCTTCATGTCTGTGACCCATGGACGGGATACAAAAAGGAGTGAAAGAGGAGCAAAAGTAATATTTTAAGTAAGAATACCGAAGGTCTCCAACAATTAATTAGCAGTTAGATGTTATTGACTAAACTGCGTGACTTCTGAAGAAAACCCGACTTTTAAATCCCCGAAGAAAATTTAAGCCACAGATATGTTTGGCTAAAGAATCCGACTTAATTAGCATAGAAGGAGACATGTGGACTTCCTATGTTTATGAATCAGGGCTTACTTATTAATTAAATTTCTCATGCTAAAATACAGCTTACTTATCGCAAGGTTTTCCATAATGAATGGAACAGTGGCAGTGCAGTTGAGATCCTTGGTCAAATAGATCAAAAGTAATTATGAAAGAAATGAATTGAATATCTTGATCAACAATTCAGTTTTTAAAATAACAAATGTTGAAGATCTGCTGGTTACAGCTTCTCACGTGATGTTTAAAGTTTTTGGGTCACAGATGATAATACATTTAACTGTTGGACTGCTGGTTGGACAAAATAAGAAAATGTCCCTTCTTCAAAATTATAACAGACATCATGAATCACTGATTTAAGAAAAAAATTGGGCGACAAATTTTGACAAAACAATAAATTTGAAGATGCCTGTTTTGTGCCAAATTCTCAAAGACATTTCTTGAACATTATCTTAGATTTTATAGGCCAAACATGTAATCAAGTAAATAATTAGGAGATACATTGGCAATTAAATTTTTTTTTAGCTGCAGCCACGTTTGAAAGAACAACATGTTTTGTGTGTGACAATATCCCACAAGGCAAAAACTACAGAAAATGTTTAATTTGTAAATCTCCCTCTAGAGTACTCTTTGAATGTTTTTAAACACAACAAATCCAAATATCAGGCACTCTGAAGGTTAAACAAGCAACACATGGAATATAGTACAAAGTAGGCCTAAATCAAAGACAGTTATTCTGGTGTGAAGCTCACCGCTGTGAATTCCCAGGATAGAAAGTGAGGACGAGTCAGTGCAGGTGTAAGACAGCAAGTGAATTAGCAGCACTGTGTCTAACTGTACCGGACTCACCAGGAGATTAGTTACATGGTTATCCAGTCATTGTGTATTTGTGTGTGTGGCACGCCATGGCGGCCGAGGCCGAGGCACTGAGGCTGGGCTACATGTGTGTGATGCAGAGGAGGATTACCTCAGGGATGGATTTAACAAAACGGATGCCATCGTTAGCTCCCTTGATCTTAATCAGGCAGTCGCAGAAGTAATCCCAGTAGTCTTTCCTCTGGCCAAGAAATGTTGTCTTCTCTTTCTGGTCAAACTAAGAAACACAAACCACCTTATCATTGTATTACCAAACAATGTCCTTTGTAGCAGGGATTGCACAACACCGCTTTACAACTATTATAGTTGGGACTTTGGTTCAGTTTGTAATTAACATAATTCCTATGATGTCATCCTTGTGCCACTTATGTCTGGCTAAAGCTGTCGTTTATCTCAGGACCCTCGGGATAAATCTCAAGATTAATAGCAGAGGAAAAAACAAAACAATTCTGCTCTGCAAATTTATATTTACTTTTTCAAATCTTTGCTTTTTTTCCCACTTAAAGTTTTACCTTGTAAGTCACAAAAAAAATGGAACAATCCAAGTAGAGGAAAATCTACTTGAAGGAACAACTCATAACTCATGAATACACTTAGCCTGTGACAAGGGTTTGCATTTTAAGGGTTCACAACCCAAAAAGATTGGTCTACAGCACTCCTGATTCTTTTAGCATGTCACCCTGCGCAGCAAAACAATGCTTACTCAAAACCCCTGGTCATGTCATATATTCGATCACTAAAAAGAAATGCAGCAATTATACCTCTTTCAAACCAGTGAGCATGGTTATTTGATTAATGTTCAACCCTATCCAAGCCAGTCAACATGGGTTAATCTGTGATCAGACAATCCACAGAGCACCTGGGTCACCACCCGGACAAGAAGTGTCAGGCTGGAAATGGGGCGGAGGTGGACAAGAAGATGACCTGGCTGGTGCCATTCACAATCAACAAAGAATTCTTATTTTGATAATCAACCAAAAACATTTTACAGTTCCAGCTTTCCTTGTCTTGTGCCACAACTAAATATGTTTTGGTTTTGCACGAAACAAAACATTTTGCGATTTCACATCGATCCCGAGAAAAAAAATTCACGGACATTCACAGGCATTTTTCATTGTTTTCAGATGTTTTATAGACCCAACTGTTTATCAATTAGTGCAGAAAACAATCCCCAGTTTAATGGATAAAAGAAAACATCAAATTCAAACTGAACCACCCTGATAAAACTATAAATAATAGTCATAATAGAGCTTTGTTGTAGTCAATGTTACTCGTTTCGATATGAAAACATACCTGCAGCAGGTATTCAAGCTTATAGAAGAACTTGTGCAGGTTGGCGCTGTCGTCAGTTATGGGTTCAGCACAGTCTGTGTGTTCTTTACTCAACTCTAGCACAGCATCTAAAGCAAAGAACAAGAACAAAGCAAGAGCAGTATTAATATACACACACAAATATCATATTATTGCATAAACACAAGGAGCAAACCAAAAATTTGCACACGCTGCAGGAAATAAAATAAAAAGTATCTGGGGAGCAACTTTTGCCCCCACCGGCTAAAAAAAAAAAAAAAACATGTATGTGTGAGAAAAAGTAAGAGACCATTCTAATTATTTACGCTTTTTATTTAGCTCTTAATAGCCTTATATGTATATTGCATAAATCAATAGATAAATGAAAAACATAATCACTGCAGGTGCAGGATTGCCTGGTCTGTGCCCGATTTCGTAACAGAGCTACGTGCGTGCGTAGTGTGAACAGTAATGCTGTTTGTGTGCGTGTTAGAAAGGGAAAATCAAATTAAATTAAATAAATGAAAATAAAATGATGGCTTAATGTAGGATTAGAATACTGGCCTAAGTTTGTAAACGTAAATACATGTTCACAATGTTGTCAATTTTGGCCCCTTAATCACAGCTTTTAGGGGCACTCTGAGATTTCTTGTAGTGACTGTGTGGACAGCTTAATTACCGTGCAGGTCTCTGATTATCCTCTGCAGTTGTTTTTCTCCAACTGAGGAGCAAGAGGAGGAGGCCATGGTGGAGAACGGGGGTGGGGGTGGGGGGGGGAGGGGCGATGTAATCAGGATATTCTTCATGTAGGATAAAAAGAAAATAGGAGACAAGAAGGTTATTTTTCATGCTTCGGTCATGTCCTCGTAATTTAAACAGCGAGGTGTGAAGACTATACCCTCCAAAAATAATGAATTTCAGCATGTGACTGTCAAAACCGAGGTAAACGTGAAAACAAGCACTGCCCTAAAATAGTTTCACCCTGATGTAAAAAGCGTCCCTTACAAATGCAGTGTGACATTCAGCACAACCCAAGAAGACTTTTACATTATCCTTTCACATGAACCTAAATATTACACAAACTAGTTTATGAATTAGTTAAGATGACACACTGATGAAAGCGGACAGGCTAATTAAAAGCAGACAAATCTGGTGCAGTTACAGAAGGTCCAGCATCACGACAGCTGAAATCCTTATCGCCGTTTGTAGCAGCGACAGCGTCCTTGTCAGACACGAGGTTTATCTATATTTATCTACCGTCTCCATAACAGACCAGAGAACTTCGGTCATATCACTTTTAAATGTTTTTTTTTTTTTTTTTTTTTAAAGGCAATAAACCGCGACGTAAACATCCGATTTGTCAAAAGCTTGCGAGCGCTGGAGGACTTGCACCTGCTCTTAGCTCTTCGCTTTCTGGGCTTGTTTCATCTCCATTTCTGTTTAAAAAAAAAACAACAACAAAAAAAATCATCGCAAGTTGGTTGTAAATGAAGATAAACACCTTAACGTTAGATAAATAACAACATAATCTACGTACTTGATGTGTAAAATTAGCCGGAGTGTCCTGTTTGTGGGTGATGCAGCAGAAACTTGCTGTCTTGGGAGGCGGGCTCTGTGGATGATTGACAAGCCAATCCGCTACTTGAGCACTTCCAAAAACTGAAGTCAATCCAAGTTTGGCTGAGAGACAAATGGTAAACAAACAGAAAGCTGAGACGTGTCTTGCTTTGTAAACCTATGAATAAATAAATAAATAAAAAGAGAGAGAGAATAAATAAAATAATTATACTTTTATACAAAATAATACAAGTAGTTATATAGCTAAACTACGGTTTTAGAATATATTACTTTATTTTATTGTATTCAGTCAAAGCCACAATTGGTTCCCAGATGGGTTTTGACAGTAGCTTTTCACAGCCTTAATAAAACTATTTTTTATGTTATCTTTTTTTATTCCATGCAGGCTATATGTTTTTTGTTTTAATATCATTTGTGAATAGTATTTTTTTTTCTTATTAAGTTGCATTAAATAATTAAAACTGGGAATAGCTGAATATTTAAATAAAACAAAAAGACAATAAAAAAAATTAAAACATCAAGATATAGTCAATTTCAAAAAAAGTTCTCAGATAACCTATTTAAGATTATTCATGACATCTGAATCGCAACTGATATGGAAAAGCTGCTTTTGGTGTTTGTGATTTTATCATCACTGTCATGGGGCTAGAAATATCAAAATGAAAATGAATGCAAAAATACCTTAATTATAAAAAATATATATAGGCCCACAGGAATTTGCATTATTGACTCTGTTCATGTTATTTGTTTCCTACTTATTCATAAACAGGACATTTTGGTGAAAGAGCAGGAATTCTCCGCCTTTAAACCCTGTTTAAATGTGGGTTAAATAAATGAAATGATATTGTGAACAGTTTATGTTCAAGAGGGATTACAGATTTTTGTACACACATTGTTTGTTCACATTATTAATGTGAATTTTTTTTTTTTAATTTGTTGTTTGTGTGTTTACATCCTTTCCTCCAATGCTTTTTTTTAAATTGTTTTTTTTTTTTTTTTAATAATGTTTCTCTTTTTTTGCCATGACATGAAACGTTTATGAAATGTTTAGGTAATATGTATTCACTAGCTGTTGATTAATAAGAATATATCTTAGAAAAAAAAATGTGACAAATATTCATTCGTTCCAGTTTACAAAATTTGTATTGCAGAGAAGACATCACGTTCAATTCTGGGCGCTTTTCACCTTTTTATAATAATTTATTGACCAAAAGATTAATCAATTATTCAAACAAATAGTCTACATTTTCATCATTAACAAAAGGCCCTTAACCCAATTGTATAGTCCAATCTTTATTGGAACCTAAAGTCATATTGCAGGTATGCTGCAGGACAACATCTGAGAAATTAAAATAGTTTATAGTTAGTTATAGATATTCAGCTGACAGTCTCACAAAATGGTTTATTCTAAAATGGATTTCTTAGTGTATGAAACAAAAGTTGAAGGGAACATGTCAGATCCTAACTGAAACCCTGTCCTACAACTGTTGTAATGAACTGAAAATGATGGTGGGTTTCTGTTCACCTTTATGGTTGATACTTAAGATGAAATCTCAGTTCGCCAAGTTTTTACTGTTATTTGTGTGAAGGACTGAGGTGCATCCTACCTTTGTGCAGGTACAGTATGCTTCCATGTTTCTCAATTATCTGTTGAAGTTAGGGTTTCTCATTTTTGACAACTAAGCAGTTAAAGTTGACTGTGTTTAGCATTTTGTAAAAGATTACTTTTATATCTTTTCATGGATGCTGTTAAAGAAAACTGTCCCTAAACTGTTTACATTAAGACCTGTAGATCATCCAGAGTAATGGGAACACTGTTTTGAAAGATATTTTTTTGTTGTTGAATTGTTTAAAAGCCAAATAAATACCATTTATTTTTTATAATTGTGCATTGTTGTCTGACATGAACACACAAACCCTTTAGAGTAAAGTAGACTTTTTATTTAATAAAATCTAATAAAACCAAAATTAACGAGAGTATAATTTAAGCGAAAAAGAAATATCTTTAAAAAGTTAAAAGAGTTAAATTCTAATAATGGCATTTACATTTTTTTGTCTTTAAAATGAAATGCTGCTGAAATCTAACTCTAAGATCATCAGCTGTTAGCTAGCCTGAACTATTTAAGACATATTCTAGCCTGTTCCTGTTGGATCAGGTGAAAAGAGTCCCACAGGTTTGACTTGCAATACTGTTCCTCCACATGATAGTTTTCTTTCCCTGTTGTTTTCTCTGTGTTCATTTTCACTGGTAAAATTAACAGGTTTCTGCTGCAATATAGTTGCATACAGTATTTCTAGCATCATTCAGGATTTACTGTGGTAAAATTTTTATTAAATTCTGATTGTATTTCTAGGGTTACAATAACAATGCTGACGCTGCTCCCATGCACCAGTCTTGACAAAAAATAAGTCTGTTTTAAGTTTGAGTCATGGAGAAGGATATAATATAGAAATCGTTTTTAATCAAGTTTTGCAATGTAATTGTCATCCAATGTTTAAGACTGTGTAAAGTGACCTGTTTGATTCATCTGTCTAACACAGTCTTTTTAAATATTTAGATTTGCTCTTCTTGCTGGAGGAAAATGGCCACAACTAAATTGAGCCCTGAATTCATCAATTACACAATGTATGATTATGATGAGGATTATGAAAGTGAACTGTGCAACAAAACAAGCATCATGCCGTTTCAAGCGATCTTCACTCCCGTGTTTTTCCCCATCGTGGTGATCCTCAGTCTGTTTGGTAACATCCTGGTCCTTGTGATTCTGGTCAAGTACGAGAATCTCAAATCCCTCACCAACACTTTCATCCTGAACCTGGCTGTATCGGATCTCCTCTTCACCGCAGGTCTGCCCTTCTGGGCCCACTACCATATGCACGGATGGACTTTAGGGGAGCCTGCATGCAAAATAGTGAGCTTCATCTTCTACGTTGGCTTCTACAGCAGCGGCTTCCTCCTCATCCTGATGACCGCTCACCGCTATGTAGCTGTCATGAATCCTTTGTCTGACATTGTGTCCACCGAAGGCCTCCACAGCGTCGTAGCATCTGTGATCATTTGGGTAGTGAGTATCCTGGTTGCCAGTCCAGCCTTCATCTTCACTGAAGTCCAGGACTCAAGTTACTGTGTATATGCCAACTCTTACTGGAGCTTGTGGGGAATCTACCAGCAAAATGTCCTCTTTATTCTGACTTTGCTGGTGTTCATTTTTTGCTATACTCAGATCGTGTACAGGTTGCTGCGTCCTACTGCCCAAAGAAGAAGAAACAAAACGATAAAACTCATTTTTATTCTCATGGTTGTTTTCTTCGTTGGCTGGGTACCTTACAATATAGTAATATTTCTACGGTCACAGTATTTATGGCCCCAAACAGAAGTTTCATCAGGAATGCTCGCTAAAAATTGTGAAATTTACAAAAGACTGGATTACGCTCTTTACATTAGCGAAGTTTTTGCTTTTTCACACTGCTGCCTTAACCCTGTGTTTTACGTGTTTGTGGGGGTTAAATTCAAAACCCACTTGAAGAAAATGCTGAAGAACTGGGGCCGCAAAAACAACAGCATCCGCAGCAGGCAAAACCGAAACACAATCACATCAATGATGAACGGTGAAGAGTTCTCGATGTAGACGATGTTCGCAAAAGGTAGCAGTAGAGAGGAAAACCTCATTTAAAATCACATTTACATGTGCAATTATGCAATGAACTAAAAATGAAAAGTTGTAGCTGTCTGTCGAAATCTTTATACCATTAATGGATATAATTTCCTTTCAACCATGGTCCACTGTGGCTAATGCTGCATTCAAGTTACAGCCTTCTGTTTGAATTGTATTTATAAGCAGCCAGGCAATGCCGTCAAACAATTAGAATTGTGTACAACAACTGTTTTCTCTGTATTGTGCATTTGGAGAATTGTTAATTTTTTTGGCCTTTTGTTTTTATTTCAGTAATGCGGTAGAGAAATGAGGGGAAGAGAGCAGGGCAGGTGAGGCCTCAGCTGCTACTTGTGTGGTAGCTACAGGCCTGTGCATTAAACTACTCAGCCATCAGGTCACCCCGGAACACTTTGCTAACAAGTGAAACCAGATGCAAACAAACTTACGATTTCACTATTTTACTTTAACATGTTAACATTCGCTAATTTTGTGTTAAACATAAAGTAGCTACCTCTGAGGATCCCAAATGAATACTTTGAGCACAGTAAATGTTACACCTGCAACACATTAGTATTGTTGCAATGGTTAGTGTTGGCATTTAGCTCGAAGCCTAAGTGCAGCCTCACAGACACACACAATTACTCAATAGCCTGCATAGTTGTCAAACTATACTCAGTAGCCAAGGCATGCAGACAAGAGGTTCAGTAGTTGAGGCTAAAAATGGGGAAGACATGTGAGACTTGAAACTTTCACTTCTTGGGCCCACACTGGCTGGTTTGAGTGTCTCAGAAAGTGCTGATTTAGTAAAATGCTGAAAAGAAAAAAAAAAAAAAAAAAAAAACATTAAGAGGAGAATGTAGACTGGCTCAAGCGGGCAAATAGGTCAAAGTAAATCGATTAACCACCCTTGACAGCAGTGCTCGATTCCTGCTGCCACATGTAAATGGTATTTTTAGACTGCTGAGCCGAGAGGGGTCCTTCCAATTAGTGGAAAGGTTCACCTGCTACAATGAGTGTAAGAAGTGACTTGTAATCCATAATTTTATCCAGTTTTCATCTTGTAACTAAGTGCAGTTGCCTACTTTCCAATCGAACTGTGTTGCTGTATTATTTCTATTTGGGTGTGACTGTAGCAGGTGTGTGGTTTTAAAATCATGTTTATCAACTGATTATACTGTAAATTGTATTAGATATAACATACATGCATGTGATTCACTTTGATTAACTGTGTTTCATATTTTTATATGAATCACTTTTCAATGAGTTATTTTATATGTTCACATTAAATTCATTTTCATTATATTTTCCTTTATACTGAGTATTTTGCTATTGTGTTATTTTCACATAACATCATGCTTTACAATTAAATACGTTGTAAAAAAATGTACTTTGTCGTTGATTAGTGGAGCCTCTGTTGTTTCTAAAAAAGCTGACATCCATATAGCAAAGTATTCAACCGTATTTATTTTTATTAGAAAAAATATTTAGATTTATTGAAGTATTACTTTTCATTTACTTTGTGTCAGGATCCCTGTCTGACCCTGTGTGTGTTAACTTTGGTTCCCTCCGATCTCCTCTCCTTGTGTGTTCTGTCATTCCCCTGTTTGTTGTTGTCTGCCATACGCTTTATGTCTTGGTCTGTGTGTGGAGAGTGTGTATTTCTCCACTGCCCGCCTCCAGACACCTCACACTTACACTCCCCTGATCAGCCCGTACAGCTGCTGTCAATCCTGTTACTTACCTCCAGGAAGGAAATGATTCTGCACTCCAGCATTGTCAGAGCTGGTACCATGCTTACACTGCAGGTTTTTGAGTCTCATTTTTTTCCTCGTCTGGTTCTGACCTCAGTTTCTGTCTGTCTGCCTCAGCAGCCTGCCAGCAGTCTGTCTGCTCTGTCCCCTCTGTCCCCTCAGTCCCCTCAACGTGCCTGATGTCCTGCGGAGATCCAGGGAGATCCCACTGTTGACTCTCACCTGCTGTCCTGTGTCGGCCCACGGAGGTCAACAGTCAACTCCGACCTGTAAGTCCTGCATTCATCCACGGAGATCACCGTCAATGTCGAGCCTACTGCTCCCAGTGACCCTCACACACTCGGACTCACTTCAGCCTGGAGGACCTCTGTGTCTTCCCCTGCCTACGCAGCCTCACTTCAAAAGAGTCTGCGGATTTCACAATCGCGCTTTATCTACAACTCCTGTTTTCAATCAAACATTCCATTTCATTCTACGCCTCATTGTCTGCTCTTGGGTCCACACCCAGCCCTCGCATATCACTTTTAGTTTTGATTTTGTCATGACAAGTAGGTCGTCAACAAATTTATTTTGAATAGTTTTCAATGACACATCATCTTGCCAAATATGAACCAAAAAGAGGAACTTTTTTTTTTTTTTTTTTTTTACCTCTTGTACATCACAGCCACTCCTGCACCGTTCAAGACAATTCAGTTCACCCTCAGCTGAGACTCGTGGTAAGTTCCTCAATACCTACATTTACACTTCCTACTCCATGTTTTAGATATCCTACAAGAAATTACAAATTCCTGTAATTATGTAGAAATATATTCAGTCTTTGACAATTTTAGTTTTGTGCTCATATTTCCCAGAAAATTTACAATGGCAAACAACTCTGCAAATGAAGGACAGAGCAGCGGTGGTGACTTGGTATATGCTTGTCACTGGTCTGACTTCTCAACTATCAATGGTGTCTTCTTCCTCTTGATCTTCATCGTCAGTGCCATAGGCAATGGTCTCCTCTTATGTGTTCTTGCCATCTACACGAACCTGAAAGATGTCAGAAATATCTTCGTCCTGAACCTGGCCTGCTCTGATTTGCTCTTCACTGTTACTCTTCCATTCTGGGCCGTCAATCACCTTCACCACTGGGTCTTCAGGGACTTTGTCTGCAAATTTGTGACTGCGGCATACTTTGCTGGTTTGTACAGCAGTGTCATTATCCTGACCGCCATGACTGTGGATCGTTTTATGACAGTGGTGCTGCGCAACTGGCCGAGCAACTGTGTCAGGAGGAAGAGGTGCGCAATTGGTGCCTGTATTGCTGCCTGGATCATCAGTGTTGCTGCATGCCTGAGCGATGCTATCAAAACAAAGGTGGAGAACGTTTTCGGCACGTCCGACTGTGTTCCTCCTGATGAACCTGATGTTGAGTTGGGATATTATCTCCAAGTGTCACTGCTTTTCTTCCTTCCATTTGCCATTGTTATTTTCTGCTACTCTGCCATCCTCAAGACAGTTTTGCAGGCTTCAAACAGAAAAAGGTACAGGACTGTAGTTGTGGTGTTGTGTATTGTCGCAGCCTTCTTCATCTGCTGGGGACCCTATAATATTTTGCTTTTCATTATGGCTTTATATACACCCGAGGGCTGTAAGGCACAAGAGAGGTTGGACGTCACTCTTAATGTTTCTCGTATACTTGCCTATTCTCACTGCTGTATGAACCCTCTGCTGTATATGCTCTCACAAGAGTTGCGGGGATATCTGTTGCGCCTTTTACATTGTGAGAATGTGTGTAGGAAGAATGGGGGGAGAGGCAACGGCCAGAACACATCTGTTATTCAGAATGTAGCTTTTACAGCACAAAACTCTGCTGTTATGTTAGAGATGCACAATGAATAGATAAACATGGAATTAAAGACTGTAAATAATTTCACGTCACATAGTTTGTATTTAGTTTTTATTTATTTTGCACATTTCTTTAAAATTATGTGGATCTGTTTTTATTTTTTATTTTTATTTTTAAGATGGCAAGTAAAATATGGGTATGTGAAAAAAAAAAACTCAAGCAAGTTAGTTTGTATGATTATTTTTTACTGCTTTGCTCTTGATATAGAAAATAAAGTTTTGTTAAACTCTAATTGTTTCAACGTCCCCTTTTTTTTTTTTAACAAAATCTTGTGCGAATATGTGAGGATGGATATCCAAAATGTTGCTGTGACAGTATCAAGTCATCATTCAATCATTTCCTCTCTATACTGCTGTGTCCACCACCCTGGTCTTCTACATCAGCATGTCTGGAAACAAGCTTCCTGTTGCAGTTCCTTCTTTTCCAATGAGCTTGGAGGACCATCTAACCTCTTACTGCAACTCAGTTTGTAACCTTTGCTGCAGCCTGGATGGATCTTTGGGGAGTGGGCCTGCCAAGTCATGAGGAGGCTTTCTGTACTGGAGATCTAGTGAATTTGCACTGCTATATCTGTCATTGTATTGAAGGACTTCACTAGTAGTTACACGGACTGAAAGAATCAGCCAATCAAAGCCCTTGTTGTGGGCATGCCTGTAACACATGTGCTTGTTGTGGCTAAGTTGTTGCTGCAGCCATAGGTGGGTGAGAGAGAGTTGGTAGGCAGGACAGAGTCACCAGAGTTTCACTGTGTCAATCATACACGTGTGCGTTGAGAGACCACTAAGTATGTTCGGGTGATACAAAGTTCTGTGCTTTAAGTGTGTATTTATGTGTTAAGTATGTTTCGGTAAAAACTGATCTGGATGCACATAATGGTCGCTAGAGTGATGTGATTGCCCTGCTCATTACTTCTGTTAAGTATTACCAGTGTGCTAATATTTCTTTGTTTCTGCTTTCTTGTAGAACCACACAATTATTGCACACACACGCACGCACGCACACACGCACGCACGCACGCACGCACGCACGCACGCACGCACGCACGCACGCACACACACACACACACACACACACACACACACACACACACACACACACACACACACACACACACACACACAATTATACACTCTTATTCACACACAGACTTACACACACAACAACCACACCCACAATAATATGTAATAACGAAGATTGGAATCACATCTGCCTCTGCATTCTGATCAATGCAACAGTTACAGTCCTATAGCTATCAACCCATTATTACAGTTATGTTACTGTAATTCATGCTGTGTGTCCTTGATTTCAGACAAACGCTAGCTATTATGTATGCTATTTCCAACTGGGACCCATGATTTTGTTAAACTGGAGACTGTTTCTAGATTTGATCAGAAGACGAATCTTGTAAGAGGGGTAGCAATTGAGCTTGATATTGCTATGAATTATATTTTTTTAAGGGCTGATATTTCCCACTCTCACCAGTTTTTAGAGTGGTGAAAAATGTCCTGAGTGTGATAAAGAAGTCTAGACATTTACATTTTCTCTTGACCTTTAACACAGTTGAGGTTACTATTGTAGTAGTTAGACATGCTCACAGTTGGAGCTCACATTAAAGCAGACAATCACACTGATGAAAACCATCCTGACTTTTTGTTTTGTTTTTGCAAAGATAAAAGGGTACCACTTGAACATGTGGAGGAATTTCTGTGCCTTGTTTCGGTTTTAGTAAGCTGTCAGTTGCAACAGAGACAAAAAAAAAATGATGAATCATTTGTGGGAAGGAACTAGATTTTATTAGAGATAGTCAAACACGTTTAGCAGCAAAGGTGATATCTGATGGTTACTGCAATGTTGCTTTGTAAGAAAAAGGAAGAACTGCATCTGAGTTGAAAACTTTCACAGTTCAACTTTGTCTCAAGCAATAAAAAAAACAGCACAACTCCAAAACAATGAAAACAAATGTACGTTCTCGGAGGTGACTTTCGATCACACTGTTGTAATAATTAAACTGTATTGAAGAAATCAATCCACAAGGCGGCAACAAAAATGAATGGTGATAATGCCGGTGATAGTAAAAAAGGATTATAATTCTGAAACTGTGATTTATGGTTATTTTGTTTAATCATTTTAATATTGTGTCTTGATGTCAATGTAATTATTGCTGATGTTTTAGTATGTGTGTTTCAGTAAGTGGATAATTAAAGTTGCAAGTGTTTTGAAAGATAGTCTGCTTTTGATGTCAGTCAAAAAATATCTTACAGGCATAATCCATGTCTAAATAAAATGCAAACAGAACACAAACAGATTAAGATCTCTTTTAATATGCCCCAAATGCCCCCATTTATATCAACATTTGATGAAGGGTGCTAATGTTTCATCTAATGGTTAAAAAATAATTGTAGTTTGAATAAACTATTGTTTTGAATTACAAACAAATTACTTATGTTTCACATATTCATTTATGTGACCAAACATTACAGATCAGGCCTAATAAAGCGAAACAAATACATTCGTAAAAAACATTCTTACTCATAAAATTGAACATTAAAGAGCATCATTTGCACATTGAATGTTATATTTCTGATCAATTATGTTTATTCTCTGTCTTCATATGTGTAAGCACCAGTTCATTGAGGCAATGATCCTCTATGCATCCACTGTAACTGCAAATTAAGCTATTGTGAGTGTGGTTAATTTATATAATTTTTTTTGTTACATATTAACCTGGACAAGATATCAGAAAAGTATTTCCCTCTCAAAAGACCTTGTCTAGATGACACAAAACGAGCAAATTAGTTCTTAGCTGCAGGGTTAGTAAGATATAATATACAACACATAACTGATTTTGTATTGAGTATGTCTGAATCAACATCACACTTTGGCTACTTTTCCATACGTGAGAAATACCAACACTATTACATTTCAGTAATGAAAATATTACAGGAACTATCTCTCCCTTTTGCTGTGCTCCAAATATTTTAACTTTATTACATGTAATGTGTTTCTCGAGAGCCCTGTCAGTGTACTTGAACATGGTTGAGTAGCAAAGCCCTGATGGCTCCACAGGGGGTCCAGAGAAGAGTGCACGGGGACAGCTCAGTGGGCCTCTGTAACAGCACTCATATCTGTCTCTGGGGCTAGATTAAGCTTAATTAACTAAACCATCCAGCACGCTTGGATGAACGGATACAAGTCAAGGGCAGAGCAGTCGCGAGCGTGCTCACACATTTTCTGGCAGACACTGGGAGAGGGTTTAGTGCCGAAATATGATCTGTGTGTAGTGTGAGTGTATACATTAGCAGATATAAATTGATGCTGTAGCTTTATGATAAAATTGTGTGTACAAGTCATCAATACTAATGAGCTTTATTGAGTCTGTAATATAAGTGACCTATAAACATAGTAGATTCAAACCCGCATTGCACGTATGACATGCAAACATCCTGCACTACATTCAGGAGTGTTCTCCAACAATATTTGAACTTATCAAAATTTGTTCAGTCCAAAAAGGAAGTGATCAAACCTCTGAAAGATCACAATTTACCTTGTGCAGCATCAGCTTGTGGATTTTTTTTTTTTAAATATGCAGAGAAAACAACAGAATTAACATCATCACAGACTGCAGAGTAAAAAACCAAACTAGAAAAATACAATCCAAAACGTACCCCAAAAAGCTCCTGAATAAAAGACAATCTAACTCTTCCAATTTCTTATCTTTGAGTTAATACAATCTCTTTTCACAGATCATTTTCTTAGCAAATGATGTTGTTGTTCAATCCTGTTTTTAGCCATGAGCGAAACAGCTGTTGTTGTTTTCTCATGTAGTCTCTGCTACTAGCCCTCCCTGGCCCCAACATTCACTCTCTGCTCTTCTTTTCTCCAGGGCAACTCACCCTCCTTTATCACATCGATATCTCCCCTTTAATTTCAGTTATCTGTAACGATAATTACTCCAACCATATGTGAATTTAATTGATGCCTTGCAAATGCTTAAATGTGTGCGTACTTGGTGCATATTGCTAATAAAGTCTTATTGCTTGTTAATCTGGACTGTCAGGGAAATGCGTGCAAATCGATTGAGTGTGTCAGCCTTATCATTACAAACAACTGTTTTTTGTGAACAAATATAGATGACTTAATCCTCATATGAAACACAGTGGCATGTATGACATTTCACTAATGCACCTAATCCTGATCAAATTTGTCATGGGAATATTCTATTTTCTAAGAAAAAGGATTCGATCCACTGTTTATCAGACACTTACCGTACAAATTAATGCACACACACACACACACACACACACACACACACACACACACACACACACACACACACACACACACACACACACACACACACACACACACACACACACACACACACACACACACACACACACACACACACACACACACACACACACACTTTAAATTAATCACGATTTTAGAAGGGTGAAATATTTTGAAGTCCTCTTAAAAATATACATGTGTTAGGCTTCCATCTTTCATGTATCATCTTGGCCTGTATTTTGCCAATGTAAGGCTGCAGTTCTCCACTAGAGGGGATATGGGTATTGGCTTCATGCTGCTTGTTTCATGATAGTACAACAGTGCCATATTATTAGTTTTAATGAGATGTACTTTCAATGTCAGCCACAAAAAACAACAACAACAAAAAAACAACAGACAGCTCTCACAAAGAGTTATTAGTCCCAAGTAAAAAGTCCTACAGTTGTTTCTTTTGTTTTTTGACCAACTTTTTTGGCTGCTGGTGAGTTTTCAAACTCTAACCACAATGAATAAAATCAACCTGTCTCTGCATATCCCACATCATCAAATCTCTATATTTTAGGGTCATCCTCCTCTACTTACCTGCTGTTGTCAGATAGAAAAACACAGTGATTAACTACCATGGAGACTTAATTAACAAATCAAACATCTGGATATTCACACTAAGCCTAGCTGCCTTTGTAAGGCTGGCTATTTGATGTATATTACACAGTGTGTCATGATGTTTCATGTAAAAATTAAATTAACTTTTTTTTTTTTACTTTGCAACTTTCATTTTTTAATGTTGCTCATTTAAAATGATTTCATTTTATTTTGTATTTAATGTAATGTAAAACTAGCATAGCATTGCATAGCATAATGTTACATTTGCAACAGAAACATAACATTGGAATATGCCTGAAAAATCAACCAGTAGATATCCTACTGTATCCCCAGCAAACCAGTACAATATATACAGTATCATGCCAACTGTTTATAATGATAGTGTAGTATAATCTCATTAATTGTGTACACAACATCACACAAGTAACAGCAAGTGTGGAAAGTATGGAAATATCATGGAATATCAAAGACAAGGGCCTTGGACAGCAGCAACAATGTTAAAAAAAAAAAAAAAATCATTGATAAATTAGATGAATGAACGTATTGCCTATGAACCTCTTAAACACACTTAAATAGCAAAGACCACACCATATCCCAGATGTCAGAAGTTTAAATGAAAGATTCAATAAAGGGTGTTAGGCTACTTAATGATGTGACTGATCTTTTTTTTCATGTCAGTTTTATAGGACATTAAGAGGATCAAGTTTGTTGTTGTTTGTTCAAAAGTGTTTAAAAAAAAAAAAAAAAAAAAAATTCCACTGTACTTGTTAAGCCAGGCTAAAAGTACCATGCTTTGTCATAAAGTTGATGTTAAAAGAAAGTTGAATAAGGTTAAAGGATACATCATAAATATTGTTAAAAGTGCTACTTCAGGAGAGGTGGAATAAATATCCTACGTTTAGAAAAACGCAGTTAATGTTGTTTTTATTGTGACGCTTTATTGTGGCGGTAACAGGAAGTAGTATTTGAGAGGCAGTTTAATACTGGTCATTCATTGGCTGACGGAGATGGGCGCGAACGTAGGCAGCATAAAACCGGAAGTGCCTTCAAGCATGTACTGTACCTGGTGCCCTCGATTATCTGCTCGAGAGCGTTTGCCA